>NW_020289944.1:2477774-3077774 GCF_003144205.1 Meira miltonrushii | reverse complement strand
ATCTTCGGTGACGTATTATCCGATTCTGCTCCTTTCGATTCGTTTGATTCGGCCAGAAGGGCGTCCCACACACGAGCAAGTGAGGGTAAAGATAATTCCGTGCAAAGCAGACACGCCAGCCATCGGAATGAATAGTATGGTAACCTTGGGTCGAGAGAGTGATCCTGAAGTGTCCTCCACAATTCACTGTCCAACCAACGAAGTCTAAGACTAAATCGCTTAAGAAGCGAACCCATTCCGCTTGACCCTTTTTGTGTATTTGCTAAATTCGATTGTTGTCGGTCATTCGATACTCGTAGATTTGCACTGGCGTGATCGATTCCATCGAAGTCGTACAAATCCCGCACTTCTCCAACCAGAGCCGAGAAACACCAGAAAGCATCAGCCTCTGCATGATCCCCGCTATCTCCATCAGATGAAGAAGTTGCGTTCTCGTCATCCTCGGATATAGGCGTGGGCATAGCAGAGCTCGTTCCAAATATGTACAGCACAATGAACAGCACCTCATTCATCCCTTGTACGTAGCCTATGCTAGGGTTGAGCAAGGCATAAATGTACAAGATGCGCAAGAGAGAATGCCAGTGCCGATCAGTGTACGTTCGAGCACTTTTTCCAGATTCAATGTTTGCTTCTCTAAGTGGTGTCTCAATAGGAAGGCCGGACAAAGGCGTTTCCATTTGAGCTGGACTGGCAGGTTGTAAGGTGATAGAAGGCCTGTCTTCTCGAATGGGGGTCGTTGGAGATGGTGCCATAAGTGAATCTTGCCGTCTACATTCAGGGGATGTTACTTCGATCTTCTCGCCCTTTGATTGTCCAGCCATAGCCCTTTCCTGTTCGATCAGATATGCATAATCAGCGTTGATTTGCTCTAGTCTATGTAATAAGCCATGTCGTTGCGCAAGTCGTGGAACTGCCTTGAGGTTTGGTTGATCGGATTCTGGCAAAGGAGCTAGCGGACAGTCTGTGCTAGGTTGTACTTCTTGACGATAAAAAGCAAAAGCGTTCTTTCGGGATCTTGCTAAATCTCGAAATATTTGATCTAGAAGTGCATCTCGTTCTGACAATTTTCCCGGCAAAGACGAGCGGTTTTCGGAGGAAGAAGACGCTTCATTGCTAGGGTCAAGTTGGTCATCACTTGGCAAAAAGTCGGAAACGAATTGATAATATTCCGCTCTTCTTTTATTCAGAGTTTTTGTCCATTGAGCTTTGTCTGGTGAAAGATAGCCTAACAGAACTCTCCATGCCTGTGCTCTGAGCCATCCATCGGTTGAAGAAGAGGATCTGTCTGGAATACCACCTGCTTGCAAACATAAATGACGAAGGCTGTATACATCTGCGATATTATGACCTGGCAATAGATCTGTTGGATCTAATAAAGCACGAAATGAACGTAAACGTTGCGATTGCTGGCTTGCTTGTGATTGCGACATGATGAGAAAGAGTAGATCTACAGCCAGGAAGATCAGAAGAAGATGCCGAAAGAAAGAGGTTTGAATGGGATCTACCCTTTCAAATCGAAATCATGTAGGATGAAAGCTGTGCTGGATTTGACAACAACAACAAATTCTAGTTTTAGTGTTTTTGATGGACGGAGGAAAGTGAAATGAATCTTTCATGAAGAAAGAATGAATGCTTGCGCCTGTACTATTTTAATCTAAAAAGTGTCAATTCATTTCTCTCTCTTTACAATCACGCGCTAATCGGCAACACTGGCCCAGCGCACTGCCGCTCAACAACAAAAAGCGGAGCGGAGAGTGAATGCAGATTGCCATGATGATCAGATGCATTCATGGCAACGATGGTTAGTATACAACGACGCCTTCTTTACGCCATCATATGATCATCACTTCCCAAAATAGATGCCATCACTGCTATACATCGTTGCAAAATGAAAGCAGTACTTTGCATTCTAGATTCGCGTGCCTAACGCCCATTTGGGTAGTACACCGCTTAGATTTAGGCTTTATCGCTGAGCTTTTGCGCGCACGGGCTGAATGGGGGCATTAGAGCATTGTGTTTTTGAGAAAATTAAACTTGCGTGCATTAAGCATAAGGTCATAAATCTTATATTTCTTCTCCTAATGATCAACAACCATCACAATCAAAATTCACATCTTTTTCTTTGACTACACCGTCTAACCGACCAATTCTCATTTTACAGACCTTGCAATCATGTCACAAGCTGCTACCGTTCCTTGTGCTTACAAGGTTGGTAAAACATTGGGTCAAGGAACATATGCCGTCGTTAAAGAGGCTGTTCATATCAAAACAGGCCAATACTATGCATGCAAGGTTATCAGTAAAAAGTTGATGGAAGGACGTGAGCATATGGTACGAAATGAAATCGCAGCACTCAAGAAAGTATCGCAAGGGCACAGATCGATTGTAACTTTGGTGGACTACTTCGAAACAATGAACAACCTGTACCTCGTCACTGATTTATGTGTAGGAGGAGAATTGTTCGATCGTATATGCGAACGTGGAAGTTATTACGAACAAGATGCAGCACACATTGTCAAAACAATCACTTCTGCTGTTGCATACTTGCACGGACAAGGCATCGTTCATCGTGATTTGAAACCAGAAAACCTGCTGTTCCGCGACAAGAGCGAGAATTCAGATTTACTTATTGCCGATTTTGGTCTCTCACGTGTGGTTGATGATGAAAAGATGACGGTCTTGAGCACGACATGTGGTACACCTGGCTACATGGCACCTGAGATCTTTAAGAAATCAGGACACGGAAAGCCTGTGGATATGTGGGCAACAGGAGTGATAACATACTTCTTGTTATGTGGTTATACACCTTTCGATCGTGATACAACAATGGAGGAAATGCAGGCAATCATCAATGCAGACTATTCGTTCGAACCTGCCGTCTACTGGCAAGGCGTAAGCCAAGAAGCTCGTGATTTCATTAATAAACTTTTAACAATCGATCCACAAGCACGAATGACAGCACAACAAGCATTGGAACATCCATGGCTATCGACCAAGGCATCTGTCGAAAGTGGAGATCAACGCGATTTGTTACCCGACATCAAGAGCGCTTTCAATGCAAAACGTACGTTCAGAAAAGCAGTTCACGGTATTCGTTTGATCAACAGATTACGCTCAGAAACGGCCGACGTGCCAAAGGAAGAAATGGAACAAATAGCAAAAGGAATCGAAGATGCCGAAAAGGAATCAGCAAACGTGCACGAAGTATTTGCCCAATAAGAACCGAAATAAGTCTGTGAATAACTCAACACCCGTCCAAAGCATCGTTACCCTTCCTCGGTAGTATATTTGTCTAATTTCCGTCTGCTTTTATTTGTATCTTATTTATCTTTCTCTTCCATTCAATATTATATGTCCAAATTCATCACACATCCTGAGAAGGATTTGCCATATTGATGGCACGGGAATTCTATAACGCCCTCATGTTCGGTCGCCGCTTTGAAAATTCTCCAATTTGCGGACGGCTAAATAGATGGCAAATCTGAGGTTGAATTGACGACGGAAATGCGAGAACTTCATTAGTCCACCCTTTGTCGCAATGGCAAGATCGAAAGAACATAAATAGGAGGAGTCAATCAAAGGGAAGCACAATTCCTCCTCCATCAAAGTCCCAAGTCTTTCTCAAGATGGCTTCCAAGATGTTTCTCCCTTTGATTGCTTTAATCTCTGCTTTTGTCTTACTCTCTTCAACTATCAATGCTCAAAAAGCAGGTCCATGCGATTTAGGTGAAAAGAAAGGATTGATCGTATACTTCGATTTATCGGCATGCGACGCAACTCTTCGTTCAAGAGTTGAACCTCGTGCTATTCGTTACGTCAAAAAAGAACCTCATCTATATGCAGGTTTAAAAGAAGCACCAAATACGATTTGTATTCCAGATGCTGAATTTCAAGCAAACTTTTACCTTGATGATGGTAAACAAAGTGCTGCAGTTTCAAGCATTAACGTTCAAAAGACCGCAACGGGCGTTCAGGCATTTTATCAAACTCATTCTGATGATCAACCTTTTCATCCGGGCACTCGTCCACATTTACCAGTCATCGCTCCTTTGGCAAACATTCGTTTCGCTGATACACCTCAAAGTCATCCAAAGATTAGCGAAACTTCCACTGCAAATGATGTCTTGACGTCAAGCAATCCTGCCAATGCTCTCTACATCTACTACTGCTCTGAAGCTTGAACGAAGGCATCAATATGATCTGAAGTTATGGCACTCGAATCTCAAACGAATTGCATCACACCTGATTATATTGATCAAATAAGTTTCGTATATTTCATAAAGGTCTCTGCTTACAGTGTAAGAGCTTAAGTGCTTCTTAAGAATGAATCCAATCACCTTGTCCATCAATCCATTGGGCGAATCGAGAGCGATCTTCATCAGTCAATTCAGCTTGAGCATGGAATTGAGCACGGGCAGCTTCAAGTTTGTCTTGGTCTAACGCTCGACTGTGAGAAGCAAGGATGCCTACACCTGGTCCACCAACTGTGGTTTCATAGCATGCAAATCCTTGTTGTTCCAATGCAGTTTTGAGTTGTTGCAACACTGCTTCGCTCATGCTGTCAGGCACCAGCGTGACCGCACAACCACCACCGCCTGCACCTGTTAGCTTTGTGCTCAAATTGAATGGAGCAGCAGCGGTTGTCTTACGGATGAGCTCCAAGGAAGCGTGACTGACGCCCATATCTACCAAATGTTGATGATTCTCATCAATCAAATTGGCCATCACTTGCAATTCTGCCGAACGATCTTGCGTGACATTCGATTGTCCCAAGAGGGCTGATGCTTTATGTGAAATCACTTGAATAGCATCCAATCGTGCACCCATACCTTGGGGATCATCTTTCAATCGTTGTCCAACACCTGCAACAAGGCTCTTGGTATCACGTCCAACTTGCGTATTGGTCAAAAGGAAGCGGAAGCTCTTGAATCCGTTCAAACGTTCCAACAATGCTTCCGTTCTACCTGTACGTGCAGAAGGACGTTCGAATGCAATCGCACCTCCATGAACAGCGACAGCATTGTCCACGCCTGAAGGATTGCCATGGATTACCTTTTCGGACAAGAAAGAGTACTTGTTGATCAAGGTAGTATCGTTCAAGGGCAATTTGGTATCTTTTGGCAATCCGATATGGCCATGCGTGACGAGCAAAGCAGAAGCAAGACAGCCAGAAAGAGAAGCACTGGAGCCCAAACCTGCACCAATCGGTAGTGCAGATCGCAGTGTGAACGATTGACCTAGCTTGGGAGGTGCTGACGAGCTGATAAGCATAAAGAGATACAAGAATGCAACGCTGGCTGCATGACTGCGCTCAGATTCTCCAGCCACTAAGCCTACAACTGCTTCAATAGCTTTGTGAAGCTTTTCGTTCAACTCAGCACCCGGCGAGAGCACATCAACATTTGATGGCACACTGCTCCAAGGAAGTTCAGATAGACGCCATTCGTGCTTGACGGTCAAATCGGGCAAATTGAGCGAAAGAATGTCGTCCTTACGAGATTCCACCAAAGCATAACAGCGAAGAGCTACACTTGCGGCGACAGCACGAACCCCATGCACAACGGCATGTTCACCAAACAAGATCACCTTTCCTGGTGCACTGACGATCAAAGTCGTTGGTGAATGACCGGAATCTTTCGGTTGTTCATTGTCACCACCACGTGTCTCTACCTTGTTGATATCAACACCCTCTGTGAGCTTGACGATATCTTGGTCTACTGTGGTTTGATCTCCAAACACTCGTTCGAACACAGTACCTGCACCTGCTGGACTAACGGCGCTGTTGTTGGCAACACGTCCCAATTCTCCCAAAGCAGTAGCAGAACGGACGCTTCTACGACGAATCGCTCCAGCTTGCAATAAGGCAGCCTCCAAATCCTCAAGCAAATCCCGACAATCTTCAATACCAACGCAAAGACGGATCAAATCTTCCGGCAAACGACGAGCAGCACGAACTTTGGGATCAATAGAAGCGTGCGACATAAGACAAGGCATACTGATCAAACTGTTCACGCATCCAAAGCTGACACTGATACCCCAAAGTCTTGTTGCACCAACGATGCGTTCACTCAATTCTTTATCGCCTGTTTCGAACGAAAGTACTGAGCCTGGTCCAGACGCTTGGGCATCGTGAATTTCCTTTCCTGGATGAGAGGCCAAACCTGGAAAGTTGACCTTGAAGCCCAGAGCGGAAAGATAGGAGGCCACTTGCATTGCATTGGTTTGTTGACGGTCCATACGAACGGCCAACGTCTTGATTCCGCGCAAGAGTAAGAAGGAATCCATCGGCGTTAATGCGTTACCGATTGAGTTGATCGTAAAGGCGATTTGCTTTCCAATGTCATCACGATCACATGCAACAACACCTGCCATCAAATCGTGATGACCGGAGAGGTACTTTGTTCCACTGTCGTACACAACATCAACGCCCAATTCCAATGGACGCATAAGGTAGGGTGACATCATTGTGTTGTCCACCACCACCCAAGCATCAGGTGCATACTTTTTGGCTGCACGAGCACAGCGTTCCAAGTCACAGATCTTCAACAATGGGTTCGTAGGTGTTTCCAAGAGAACCATCTTGACTGGTCCACTTTGACCAAGAGCATGATCTTCAGCACGCTTTTGCAAGATTTCTTCAACCTTTGATGCATCAGTAGTGTCGACATGATCGGTTGCAATACCTCCATGCGTGGCAAGGTAGACCAAAAGACGGTTTGTACCGCCATAAAGGTCATCACCTGCAACGATTCTCTCGCCAGGTTTGAGATTTCTGGTAATCACATCCAAGCAGGCCATACCACTGGAAACGGCGAAGCTGTAGCGGCAGTTTTGCAATTGACATAAATGATGTTGGAGCATACTGCGGGTTGGGTTTCCACTTCGAGAGTAATCGAATTCGGCGCCTGGTAAACCCTTGAATGTGCTTGACATGTAGATTGGTGCAGAGCTGGCACCATATTGATCCTTGTGATTTGGATCATCAACGGTGGCACACGTAGTGGAGAATCGATAGCCGGAAGGACCTGATCTACGATCTTGAGGTCGTAAATTCTTGCTCACGCCTTCAGCATCATGAAGAGAAGAAGGACCAGGAGAAGTGGGAGCAGAAGATTCTGAAGGTTCTTGAGAGGTAGAAACGGAAAAGCCTGGGGTGACTGTACCCCCTTCAGAAGAGTACATTGACATCCTCTCAAAATCCAACAATGCTTGACAGTGCCAGAACAAAGAGCGAGTGGATGATGGTTATAAAGTTCCTTTTCTGTTCAAGCCACCGCCTCCGAAAGAATTGCCCAAATTCTGACGGCAACTCTCGTTCCTTCCTGAAGCATACTTCTTAGGCACTTTATCACTCTACGGGGAAGTATATTCAACATGTCTAATTTGGCGCGCCTTACTGTGCTTTCAAAAATTGCGTGCTGCTGCAGTGCTCTGCTCTTGTACGATTAAAAATCATGACTCTCCTTTAAGTTGGGGAATGGCATTCTTTTATGACATGAACGAATAGATTGTTCATACTATTACTACAAAGTGATGATTGTGAATATTGTACAAATGATAGCCCTCTTTCCAACTAGACATAGCGAGCAAATTCAGTCTACTTCTTCTTCGATTTGCTTCCTTTTCTCATTCGATTTCTGTCGTGCTTATTGGCTTCTAGCCTCTCTTCCTTTCGTCTCTCTGCCCATTTCATCTTTTTCTCCTTTATCTTTGCTTTAGCCTTTGCTCTCTCCAATTTACTCTCATAGTAGAACTTTCCAGTCTTTTTCTTCTTTCCTTTAGATTCATCTTCTTCCTTGCTTTCTTTATCGGCCGAAGCATTGTAATCAACGTATTCAGGAACATCAATCGTTTCTTCTGCATCTAATAGCTTGCTAATCTTTCGAGCATCTGCCAAATTCTTTACGCTTTTTGAGAGTGGCTGATTTGATGCATTCTTGAGCTTCTTTGCTGCTCTTCTGGAACTGGGTGGAAGTGAATCTTGCAACTTTCTCATCCTTGCCATAGCTTTCTCTTTTGCCAACTTCTCTCCATCATCTTCGTCCTCTGGATTCCATTCTTGTACCGTTACTGTGGTGTGATGTTCTTCTGTTTCATAAGCTGAAGGGGACTGCTCTTTCTGTTCTTCTTCTTCTATTTCCTCTCCTTCTTCATCATCTTCATCTTCGTCATTACCATATGCAATCTTTTCCATTCGAACGTTTTCAGCTGCTTGTTCTTGTCTGGCTTTACGTGCTTCCGCTCGAGATTGTCTCCTTTCCTCTTTTTCACGTTCCAATGCCTTCTTTTTGCTTGTTTCTATTCTTGCTTGCTTTCTCTTTCTGAAACCTGTCAAGAATTCTCTTCTTGCATCTTCATCGAATAAGACAGGTTCAGTAGCCCGCTTCCTTCTGTTCGGAGGAGGTACATGTTTGCCTGATTTGGTCTTCTTTACTGTTTTGCCTTTACCTTTTCCTGCTTGTTGTTGAGATACAGTGTATGCTAGCAGAGGAGGTGGCGAAGGCGGTCTTTCTTCTTCAGCCATTGTGGTGATTACTGCTGGTTTGACAGTCAGAAGAGAAGAAGAGGTGGAGTGAGTCTAAAATAGAAGAAGTTCAAGAATGAAAATCCAAAATTATTTCTACACGTGAGGCCTCGGCGCCAATATTTTTTTGGCTTAAATTTAAGATTTTTGGTTTTTGGACAGTGGAACAGAGAAATTTTAAGAAGAAGTGAAATTAGCCACCTTACAACCTTGATCTTGTCATCCATTGTCATACAAATTAGTCAAAATGGCAGGTGATGGAGATGGTGGTCAAGCACATCATCATAGATCAACATTAAAACAAAAGAATAAATCTTTCAAATCTAGACATGCATCAAAAGGATCAATAAAAACTGCAGCAAAAGGAAGACAAGAATCAGTCACTTCTCGTGTTTCCTCTCATAAGAGTTCGCCTTTATCACTTCATAACGCCGCAGGAAGTGCACAAGCAAGAAGAAATCATGCAAAACAAATTCAATTACAAAAAAGACAAGCAATCGTTGATGCAAATCGAATCTTTCGCAGTAATGGACATGCCGGATCCAATCAAGCTGGACTCAATTCCGGCCTTGCAAATGGTTTGGCTGGAAGCAGCTCAGGCGGCGCACCTCGCATCGTCGTCGTTTGCTCACTCACACAAGATGTGGACAGCTGGTCTGCTATCGAAGCATTAGAGAAAGAAGGTGAAGAAGGAGGTGTAAAACCTGTTGCAGGACGTAGCACACAAGAAATGCGCTCGAAAGGACAAACATTTGTCGAATTGAATCTCACCCGTCACCGTGCCACATTACAACTACATCCTCTACCTTATGGAGCCCTTTATTCCCTTTTAGACGCTTGCAAAGCAGCCGATTTCGTGTTACTGGTTTTATCCCCTTCAACTTCCATCGAACCTGGATCATGGGGAGAATTGGCAATGAGAACTCTTCAAGCTCAAGGTTTGCCAACTGTGATGGCAGGTTGCCCATCCTTACAACAACAAGATGAAAATGGAGCTGCTTCGAGCAAGAAAGTATCGGCAAAAGGTGCAAATGAGATCAGAAAATCGCTTTTGAGCTTTACAAGATATTTCGCACCTGAAGTAGAAAAGCTTTACGTCTTTGAAGATCGAAACGAAAGAGGAGCTCTGTTGCGCAGTATGGCAACCAGCACGCCTAGACGGGTGGCTTGGCGAGATTTCCGATCGTGGCTTGTTTCTGAAGAAGCAGAATGGACCTCATCATCGGCAAGCGCAGAAGAAGAGACAGGTACACTCAAGTTGACCGGTTGGGTTCGAGGAGCACCCATGTCAGCAAACAGGCTTGTTCATATTCCTGATTTTGGTGATTATGCAGTGGAACGAATCACAGCAGCAAGGCGTGTAGACGAACAAGACAAAAGAAGAAAGAACAAGAATGGTTTCGCACCAGAAGTAGAAATGGACACTGCAGCTGCAGAGCCTGAATTGCTAGAAGAGCGTGATGTTGAAATTGCAGATGAATTAGTCAGCGAGAACGAGGTAGATGATATGGACAACGAACAAACATGGCCCACACAGGAAGAATTGGCTAATGGCGAGGCCAATGAGCTTGCAAATGGTGAAGCTCAGCTACCGCCTGCTGTTCCTGGTACAACACCAGCACGTATCATCAAAGAGGGAGGTGCAAAGAGAAGGTATGGTGCTAATTGGATCATGGAAGATGACGCAGAGGAAGAGGAGGGTGATAGTCAAATGGACGAAAGTGGAGATGAAGAAGTCTCTGACGGATTACCAGAAGATGGTTTCGATGAAGGGGATGACATGATGACCAACAGACGGGGAGACGATGAAGATGACGAATACGACGAAGAATTCGAAGCACAAGAACTTGCAGCATACAAGGAAAAGATGGCAGAAGAAAGAAAACGTGACAAAGAAGAACAAACACAACGTGAGTTCCCCGATGAAGTGGACACACCTCTTGAGATACCCGCTCGTGTTCGCTTTCAACGATACCGTGGATTGCGTTCGTTACGAACCAGCCATTGGGATGCATACGAAGATCTTCCAAGAGATTATGCTCGTATTTTCCAATTTGACGATTATAAAAAGACACGAAGACGTGTTGAAGCAAGTGCGATGGAAGAAGGTGTTGCTCCTGGAACTCGTGTGCATGTTTATTTGGTAAATGTGCCTCGACAAGCAGCGATCAGAGCAAGAGCTTTCGTTGATGCACAAGCTGACAAAGATACAATCAAACTTGAACCATTTATAGTCTTTGGATTGCTACGACATGAACACAAAAAAAGTGTATTGAACTTTACAGTTGCACGAAACACGGAGTACGAAGCTACGGTGAAATCCAAGGATACATTGATCCTTTGTCTTGGACCAAGAAGATTGCGTGTTTGTCCAATCTTTTCACAACATGATCCTGCAAATGATGGTCGTCGTGGAACAAACAATGTACACAGGATGGAAAGATATCTGCACGGAGTTGGCAGTCAAGGATATGTTGGAGTTGGAACAGTCGTTGGTCCAATCACATTTGGAGGTGCAAATGTGCCAGCCGTGCTCTTACGAGAGCGTATCTTAGATGGTGAATCAGGTTACGATCAACGTGGTGTTGGCGCAACTCAAATGCCTCATCTTGTCGGCACAGGTAGTTTGTTAGATGCTGACCCAACCCGAATCGTTGCTAAGCGTATCGTTCTGACCGGTCATCCTTACAAAATTCACAAAAAGACATCCACGATTCGATTCATGTTCTTCAATCCGGAGGATGTTCGTTACTTTGCTCCATTGGAATTACGTACCAAGATGGGCAGAGTTGGCCATATTACCGAAAGTCTTGGTACCCATGGTTACTTTAAAGCACATTTCGATGGCAAAGTGCCTTTGTCACAAGTGGACACCGTTGGAATGACTTTGTACAAACGCACTTTCCCCAAATTCTCGGAAGAATACACACAATCTCGAATGGAGATGCCTTTAGCCACCATTGAAGAGGAAGATGCTGATGCACAAGATACAGCAATGGCTTGAAATCTGAAAACCCTCATACATGTACAAAACTCATACTAATCTATAATAATTTCTAATGAGCTTGAAACGTTTTGCGACATCATGCACACCTCTTTGAGACTGCTGTTTGAGTTTGCAACGATGAATTATAAACACTGAGGTTTGTGACATAGGTAAAACCTGTTACGTAAGATATACAAAAGTAGAAAGGGAAAGAATCTGAATACGGAATGCTGCTAGTTAAAAAAGGAGGGCCAAAAGATCGCAATGAAGTGAGTTGGAAAGCCAAGTCAGAATGACATTGCAAGAAAGGCTTTTAATGCATTCGCCGTTATTCTTTCATTACGAGACCGGATTAAAGGTTGCTTACGGACAAGATCGGAATTGAATTGGGTATTCATGCTTGAATTGACGTAGACGTGAAGAGATAGTGCTGTATTTGTGTGTATGTTGATCTTTCAACGGAATCCTGCCGCCGAAGAAGGTCTTGAAGGGACAGGTGTGGGTGGCATCGAATGAGCAGGTGTGAAAGGCATCATGATCTTGAACCTGAGTCGATGAAGGATTGGCAATTTAGGGAACAAAACAAAGAGTAGCGAACAGAAGTTCAAGCTGAACAACCAAGGATTGTATCGAGTGTAATGCGTTGAGATCAAGAATAATCCGATCGGCACACTCGTTAGCCATTTCTTTGCTGGTGTATATTGTGCTCCTTCATCGATCTGCTCCCATAGCGTTAATTCGTCGTACACACCAGCATTGCTTTCAAATGGCACTCCGGTAACGTAATGGAACATCAGATATGATAGTGCCATGTAGCTCAAATTGACAATCGTCCAACTGGTGTCTTGTCCCATACTTGGTACTGCATCGAGTAAGATCTTACCAGCAACGATTAGAACAACGTGAATTACCCATGCACCTTTGTAGTTCACCCAGTCGGCATTGTAATTGTATCCTGCACTTTGATCTAACAGTTCTTCGTGACTTTGCTCAATCTTTTCCACCATAACTAAAGAAGAACTGCGCTTACGATGTCCTTTTCCCTCTAAATTTCTCTTTTTTGAATCAGAGATGGCAGAAGCAGAAGCGATTGCCGCATTGGACATCATCGGTCCATTTGCGGTTGCAACTAAAGTTGAGGATCCGTTTGGATTCATTGCGGAATTAGCAGTCGAATTTGAACCAGAACGAATTTGTGATCCTGGCGTTGATGAACGGCCAATTGAAGAGCCAATATTATTGCTTGGTTGATAATTTACATCATTATAAAATGGCGGTGACCGAGCACGTGCAGGATAAGAAGTGTTCGCTGATCCGAGAAAAGATGATGAAGCCCCGCCGAAACCGTCCATTGTGGCGGCCATGATTAATGAAAATTATTAATAAGCCCGTGCCTTGAGATAATCTTGTCTCCTTTCCGTATTCCGTGGTCCGTGAATGAGAAGGTGATTGTAATTGATCAAAAGTTTTCGAGAGATGTGAGAAGAAAGAATGTTATCTTCTTCCTTATTACTGATTTACGATCAGATATGATGATGATGATCAAAAGAAGAGAAGATGAAATTCGGTAAAGTGGGTGAAAAGTTAAAAAAAAGGTACACTTCCACTTTTGATCTATACGTGCGCAGCGCAGCTGGCGCGCTGCGCGTGAGAAAGACTGATCTGAGTCAATGATAACAACGTCACACTGATATAGTGCTGATAATGTGTTTTTTTTTCTCTCTCTCGGGAAATGGCTCCTATAAATATTTCTCCGTTTTCCTAAACGCGCAACTTCAAGCTCAGCATATATAGCACAGCCATTGATGATCAATCATCATCACGGCATCAAGTAAGAATTACATGTGTACAGCAACAGCATAGATCACTCTCGTAATTCTGGCTCCTTTCGCCACGAAGGCAATGGGCTGATAAGGGTTAGGTGGAATTCATGAACACAGGCGCAATTCAGACTACCACTGGTAATGATCAACCCTATCCTTTCTTCAGCCGAGGATAATATAATTCATAATTCATGCTCCTGACATCTTTGATTCTGTAGAAATCGCCAATCTTCCGGAATTCTTGGCTAAAGATCATATCTCATTCCGAGATGCTCGACCCCTTCTCCATTTCTGGAAGCCAATCCGATTTCCGTCTTTCTTCACCATCCATTCTGGCGTATAGCCGCGAAGGCTATGGGGCATCTTCGATTATCAATTTCATCACATCACACAAAGCATCGCTTTTTGGCGTAATGTACAATGTACAAAGAGGGGGTATACATTTACTAATACGTAGAGGTAAGAATCAATATTATACACAAACATTACCCTAAAATCGTAATCCAACACCGCCATAATCGGTTTGTTTTTGTTGTTGATGGAAAGGTGTGCTACGCCCACTACCTCCTCCTTGTCCTCCGTTTGCTTGTGTTAAAGGCGTTGCAGGTCGTGTTGAGCCTCGACTTTCAGATTCGATTCGTTCTCTTGAGAATCCATCCAAAATTCGAACAATACTCATGGTTAATCGTTCAAACTCTTGTACTTCACGGCCTTGTAATCTTTTGGGTGAATTGCCTTCTGCGCCTCCTTCAGGTTGAATGGCTTCGAATACACGCAGCATACAAACATCCAAAATAGCTTTCAATCGATCTACATCATCCAAAGCATCGTAATTACCTTGAATCGGTAACCAATCATCGCACAACATTCCACCGTCAACAGTCGGCCTCATGGATTTAGTGCCAAAGAGCATATACGTTAATGGATCCAATCTTGTCACATTTCTCAACATCGTTGGACCGCCCGGTCCGCCACCAGCTTGAGAGACATTCTTGATCTTTTCATTAAAGGCGTACAAGACACGCTCACCTTTGTAATCTTCTTCTTGCTTCGTATGTTTGACATGTTGAACACTGGACGGATGAATCTGGGTAGATTTGTCTTGACTCGTTCGATAAACACGCTCTCTCGTTCGGACAGCAAAGTTTGGTACACTGGCCAATGCGATCAAGGCTGCCAACAGGGTGGTACTGTGAGAATTTGCGTTCAATTCAGGCATCGTTGAGAATACACGACGTCTGAAAGGCGGTCTTCGTTTTGGTCCACGGCTGGGCTCATTACCGTCGTTTCCCAAAACTGCTTCGAGAATGCCTGCTTTCTCAATACTTTGGAAAAGATGCTCTTTCACCTGTTGAATTTGCCCAAGCGTAATCCTACCCAAGAAGTTTTCGTTGCAAAATTTGGATGCTTCCCATTGCGATCCACGCTTCATCATTTCATCCCAATGAGTATAAGCGCGCAAGGTGACCAAAGGATCCGATCGGAAATGTGGCAAGCTCCAGCTGTTCTTGATAGCACCAGCTTCATCTTTCAATGGTAAAGGAGCCATCCAAGGGTCTCTGTTGGTCAAGACTGCTGCTAATGTGAGTGCTGGGTCCAAACAACGGAAAAATGCGCCATAGAGACACATTTTTCCAATCGAAGCATCAACGGGCAATTGTAATAAAACCCGTCCCAACGATGTCAGATCACGATTAGCATCCAATGCGCCCACCAAGACCAGCTTATCCATCGCTGCTGTCACCCTTTCAGAAGCCGGTGGCTCGATTGCCGCATTCAAAACATCTTCAACGTCCATGCCAGGAATATCGAGTGCTTTGATATGCATTACAACGTTACTCAAATCAACACGTTTCATCTCAACCGTTGAACTGACGTTGAGACGATCATAACGTGCTTTCGAGAAGATCGCGTATGCCTCACCAGGTCGATGACGTCCTGCACGACCTGCACGCTGATTGATATTTGAAGTTCCGACCCAGGCACTAACAAGACTGCTCAAATGACGTTCAGGATCGTAGCGAGATTCCTTCACCCGACCAGTATCGATCACATACACGACATCTGGAATTGTCACTGACGTTTCTGCGATATTCGTCGACAGAATGATGCGTCGGATACCTTCTTTGCGAACAGGTTCAAAGATCGCCTGTTGATCAGCAACAGGAATACTTGAGTGCAAAATGTGAATTTCATATCGGTCTCGATCATTGAAGTTTATTTCCATAAGCGGATGTCCAGATGTATCTTCCAAGATGGCATGCACGTTCTTGATTTCATCCCAACCGGGCAAAAAGCAAAGTACGTGACCATCATCTGATCTTGCCAGAACGTCTGCGATCATCAAAGCAACCAAAGGATATGGAATCTCCAAATCATCAACGAAATCTTTGATCTCTCCATTACCATTTTTGACCATAGTTGCATCCATCCCAGCATTGGGCGAAAGTTCTCGATCTAAGTATTCTCTTACATTCTTCTCTGCCCAGACCCAGCCTCCAGCTCGAGGTGGTAAACGCAAGCTGTCAAGCTCATGATATGTCTCTTCCAGATAATGGCGCTCAACAGGGAAGCTTCTTCCAGACACTTCCACTACTGGGGCTGGAGAACCTGTCAGAGAATCGGCAAAATATTCGCAAAACATTTTTGGATCAATCGTAGCGCTCATGAGCACCAATTTGATCTCCTTCTTGTTCATACGTTTGCGTTCTGCCAACAAACGTTTCAGAACGACAAGTAAAAGATCTGTTTCCAAATCTCTTTCGTGCACTTCATCCAAGATGATATGCGTTAGGCTGTCTAAAAAGGTGTTGGAAGATTCTTCGTCACCAAGAGCGGATTGCAAACGTCTCAAAAAAACTCCTGTTGTGCAGAAAGTGATTGAACCATTTGGTTGAGGTGCTTTATTCTCAAAACGAACTTGATAACCAACCGTTGATCCAATATTCTCACCACGTTCCTTTGCCACACGTTCTGCTACACTGATTGCGGCAATTCGACGTGGTTGCGTACAGATGATGTTGCAATTGGCGCCCTGATTTTGCATGATATAATCATCGAATAAGATTTGAGGAATTTGAGTAGTTTTACCCGATCCAGTAGCTGCCATGACGATCGTGATCTGGTTCAGTTCGATTTTCACCAGCACATCTGTCGCTTTTTGATGAACAGGCAGACTATTTCGTTGTGAACGCATCTTGCTCATCTTCTCGTCCACTTGATAATCCTCCAAATCACGCAACAGCTTCGCCGATTTCTCCTCCAATGCTTTGTCTGACACTTTGACAACTTTGTTACGTTCGTCTCGGGAACGCTGTTTGCTCTTTGGTGCTGGATCAGCTGCTTCGCCTGCTTGAAGAAAACCTGCAGGACGAGGTCGATTGGCAAATAAGAGACTTTCTCGGGTATACTCGTAAGTGCTGCGAACCTCATCATCCAGTTCTTCCGACATATTGAAAATGACGTGAGGTACACTGCCCATCGTCAATGCACTAGCACTGGGCTTTTGTTGATTTGCTGTGAATGTTTTCCATATACTCAGATCATGACTGACTATGTATGAGACGGCCTCGAGGTAGACTTTTGTCATTGCTGCTTTCTTCGCCGAAGCAACTACCTCTGCAAGCGCAGCTCCACCAACAATTATAGTTGCTTTCCAATCTTTCTGTATCATCCTCTTTCCATCAATTGAAGCTTTTTTGGCTCGTTGCAAGGAGATTTCTGGTTTTCCAAAGTGAAATTGTGTGCAGTAAAAGTCGATGAACTGTCTTGCATTTTCAACAGTGAACTTTGTTCCATCTTGAAGCTCCCCAGCAGGTCCACCGTTGGGTTGAACATTAGTTGCTGCTTGGTTCTTGTTTGCTTCCTTTACCGCAGCTTTTGTGGCAGCACTGACTTTTTGGAAGTAAAGATCGGATCTGACGAGCTGTAAGATCGCATGTAGGGCTGCTAATTTTTCTGCTTCTTTTTGCGTTTTTGCATCCCCATATCCAACGATATTATGCGTTTCATCTGCCATCACGGTCACTCGAATAGAACTTTCACGCCCTCCTCCCACAAAGCCTTCTTGAGCTTCATAGCTTGGGACTTTTCCTGTTCGAGCACTTACATACGTTTGCAAAGGATTCTTTGCATTTACTAATTTTTCCTGTTTGATCTTGCCACCTGTAAAGACGTCGTGATATTCATCTCGAAAGAAGGTGTGATTATGCATTGGCGGAGGTAGGTTAGGTAGTACTTTTGATGAAGAAGCGACTGTTTGTTTGGAGTTAGAATTTATTACGCTTTGTGATTGCGTTGATCTTCCTCCTCCTCCCTTGCCATTAGTTCCTCTTCCACGAGTTGATTTACCTCTCGTTCCTGAACCTCTATTACTGCCATGTCCACCCTCTGGTCCGCCGCTACCTTTCGAACCAGCTGTTTTTCTCCATGATCCATTCTGCTCGGACATGCTTGTTCCGATGATTACCTTTATAAGAAAAGATGGAGAGAATGGTTGATGGGAGGAGGTACAAAAAAAGGAAGTCTAATCAATGCAAATAAAATAAAAATTAAAAAAGTTCTACATCCCAGCCGCTTCTTTTTTAAATTGAAAGTGAAATAGTGCCTACCCTACGCTTACTGTTTTTTTTGTTGAACCCCTACTCGGCGCTAATAAAGTAAAAGTGGCCCGAGCAATTCAAGAAGATCTTCAAAGAGTGATGTTGTTTCATTACCTCCATCTAGCAATCAGGATGGCAATCCATTCATTACAATCAAAAGGAGATGGGCCTCCTTCAGCAATCGAAGCAAGATTATTGGAAACACGCAGGAAGCTAGTTGGACTTGCTAAACCTGCTGATCCTTTGACAACAGAAAACGCAGCAGGACCATCAACAATAACACATCCGTTCTACGACAATCACAGTAGAAATTTTGATCGATCATCTATACAATCAACCATCGCAGATCTTCAAAAGGGATTGAAGTCTTTTCTATCCGATGCAAGCAGGGAAAATTCATCTGACGCAAGCAACGTCTACCCTTCAAATGGTACGGATTTCACCATTGCGGTTGGTGCTGAAGGAGGAACAGATACAGAAGCACTGAAAAAGTCGAATGACCGCAAGTCGCTACTCGTAAGTCTTTTACGGGAGCAGAGCAACCATTCTTTGGCTGTGTCTAGGATACGTGATGACCTTGATAGTCTGATAGGAGGGGAGGAGATGAAGAGTGTTGCTTCATTAGAGGCATTAATGATATGCGCTCTTTCTTTGGAAGATAATGTGGCTAATTCGTGGCCAACAAACAACTTGGAAGATGCATCAAAAGGTTTGGATGATGCAGTACATGCCTTTGAGTCGATCGCAAAGGAGATGCAGCTTGAATCGTTCGCAGACCAACACGAATCATCCTCAATATCGGGCACTGAACAGCAAAGACGGGCGAAAGAGTATACGATCACATTTGCAGCACGCATTCTCGTCATTGATGTGGATTTGACTTTGGAACAGGACAATCAAATTTGGGTGCCGAAGTCCAAAGTCAGAATTTCTTATGCAACTGATAGCTCGAACGGGAATGATGCGAATCGATTTCGAAATGCAAATTTGGCAGAGTTGCTTGGAAAAGACGTTCAGGCGATCGCTGCTGCCATTTTTGGATGTACAGAAGGCGATCGAAGAAAGGACGCTGCAAGGCATCTGGGACGATTACAGTCTACCGTCAAAGCTTTGAAGAGACTGGATGACTTGAGTGAGACGGTCACAGTGTCGGGCTATCCTGACTTGTTTGCTCTGATGGAAGATATTGGAACGGAAAAGTTGTCAAACTGTATCTCCTCTTCCAATACCAACGATAAGATTATCAGTCGGCAACATGATGGCTACTCATATGCTACGATCCTCTTGCACGGGAGCACAACCTCAGAGTTAAGGGAAGAGGCAGAATCGAAGACATACATGCTGAGATTGGATATCGGGAATTCAACATTAATTGCTGACGCTAATACAGATGATGATGAGATGAAGTTACCCAAGTTGCAGACATCGAAAGAAGATCCATCCTTGCAATTTTTGATTCGCTTGGAGCCAGCTCTGGGAATTGGATTGCAAGACGTGCGAAGGATATCGAAGATTATTGGTCTTGAACCAAAAGAAGGTCTTGCAAAAAGCAATACTTATTCACAAGATGACAACCTCGTAAAGCGGATCGGTCTTTTTCGTCTTGCACAGACTCAATTCAGTCAAATTGAAGTGGAAGAGGAGGAGGAGGCTGTATATGTTAATTGCATCCCTATTGCCTCCTTCAAACAGCTATCGGAAATTTTACCAATCTTACAAGAACAGGTCATTCTCAACGAGATTACTTCTTCCATCCAGGCCGGAGCTGGCCAAAATGATGAAGAACAATTGACTACCCAATCTGCAAAAGTCTCTTTCAATCGTTCAGAAAACAGAAAGCCAATCATTCGCATTCGCATCGATCTGGAAGGTGAACCCAGTAAAACTCTATCCGTAAGTCTTCAAAGGCTAGACGAAGAATGGCTCTTGGAAGGCGGTCTCGCTGACAATGATGGCAACACAATTCAAACTCTCACAACAAAAGATGCAACTCACATCGCTGCCCTTCTAGAGCAACCCAAAAGCGGTCTTCGTGGTGCAATTGAAAGTCTGCGCGAATGGGCAGCTGAAGGTGCGTTTGAGTCATCGGCTCCTGTAGTCAAGAGATTAAAGAGGCGATCGAGTGAAGCTGGCCTTTCAGAAGGCAACGCTGATTCTGTTCGACCTACCAATCGACCTAGAAACGAAGATGCTTAGCATTCAAAGAAGTTCTCCTTACATGTATACCCATAAAGTGTATTATATTCAAGTATTTGTAGCAGACATTGAAAGCCATGCGATCATTGATACATCCCATTAAGGAATTCATTCATTTTTAAAGGTGACAATACAAGATGTGCGAAAGTGAGTAGATAGAATGTCCACATCATTTATCCTGGCGGTAGCAAGCCTGCATCAACTGCGTCCATTTCTTCTTCCATGAATTCGTTACCGGTCCAAGAAGAAGTGATTGGAGATCTTGGCAAGACCATTGTTCCACTTCTTGCACATTCCAAAACGCCAAACGGACGAACGAGTTTCAAAAATGCATCGCATCTGCTACTCTTTGCACTAATTTCAACAATCAAACTTGCTGTGCTCACATCTACAACACGACCTTGGAATTGTTGGGCAAGTTGAATGATCGTTCGCATATTGTCGGATTTCACACGTAAAGCCTCAGTAGGTGTTAGAGGTGGTGGTTGTTGATGGGCAGTTGCTTGAGTGCCAACGGCATAAGCAGCATCCGTTTGTGGATCTTGTGGAATGGGGGATTGTCTGGAAGTATCATTTGCAGATTGTCTTCTTTCGGCCAATAACTCTGGTGGAACGTGTTGATGTTGTTGAGCACCACTGCTTGGAGCTGCATGTTGACCGCCTAAACCATATTGACTTTCTTCGAAATATTCCGGTCCAAGAATCGAGACTTTAACCAACATCAATTCTCTTTCGATCACTTGAGTTTGTGTGTAATCCAAAACAGCCCAAACAGGAACCAAATCTTCCAATTGACGGCGAGCTTGTTCAACAACACCATCTTGACCACGTAAAACGATGCACATTCTTGAAAGATCACGAATTTCGGTTGCACAAACGACCAAACTATCGATATTGAAGCCTCTTGCTGCCAAAGTACCAGAAATACGTGATAATACACCAGGTTCGTTTTGTACCAAAGTGTTCAAGATATGACGTTTGATTGGTTCTTTAGATGGTGCGGGAGTGTTGTATAAGATATTGCTCACTGCCTCTGAAGCGTCCATCGTCGGTGGTTCAAGAGAAGGCAAAGGAGGAAGTTTACGTAAACGATGTGCAAGTTTGTAATCCATTGCTGATGAACTACTTTGTTCTGGATCTATAGATTCATCTTCTGAAGAAGTAGAATTGGATTCTTTTGCTGATCTATTGTTTCCTCCTTTTTGTGGTTCCATCACCCGACTAGTGATTGAGAAATGTCTGATACTTGGTAAAATTGTATTTGATGGACAGCATATCGTTCTTCTTGCGGTTGTAGAGGCGATTCCGCCTACGATCAAACGTGAAAACATCTTGTGTCGTACGTTAAAAGAGAAGAAGTGTCATTTTCACTTTTAGGAAGATTGCTTGCTCTGCAGCAGCAACACTAAAAAAAGAAAGCGCAATCTCCTCTTGACTCGACTTGATTCTTTTTTAGCGGGGCCGCTCAAACTGTGATAACGCGCTGATAATCTCTCTTCCAAATCTGCATCATAACCTCACGTGCGATGTCTTTGCTTGGCTTGCCACGCTACCTTCTCACACAATAATCAAACTTGTGTTGAATGAAATCTCATGTATTGTAATGCGGATATGTCTATATGTGCTGGATGTTTTGTGCTGAGAAGGAGGGAATCTATACAAAGAAAAATAAATAATGGAAATGCTGTTGAGATGTGTTTATAAAAAGGCAGATTGTTTGATAAAAAAATGTCCATGAGGAAAAAAGAAAAAAAGATGAATGAATATCGAGGGAATTGTTGAACTCAGAAGGAGAACAAGCCTCCTCCACGAACTTTCCTTCCACCTAACAGGTATGCCAAAACGGTTGATGCATACAATCCAACGGTTAAACCAAGCGCAACTTCCACTAATCCAGCAGCGACTTGAAAACCGGAATTGAAGGAATCAGAAGAAGAAGAATTTGTGTTTGCAAAATTCAATAAACTTCCTTCAGGTCCGGCAGATAAACCACTTGGCAATTGATAAAGAACACCAACTGCGGCTACAGTGTAAGATTTACCGTCATAAATACGTCCAAAAATGTTACTCAAAAGACCAACGGCAAAAGCACCTAAAGCACTCGTAACGTCACTTCTCGATTTCAATGCTGAACTTTTGCTGGAAAAATGATTCACCGCCCAACCTGAGATACCAATCAAAACCATCACAGGGAATTCCTTTCGTGTTGCTTTGGCTTGATTGCGTAATGAAAGTGCTGTTGCATAACCGGGTACGGTAAGGAAAGCCCAATAAGGATTAGGGTCCTGTCCCCACCATGGAGGATGTAAAGGTTGTCCTTTAACACTGTTTATATGCGAATGAACAGTTGAACAGAGTTGATCAACTGCGCCACTATCAGCAGCATTTGTGAATAAACGCCAAATTGAACTTCCGATACTCAAACCAAATCCAAGGAAAAGTGAATAAATGATCGCATAAACCAATCGAACACTCCCCGAAATTAAATTCTTGGATTGAAGTTCCAAAGCACCAGATAAGACCAAGAAACCCGGCAAGATCAACACGATTGAACCTGAAACAACGCTACTGTAACAAAAGTAACCTGTTGAGGACAATCCTGCTGCTGCGAATGAATTGATAGCAGCGAAAAGAATTTCGAAAACGTTTGAAAATAATTCAGTAGTGATGGCCAATTGACTGAAAACCAAAAACATTCCCAATGGGAAAGCAATCAAAGCATCAAGGAATGAGCCACCAAATCCTTGCGAACCAACACAAATGAAAGCCGAACAGAAGCCACCAATGATCACCATTGGAACTTTACCGATCAATGGCTTCCTTCTCATCAATTCGTCCAATTGTTGTGATGCTTCATCAACCCCGATCTTGTCATGGATCACATTCCAATAGATCGAATGCATATCCGTCAATTTTGTCAAATCCAACCCACCGGGTTGCTTGATAAACTTGGTTTCAGATGTATGTGTTGTATCATCACCAAAAGCGAATAACATCAAATTTGGAAGGTAAATGCATCGACAATTGATATCCAAAACTCTTGCCGTTTGTTGAATTTGCGTTTCAATACGATGGGTAGGCGCACCGAACATCATCAAAGCACGAGATAGCTTCAATAAGAATTCTTGTCTTTGAAGGATAGCGGCAACGTGCATGGTAATAAAGATTTCCTCTTTCTTACGTTTATCTTTTGCACGTTTACGCAATTTACGTTGCCATTCTTGTTTTGCCATACGTTCATCAACTTCTGAGCCAAAGTAATCAGATCGATCAGCAGCATTCAAAGCATCAGGCGTATTCACATTGCTGTGTGTACGGCCAAAAGGATGCATGCCGGGTATATGCAAATGATGATTACCGCCACTGTTCTTACGAGAATGAATGATACCACGAGTATTGACCAAGCTTGAAGGTCTCTTTTTGGGTGTTTGTGATCCACTTGGTGGTGTCGCAGCTTGTGTTTCGTTACTGTCTTGCGTTTCTTTACGTGCGATAGCAGAAGGAGAATGATGTCCCGGTGTTGCAGGTTGAGATCGGAAGAATGGCTTCGGAGCTGCATCGGCAACAATTTCTGCAGTTCGTCTTAATGTCTTTGCGTTCATCTCGGGTAATAAATAACGATCCAAAGTGTAACCTGGTCTTTTTGGATTAGGACCAATTTGAGCATGATGAGGACTCACGGCACCGATCAGATTTCCAGTCGTGGCAACCAAAGCGCCAAAAACACCTGCGCTAGATCTGGCAGATTTCGGTCTTTCTTCTACGGCTTCTTCTAATGTATCAAGGCCTGCTTGATTGGCTGCAAGAGCAACCGCTTTCTTGCTCGCTCCAGCAAGATTACCAACTGCACCAATTGCTGCTACACCCAAGCCACCAGGACTTGTACCACTGCCATATTTACGACGACGAACATTTGCTGAATTGGGGGAAGAAAATCCTGTTTGATCAAATGCAATTTTTTCATTACGTTCTCTTTTGCCGATTTCAGATCGGACTACATCACTATAAGTTGCATTTCCCATTTGATCGCCCAAAGCAGGTGTGCTCATAGGTGACGTACCTTGTGATTCGAATCCTGCTTTTCGAACTTTTGCTTCTCGTTCTTCCTTTTGTTGCTGTTCGTACAAACGTAAAAGGTTTCCCAAAACACCTCCTGATGTTACTGGTTTTGCTGACATGTTAGCCGCCGTATCCAATGCATCAGGCGTAGAAGCACCGGAATCTAAATGATCACGACGCATTCCCAAAGTTGGTCCAACGCCTACATCACCTGTGGAATCTTCTGCTGCGCCTCTACCGGTCATCAATTTATGTGCTCTGATGAGCTTTGCAGCCTCACGCTCATACTTTGTAGCTCTACTTCTCGGACCGGCAGGTCTTGTTCCGGTTGATGTTGTCACGGCAACTGATTTCGTATTGGTTGGACCGCCTTCTTCGTATGACTTTTCGTTTTGCTTTTGAGCTTCTTCGTCATCGTCCGCTGGTTTAAGTGCATCTTTGTTGGACAAAAGGCCGCGTAATCTTGCCCATCCTCTTGGACGTTCATCTTCTTCTTCAGTCCTTCTACGACGTGAAGGTAATCCGTCCGTTTCTCCTGGCACTAATTCCATGTGATCTAGATCGGAATCATTTGCGGGATCATAGCTACCCGATTCAGAAGTTGTATCTGTGACAGGAGTTGTTGCTCCACTACTCCAATCAGGCGTATCAGGTCGATTTCTACGTCTGCGCGTACTGACGGGATGATGATCCAATTCGGTCGCACGATCTTCTCCTTCGTATGCTTCATCTGGATCCTGAGCGTTGAGATCGCTTACAGTTGTCGTTTCATGTCTTTGTAATTCACGTTGAAGTTCAAGGAATGCACGATCATCAAGAGCTCTTTCATCTAGTGCTTTTGCGCTTGAAAGTGAAAGGCCGGCAAAGTTACCTACACCCGCTTTGAGTGGCTCAGATTGTACTGGATTATTTTGTTGATCTGTTGAATCATTGTTTGAATGAAGAACGCTGGCTAGAGAAGGTTGTTCTGGTTGAGAAGATGCTTCTCCGAGTGAAAGATTTAAAGGTCCAGGATGATTTCTTCTTTGAACGCCAGAAGGTGAAGCAACTGATGGTTTTACTGTTGGTGGAGATCGAACGGTAACGGTTGTTCCTGTGTGACCTCGCGCTCTTCGAATTGGAGCAGATGTATCCCAGTGTACTCGACCCCTTTGTCGTTGTTGGTTAGCTGTAGAAGGAGCAGAAGCGTCTACTGCTGAACCGATTGCTGAAGATGCATCGTCGGCATGAATTTCCGGTATACTTTTCTGTTGATCAGACATGATTAAATGCTAGCTGGTGGTGAAGGATCATCGAATTGAAGGTGTTTATGTTGTGAATCCAAGTGGAGCAGGTCAGAGTACTTGCTTCATTCGAATTGTTTTGTAATGCCTGTGGAGGTGATTTACTTGATTGTGGTGTCTATCCCTCAGAGAAGAGATGAACTGTTGATGTGTGTAGGTGGATGATGATGATGATGGTATTAGATATCTCAGATGGTGAAAGAGTCTCCTTTGATGAGAACAAAAGGTGTGAAAAGATTTGCCGCACGAGAAGATAACACACACTCACACACACTTTGAATCTCAATTTCTCCTATGCACACCCATAATCTTCCGGTTTGGAGGAAAGGCAATTTTGCCCGAGAATAGGGACCAAAATACAAGAAAGGTACTTCTCTATTTTGTTCGGCATGCATCAATTCCTCCATCCCGCTTGGGAACTTTAACGCCTAGGCTTTAGACGACGACAAGATTTTTCAAACTTTTTTCTTTTTAAAGGCCGGTATTGCAGCCATGGTGCTATTTCAGTCACACGCCTTACTGAATTTTACTCAATTTGAGGGAGCCGGCTTACCATGCAGCAAGGCTTAAACGCGTTCGATCTCATGCTTGAATGAAACTGTTCTTAAACGCCGCTTACGTCTATGTCTGCATGAATCTTGCAATATTGCTTCATACTCGGATGGAGGTTTAGCTGACATGTATATAGCTCAATAAAGACAATACCTCTTCTATATGTAATTCATCTATGCTTTCTCATTATAGGTAAGTTTCGAATTGAGTGAATAAAAGATGTAGGAAATATATTACTCTTATAGTCTCTTATCGAATAATTATTTCATAACTACTCTCCGTAATTATTCATTCGTATACATATGAGATTTAGAGGAGGTAGAAATAAATATGAAATAATGGTACTCTGATCACTCTGTTTTAAAAAACGATGCAGTTTTCACTACTTCCTTCCCTAGATATACCTTTATCAGATCTAAATCTTTAATATTCCATCTTTATTCGTAATTATGTTTATTTCTCCTATAAAAGTAATTTCTCATCGATTTAGCTATTAAATTTTATGACAATATTCATAGAAACGTAGATGAGACCTTTAATTCTTCCTTTACCTCCAGTGAAGATGTATTTAAAATTATATCATCGAAAACTAGAAACTTAACAATAGACTTGCAAAAAAAAAGGTAGAAAATCAATCAAACCGTTTAAATAGAGGCAGCACTTCTTCATACCTTTTATTTGCTCCCTTTAATCGGAGTGATATAGATACTAGATAGTGTACACGGTCCTACGAGTATGAAAAAGTGTTTAGGACGGTCATGGATTGAAATTGGAATCCGAGTAGATTAAATAACCCAAAGAGGAGTCCCTCTGGCTTATGTAAGATGGTGTGACTATCTGCAGACAAGATCACACGCGTGGCGTCATTTGGCGTGCAAAGTGTGTGTGTATGTAAATGTCCATACGCCCATGCCTTGGAGATTAGGTCCCACGATCATCTTGACTCGTTGAATGCCCGGGGTAAAGGGTTTGGTGATCAATTGATTCTCCATACTAAGCGCTATAACGATAATCGCACGCAATCTTTCGGCTTCTTAACAGATCAACGATACAATCTTATCACAATCAAGTGGAGCTGCATGGCATCTACTAACACCCATCAAACAAAAACATCTACACAATCACATAGATACGCAAATGGTACCAAGGAAATGCTCTGATCAAAGGTGGTAAGAGTGTAGTGTACAACCCTCCATCACAATATGACGCCTGCTCCGGGTCCAGTATCGCCGCATGCAGGTGACGATCAAGCTGGACCGTCTTCATCCCTTGATACCATTCTCAGCGCAAATAACACTCACTCACGAGATCGATCGCGAGAAAGAAGGAGAGATGGAGAGCATACATCCGATCAAAGTACTATAAATGCACCAAAGACTTGTGCAAGATGTGCAAGATTGCTAGAGAGTGCAGATCACAGTGACGCCTCTGCAACCGCATCAACACAAGCCTCCAGCATCATCGCAACTTCTCCAAGTCCGTCATCTGTAGCATTTGCACCAAATCCGTCAAGCAATCAATCGACGAATACACATTCAGAAGTGATAATGAACCCAGTCCGCAGGCAGGCCGAGATTATACCAACAGATCAAGATGGCAACCAGATCTGTACTTCGTGCGCTGCTAGTCTAGTCGGCACAAGTGATCCCGCCCCTACTCAAGCGATCCCTCCACCACCCGCCAATCGGGATACAGTTTTGGAACCGACGATCAGCGATGCCCCGGCCTCACAGCCTGCCCAAAGAACAGACCGAGATGGGGATATGGTAATGGAACAGGGAGTTGATGCTTCGAATAGAGCGAATCAGTCATCTCAAGATATCCTTGACACTCCTCCTAGGTCTGCCAATCATCCTTGGCGTAGGCTTGCACCTTGGGCAAACTTACAGCGACAAAGATCATCTTCCAATAATGCAAATTCGACTGATGGTCCTCCATTGACAATCTCTGTTGGCAATATGGGCGCAGGTGGAGATGCAATCAATGCGGTGCAAGAAGATGAAAGTCTTGATTTTCCTCCATTGGCACGCTCTCCTAGTGCAAATAGTCAAGTTGGCATGTCAACCTCACCGATCTTACCTCTCTCACCACAACGAGGACGGGCAACATCAAACGGAGGTATTGCTGCTTCTCCACCTCCGCTAGGTCGTCAAGCAAGCTTCTCAAGATCTCAAAGTGGCGGTGTTTCTGGGCCGAACTCAGTATCAAGTTCGGTACCTGTTGTCAATCTGACAAACAGAGGCAGACATCGTGCTACGAGCAATTCTGGTGGCACTGGAGCGATTTCAGGCCAAAGTGGCACCATCGGACGAGGGCGACGTCCATCTGCGACCCGTCGTTTAAGCCGATCAAGCTCTTCGCAAGGCCCCACTGCTGTTGCATTTGCCGATTTGGGCGAAATACCTACTGGTTCCGCTCTGAATGATGATATACTAAGCGTCACAATAGCAGAAGACCCGATTAGACCTTCTTCGATGACGAGACCTCGGTTGAGCACATTGCAACCTGCAGATCTCGCAAGGCATTCAAATAGAACTTCCCAACAAGCCTTTCTCGTTCCGGATGTTCTTCATAAGCCTTTTACGACCGAAGAAAAATCAGAAAGTATGGAGGCAGACAAACAGAAAAGTGATCTACAAAAGATTAGATATTTAATTTGGCTCAACACACGACAGGCAGATCCAAGACCGCAAATAAGCAGTCAGAGATGTGTATCACAAGGTCGCGGTTGTCTGTTTTCTGGCGCTACATTTAGAGGTACACAAAAGAGCGGTAGAATGAGTTATGATGTTTCGGTACAAATTGTCAATGTCGATTTGGCAGCTTCGCATTTGTGCGGATATCTCAATATTCGCGGATTGACGGACGATTGGCCTGAATTGACAACTTATTTCGATGCAGAAATTATTGGTCAAAAGTATGGATTTCTGACAAACAAATGGGGTGCAACAGAAGCAGATGATATGAAACACTGGAGTCGTTTCACACCTTTTCGTCCGATCCGAAGTACGCTTACCCGGCCTGGACTACGATTCAACCATATGAACAAACCTTTCATCTTTATGAGATGGAAAGAACGCTTCCTCGTTCCTGATCATCGAGTAAGGGATATCAGTGGAGCAAGCTTTGCGGGATTTTACTATGTGTGCGTTGAGCTTGGAGATGATGCAAATCAGATGCCCAAGCAATCCCTGACATCTCCTGCCAGTCCAATGTCTTCTCCTGGCGCAGCACCTCCTTTACGTTCACCAACGCTAGGATCCTCTACTGTCATGGAGGGGATTTTGGAAAACAATTCCGGTATACCCCAACCCCTGTCTCCAACGGGAGAAGCGATGCCTGCTCATTTGTACACGGCAGCAGATCGACATACTACCGCTACTTCTGGAAGGATGAGTGGTTTTTATTTCCACGAGCATTCTGAACCTTATCAACAATTAACATTACGACATGTTTCCGAATCCAGCACATCTTCATTCGAGCTGAGATGAGTTAATTTTTCAGCATTTCTTTTCTCTTTTGTATCATTTGGAATCGGATTCTTTTCTGTCGTTTTCGAGATTTTTTCCTTGTATGACTTACTGCCATTCTTCTTACATTTGTTTCTCCTTTTAAAAATGCTATAATGTGTTTGAATAAATGTGAGAATTGAAAGCCGCCGGCATCAGTATTCTATTCGGCACTAGATAAGATTAAATTGATACTTTAGCACGATTCATCTTTAACGCCAAAGGGAACGTGGTCAAAATTGCAAGAAGCACCATTGGAGTGTACAATTCATTCGCACTAAAATTGAGCTTAATCAAGAGTAACACAAAACAACACTTTTAAGGACAATCATGCACAATCATGGTGTGCTGATTCGAGGGCTGGTATAGCATATATTCACCTTCAAGAGTGGTTCTGAAGTAGCAATGACTTTGACCATCATCCTCTTCTGACGATCGACCATACCAACCCAAATGAGCACAACGTCAACACAACCGATCGAGGCTCCTGCTTCGGCCCAACTAGGAAGTGGAGCTGCAGAGAGCGGATTGAACGAGGATCACTCGCATTCAATCGGCAAATCTTGGCATCCTTTCGGTCATCATGACGAACATGAAGATGCAGCCAAGCATGTAGATGCTGAAGAAGAAGGGAAACAGACACATGCTGGACAGAAAGGAGCAGGTCCACTTTCGGGTTTGGTAGCCGGATTCAAAAAGTTGGGAACAAAGATGCGAGGTGATAAAAGTCATCGATTCAGCGATCTCTTGCATTTACACAAAGAGGTAAAGAGAGATTTGAGTGACGCACAACTTTATCCCGAACTACAGAAGGATGCTGAATTACGTAGGAATAATGATTTAAGCGAAGAGGAAAAACATTTCCTTCAAGCACGCAAAGAAATGATTGTCTCTTCGGGTGCTTTGCATCGGTTCTTACTCCTCGATGAAGATGAAAAAGTACATCCGGATGATGTACCAGTCATTGCCCTTGGAGGATCTGGAGGTGGTTATCGTGCTTGTTTGGGATTTTTGGCTTACATAGAAGAAATGCAAAACAAGGATCAATCTGGAGCGGCCGGTTTGTGGGATTTACTTGCATATGTAGCAGGTGTTTCAGGATCATGTTGGACGATTGGTGGGTTATACTCAGTAGCAAAGATGAATGCAAGCATTCTGATCGATAGATTTGCAAAATCATCTGCACATCATCCACTTTCCATGACAGCCATTGATGCAGTAGCAAGAAGCGCAAACGGAATCTATTTCCAATTGGCTCCCATCTTACAAAAGATTCGAGTCGGTCATCTTCATCCAGGGCCTTTGGATTTATACGGCACTTTGATTACCAGTCATATCTTCTTTCAACCTCCCGTATTGAAAGATCATTCTACAGATGACAACAAGGACGAAAGAGGCACCCATATAGCTCTTCAAAGAGATTGGTTCCGATTCTCATTAACGTATAATACCAACAAATTACATGATGGCCTGCAACCTCTTCCAATCTTAACAGCTGTTCGACATGAAAGGCCTTGGCGGGATTGGAAATCACCTGAAGAAGCATTCTCGCACAGTAATCATGTGTCATCGGAACACAAAGATGCACATGCATGGTGGCAATGGTTCGAATTTTCTTCGATTGAATTTGGTAGTGATGAATTAGAAGGTTGGATTCCAACTTGGTCATTCGGTAGACACTTTGAAGCAGGTAAAAATACACAAAGATTACCCGAAAGAAGTCTCAGTCTGATTCTGGGATTGTGCACTTCTGCACCCGCTGGTCCCTTGGCTGCTTGGCTGGCAACGCTGTATAGAAATTTACCCAAAGGTTTCTTAGGAACAAAGATCAAACATGCAGCTGATGACTGGGTAGAGAAACATCCAAAAGAAGCTGAAAGATTACAAAGTCATCATCCAATCCACAGTCAAAATGAACCAAACCCTTTCTTCCACGCAGAAAAGCAAGAGAATCGTGGTCAAGGATTTGAGAATAGTCCTCGAATTCATTTGGTGGATGCAGGAATGAGTAATAATTTACCGCAGCATTCCTTCTTTAGGCCTGGTCGCGATGTTGATCTGATGTTATTAGGAGACTTTTCCAGTGACGTGCAAAGCGGTGCCGCTTTAGAACGAATTCAAGAATTTGGAGCTGGAAAAGGTGTGACGATTAAACCTCGTTTTCCGCTTGAGGACCTCCCACAATGGCCACAAGAATTTGTAAATGAAGAGGAAAAAGGCAAAGAAAATGGAAAGACGAAAAATAAACTTCTTTCATCTGATGAGATACAAGAACGCTTCAAAGGAAGATATGCACAAATTCTAGACGTAGAGGTGATTCCAGAGACAGATCGAACGGAAGAACAAGGACCGACACATGTTGACGAAAGTGGAATTCGATACAACTCTCGTCATCAACCACAAGCAAGCCGTGATACAACGATGATTTATATGCCACTCTTGCCACATGCATGTCAGCCAGACTACGATCCAAGTACGGCACCTTTCAGCTCTTCCTATAATCTCGTTTGGACAGAAGAACAAGTTGGCATCATTCGCAAAACGAGTAGAGCTGATGTAGTAGAAGGCATTGCAACCATCCGCAAAGTGGTACGGGAAATCTATGAAGCAAAGAAAGCAGCCAGACTATCAAAGGCCAGTAACCTTCACGAGTGAAACATTATGACTAAAGCGCCTTCGTATATACCACGTTGCCTTCATTTAAAACAAACCGTTAAAAATCATATTGAAATCAAAATAGTATAAAAATACATGTTTGCATCACGAAACCACAAGAACGAGTCCTTCAGCCATGAAATTTCTACAGAGCTGTAGCATAATTTCCGCCTCCCGTAGAAGATGATTGACTAGGCTGAGGTAGATGATATATACTGTCAACGTTGGCGACGTGCTGATATTGTCTGTCTTGGTTGCTGTTAGGAGGAAGACCTTGAACGGAAAGACGCTGGTTTTGTTGATCTTGAGAATATAGATGACTTTGCATTTCTTCCACATGCTCTTCGGCAGAGGAATATCTATTCGGTGCTGAATGAGGAGTTAGTTGTGCTCTATACACATTCTTTTCCGGAGAAGATGTGGTGGCATACTGTTGCGTATCCCTATCGATTCCTGAAGCAGGAAGTCTTGCTCCGGCACTGTAAGGTTGCACGCGGGACATGTATTGATCTCCATAAGACATTCCAGGTCGTAGTGTGTTACCTTCATATACAGTATAGTATCCGCCATTGTGACCGTTACTGTCTGTTTCAAATGAAACCTTTGTAGCATTTTGCCTCATTGACATTTCGTGTCCGAGGTTGACATCGGAGAATCCCCTCTCGCTTGTCTCTTTGCCTTTATTCTTTCCACTCAAACGTGACCAGAATCCTTGCTTTTTGGACTGTTCCTGTTTTTCAATCTCACTGTCCCGTAGCATCATTGCGTTGTCATCAAATCCATTGTTATTCTTCAAGTGATGTCCTAGACTACTGACATCATCAACAGCATTCGGATCTGGCGAACCTTCGACTTCCGATTGTCCGCCACCTGCTTCGGTCAACATTTGATATCTCCTTTCACGCAACCTTGCTTGGACGATTGGACGTGCTTTGTGCATCTTTCCATAAAGCCAAATCGCCACACCGATTGTGACTCCAAAACTGACAATCAATACGACATATTTGATCACCTTGCTTCGGGTTGATTCATCTCCGCCACCCGCTTGTTCGATAGCCACACCGAGGTAAACGACAACCAGTTGCTTGGGCAAGGAAAGAATTGCTGCAATGGTAAAAACAAAGATGTTCATACCAACAGTGGCGAAGACTGCAGTGGTGAAATGACCTGGAATTGCACTTAATCGGGCCATCAAGATGACCATAAAACCACCTTCTCTAACAATATGCGCCATACAAGCATAATCGATCGACCTTCTCTCAAACTTTTCGCCGTGCTTTTTGAGTAGATATTTGAATGCATAAAAGTTACCCAATTCTCCAAGAAGTGTTCCCAGACTGAGCACACCGAAACCAATCCAAAGGCCATACACAATACCGCAAAGAACGCCAACAACTTCATGGCCGAACAAAGGCGGGAAAGATATGACGAATAGGATTGCGACCGGAATAATCCATCCCCAAGATACTTCTCGTACCTTTCTAGAGATTGGTGTTAGCCAGTCAACAATCTGCTTGTGATAGATTGTCATCAAAGCAACCAAAACGCAAATGACAACGATCAACACATAATATGGCACGAATTTCCACTTCATAAACGATCTCCAATCCTTGCACATGGTGATTGCTGTTTTGAGCAAGCTTCCACCATCTTCGTCGAGATCTTTTGGGAAACTCTTTGCAATCTGTTTCTGTTCTTCTGTTAATTTATCCATTCGAGGCGCTCGATCACGATAGATACCAGGCGTATCTGGACGATCCACTGACTGTTGACCATGCGTTAATGGTGCACGTAAATCCACAGTGGATTGTGAATAGCCGAAATTGTTACTTGGTGGATAGTGGTAGGGAGTTATATTCCTTTGATCTGGTGGTAAGATATAGGTCGATGCTTGGGGAGATGGATCGTAATTTTGCTGATGCTGTGCGAAAGGAGCCTGGCCCCGATCACGAACAGCGGCGTTCGTGGCGTTAGGCTGTGTGTATGCGGATTGATGATCATGTTTTCGTAGTCCCGATTCAGGTTCTAGTTTCATTCCATCGTTGCCACGAAATGTGGCTCTGTAGTCTTTCTCATGCACAGGGTATGGATTCTCTTGTGAGAGGTTATGTCCTCCTCCAAATCCGTCTGTTCCTGATCCCAACTTTTTATCGGCAACATACTCTGATGGATAAAATGTTGCTGCTCCACCGGGACCTTCTGTTGGTTCTTGTCTGGCATCTCGGGAGTTGTACGGATGTGCGGGTCCATTCTCATCTGGTCTACCCATTCTAGCAATGCTTCCACCTCTTCGATCGGGGTCGAATGGTACGTTGTCTGTGCCATCATAGCCTCCGCCTATGCTACCACGCGATTCATGTCCGTTTTGATCTCGGTTTGGCGGGTAGAAAGGATTTGCCATCGTGCCGAGCGAGTAATGGTTTTGAGTGATTTAATGATGAAAAGCAATGATTGTATCAAGAATTCGAATATGTCTGTGTTTCCATTCCAGTTGTGAAAATTGTATCAAAGATGAAGCTCTAATTCAAACGACTGACACGTTCCCAATGTGTGGCCAATTATACGAGTCGATTTGGGTTCGATAAGGTGAGGTATGTGATAAAAGCTGTGATTTTTATAATTTTAGTATGCTAACTCTTTTCATAATTGATGTTGATGAATTGATGTCAAGATTGTCATGAATGAGAGAGGATTAAGCCTTAGAATATACAAAAGACACACACACACACACCATAAAGACTCTAAATCGGACTTCCATTGACTTTTATGCGCTAATGCACTTTAACACATGCTCACTTTTGATTGAACACAGCATCGCAGGAATATCCAAAAAAAGAGGCCCCCTTCTTTCCTTTCCCGTGGCACAGCATTGGACCAGTGTCTTTTTTCTTCTTTTCCCCAAGTTGCAGCAAGCTGCCCCTTTATTTTTATTTTGGTTGCAGAGAAAGAGATGTTGGAATAAAGAACGCGTGCAATTGTAGCCACAGCATTTTGAATAAAGCGCGTCTAGGGCGGTGCCGCTTTGGCCCGGCAAAGGGTGTTTATTACGGCAAAAGACAAAGGGCGCAGCGCAAAAGGTACAAGTGAATGATGAATGAGTGATTCGGGGGGCGCGACTTTCATAGAGTGGAGTACCTTAAACGCTAAAGACTTACGTGCATGCTACGGATAATTCATCGACATCGATCACCATCATCACATTCAAGCATTTGTGTAAGATTGAAAGATGGAGGACAAGAACAAGCTCCAAACGCCTTCTACGGCATCTTCTGGCTCCTCTTCGGTCAATAATAGAGTAGCCCCCAGTCCATTACCAGCAGATGCATTGGATTACTTTAGTGAAACGGCTGCCAGATTAGGCGGAAATGGTGGATCTACAGGCGTCATGATTCAAAGTCCCGATGGAAGACCGGCAGGTATATTCTTTCATCCAAGAACAAATAGTGGCTTAGGAACGAGAACACCAGGCTCAGCTGCTTCTAGTAATGGAGGTAAAAGACGTGGTAGCGCAGAAGAGCGATTCGCGGCTGCAATCAATGCAAATCGTGGCGGTCAACGTAGTAGTCATGCCAGCGGAAGTGGAAGTAGCGGTGTATCTTCACCTACGAAAAGATCTCCAAAATCTTCAGCTGGCGCTACGATTGAGGGAGAGAATGTCAATGTCGGCGGAGAAAATGCCAATCAGGCTGGTCAACCAAGCAAGAGCAGAAATGGCAGTGAAACGGGAGAGAACAATATACCAAATAATAACACGAAAGAACCATCCGCAAGTGTGACCCGATCGATGGCAGGAACAATCTCTAATAAATTGCCGGTAAACACATCCAACGGTAATATATTCTCGCCTCAGATCGAATTGCAATCTTTGCTAACGAAACAAAAGCCGCCAACAGCAACTCCATTGATGTCTTTAGGTACTGCAGGCGAGCATACCAGCTCGCCACAATCTTTACCTGTAAAGGGTCTTACTGCAGCAGAAAAAAGTCAAGCTGCATCCGGTTCAAAGATTGATACTCAGAACACAAACAATGTTGAGAGACAGCAAGTCTCCACTCCACCGGATGCATCTTTGCCCAGCTCACAAGGTCCTTCTCTACTCATGTCGCCGAGCCAACAGCATGGAAGGCCGTCTTTTGGAAACGAAGCAGGTCAGAATGCACGTCAAACGTTTACATCTAATCTTCCTACCGCTGTTGCCCGTCCCAGTGCACAACCTCAATCGGGTTTGTTGATAGGTGCAGGATTCTCGCAATCAAGAGCTCGTGGGAATCTTGGTCCTAAAAGGACAGCAGCTTCGATTGAGGTTCTACCGCCAATTAAGGTACTGATCGTCGAAGATAATCCAATTAATGTCAAGATTTTGTCAACCTTTTTGAAACAAAGAAAGATCAAATTCGGTGTAGCTCGTGATGGACGTGAAGCAGTGAATGAATGGCAGACGGGAGGATACCATTTAATTTTGATGGATATTCAGTTGCCGGTTATGGACGGAATTGAGGCAACCAAAGAAATCAGAAAGATGGAACAGCAAGCCAATATTGGATCAGTCTCGCTAGCCACACCAGGTGTTTCATCAGCATCATCTTCAAATCGCGAGTTGAGTGCATCGAATCACTCTTCCAATCACGCTTCAGCTGGTCCAGCATCTCCTTCTGTCATGCTGCAAAACAGTTTGCGTTCATCTGTTATCATCGTGGCCTTGACTGCCTCTGTGTTGAACAGTGATCGTGTGGCAGCTTTGGCAGCAGGTTGCAATGATTTCCTCAATAAGCCTGTCAATCTCAATTGGCTGGAAAGGAAGGTGATCGAATGGGGTAGCATGCAATACCTCATCGGATTTCGTGATTTGCCTGATTCGTATTATCAAAGAAGGAATGCACGTTTGGCTTCGAGCGGTGATGAAAACGCTCGTCGTAACCTTCTCTCTCCTACCGGAGCTGAAAGTCTTCGAAGTCAAGGTTTAGTCGATCGTGGTTTCGGCTCAGGACCTAATCAAATGGCAAGAGAACTTGCTAATCGACTTTATATCGGAAAGAAAGCTCGTCCTACAGCTACGGCAGGTAATGGTGCTTAAACAACGTTTAAGTGAATTGTAAGATCAAAAAAGGATGAAATTGTTTGTATTATACATATGTAGAATTGTGCAATCGATGATGTACAGTAGATTTATTAAGGCTGAGCACGATTGCGTCTCCTGAGTCCCATTGTCCAGGCTGGTAGATGGATACGATTGCGCCAACGTGGACGAAATTGTTGTGCAGCATTGATGTGCTCGTGTGGCGGCATAGGGTGCTGTTGCTCTTGTGGTTGAGGTTGGAAATCTCCTCTTTCACCTCCATTATCCTCTTCGGAACCCCAATCGAGGATAATATCTTCCACTCTTGTCAAAAGACGTTTTGATAAATAATTTGTCAAAGAATAAACGGCAAACAAAGCACGAATGATTCCCACAATCACCAATACCAACAAAAACACCGCAACCAATGCTTCTCCTTCTCCACCTCCTCCGCCACTAGATCCACGAGCACGTCTACGTGCTACCCTTGCAAATCCACGACCCAAACCTAAATTGAGGTGAAAAGGAGCCCAAGTCGAAATACCCAACAGCAGCGTAAGGAAGCTCGACATTCCAACTAAGGAAGCTCCTAGAGACATTTGCAAAAGGATCCGTTCAAGGAGAGAAGGTGTAAGTTCTGCATTCTTGTGCTTTGATTTTGTCTTTCTTGCCTTTTTCGCAGATACACGCTTTCGTGTTACAGGTCGAACGATCTTCTCCCCTTTTGCCAAAGGACGAGCTGATCGTGCATCGTATCTCTCTTTGTGCGGTGTGAATTTTCGCTTGGAGTCTTCTTCACCCGTGTGAGTAGCTTCTTCTGGTAAGCTCGGTGTCTGCTCTACAGCATTGGCGCTCTCCTCTGATTCAGACTGTTGTAGGATCTCTTGATTAGTAGATCGTTGTCCTCCTTTTTTCTGCTTCTGCTGAGACACTGGTCTCTGACCTTCCCATATTCCACCACGACCGTATTTCCAATCATCGATCAACGCCGACCACCAGCCTTTCTCATCATCATGAATATTTTGTTCGATTGCATCGATGTCATCTTCAACGACAGCTTCCCCTGAAGCTTCCATCGGTACTATGTATTCTGTCTCGGAAGAGGGAAGGATATGTCGAAATGCCCGTCCGCTACCAACGTATTTGACTGCCGCCTTGATCAATGTATAATAAGCTGCAGGCTCTGAATATCCATATCTGTAATCGTATCGATATCCATAAAAGTCATCATCATCGTAGCCTGCATCGTCAGACCGGTCAAGGTTGATCGAGCTGTATATTCTGGATCCAGCAGAATATTGATTTCCATATGCATCATCCGATTCCCATGTAAGCCATGATGGCCAATACGATGAAGACTCTGCCTTGCGTGCATCTGCATTTCTCTTTTGTACAGCTTGCTCGTCCATGTAAGCCATTGTAGCCTCAGCAGCATATCCCACGATCCACACGAGCGAAATGAACATGAAACAACTCAAGACCACCAATAGGAACTTGTTCGTAGCCAGACCAACAAAAGGCGACTTCTTGAATCTATATGGTGCCCCGCATTGATCGCATTGCATGATAGACGTTTGTCTTCTTGAAGTCGAGCGCCATCTGGTCAAGCAACCTTGATGAACGAATTTCATCGTTCCCCTACATCTACAAGGAGCAATCAGCTTGCCAAGTGATTCTCCACCTTCTCCCACAGAGCCGGGTCCATCAAAGCATATCCTGCAAACGAAGCTATCTCGATTATCGTTCTGCTGAGGTTGCTCGGTATTCGGGTCGGCTGTTCCATCGGCATTCGCAGCTTCGTCAGTATCCTGATTCTGATCGTCATTGAGCCACCTGCTCCAAATTGATATGAGTGATGTTGCACCTCTGACTAAAAGAGGAGTGAAACCCCTTGCTGGAGGTTGTGCTTGTGGTGCAGGACGTGGTCTGTCAACCACCTCTTCATCCTCTGCGTCTGTAAATATGTCTGCATCAGATTCGTCTTCCAGAAAAGGGTCTAGTATTCTTCCTTCTTCACGGTGTATGCTCTGATCATCCTCTGAACTTGATTCGTGATGCCAACCATATGTCAAGTCTGCAGCATTAGGTTGTTCCAATGCAGGATCAGGAGGTGTACGTTGTCCGGGCAATCTCTGAGCCAAAGCAGACATTCCGGGTGCACGTCTTCGATGTAGATCGTCGGTCATGATGATTCATACTTTATCAAATAAACATGTCGTCGTCGTTGTAAGTTGATCGTAATGAGGATACTTACTTGACCCTGTTCCTGAATTACACACAATCCTTCCCCACAAAATAAGCAGAAGCATACGTGTAAGGGAATAGACTCAGCGGCGGCGCCTTTTGTTCGGAAACGCTAAAAGGGCGAAAAGCATAGTCTTCTTAATTTGATTGTGCATCATCAGAAATCAATCAGGTAAGCTACCATACTTCTCACCACAGTATTCTCCCAGGCTTCTCATCATGTCTCATTCATGGCGTCTGAGTCGTGGCCCAATTGGACAAGATAGACCCTCAAATCAAAATGATAAACTCGGTTCAGCAGCTGTAGAAACACCTCTAACTCCGCCATCGGTTCGTAATGTTTCACCTTCGATATGTTTGAATATGGTTCAATTCAGAGCATTGATGCAAGAATATCGAGCTTTAGACGATAGCGTTACCACAAGATTGAACAGAACACTAGCAAACACAAGATCTTCTGGATTAAATTCTTCACCTTCAATACTTAGTGGACATGTTCCTTCAAACACATCACTAGATTTGGGCAAATCCACTTATGCAATCGCTCCCGAACAAGCTTGTTTGCAATTCTGGCGTGAGCTTGTGAATGTATGGATAGGGAGAGAAGAAGTGTTGAAATACTGTTTGCAGGTGGAAGAACGAAGTAGGATACAGCGAACTGCACCAATCGCAACATCAGTGGCGGGGTCAGGAAGAGAAGAGTGGTTATTGGATAGCGATGTCGAAAGGGAAAGAAGACAAAATGGCCTGCCCGCTTCAGCTCAACCCACACAGAGGAAGAGCAAATATGATGCCTTTGATTCCCGTGCTTCAAGAACAGAAGACAGTGCAGAAACTTTACGCAGACAAATGAAGAACGAACTATCAGTGGAAGCTATCATAAGGAAGCGTTCTCTTGACGTCTTCAAATCTCGTTGTCGATTCTTCACCCCTACTTTTTCTGAAGGTGTAAGAGGAGAACAAGAACGTGCTATGTGGGAAGGCAAGGACACAAAAGCAGGCGAACAAGCTCGAAGATAGATGTACAAGTAGAACAATCACAACTCAGGATAATTTCACATGCTGCATATTTTACAGAGATAAAAGTACATTGCGAGATAAAGTACAATTTGAATTAACAATGCATGCTCATTGCCCAATATCTGTAGAAAAAGGAAGGTAAGAGATGCAGTTGTGTTAGTATTTAGTTCACTTCTTTTGAATTTCACGCTCAAATACTCACATTGCTTTCGTAAAGCTTTCTTCTTTGCCAGAAGGATGAATTGTTCTATCTTTGCTCGATCAGGCACTTCGGGCATTTTCAATTGATCGCTGTCTAGGACGTTGAACATCGCTGATACCCTGCCAGCATCTCCTGCTGCTCGATTTGTCGGGTCGCTGCTATCCTCTTGCATATTATTGTCAGCCTGTTCTCTTAGCTCTTTTAGGCTTTTTGGTTGTGGTCTGGGTATATCTGGAATATCTTCACTTTTCGCTTCTACCTCCAATTCTTCAAGTAGGTCAACATATCCTCGCCTCCACGCTTGTGTCTCTGCATCTATTTCTGATTCGAGTAAAACTCCATCATCCTCATCCAGGTCGCCATAATACTCCGGTGGCTGGTTAGCAAATCGCTTGAACTTCTGTGATCGAAATGATTCTGCCTCTGCTTCCTGTTCAGCCGTTCGATTTAACATTTCTTTTACGCCAGGTAAATCTTTTGCTCTTCCAAAGTACTTATACCCTCGTGATCCAGGTACTTCTTTTCCTTCATCATCCAACATTTTCGGTATGCCTCTCTTATAATTTGCTCCACCCAAAGCAACGATTTGATTTTCCCATGCTGACTTTTCACGTATAAGCTTATTGATTTCATCATTCACATCTCGAACTTCATAATCCGTCAAACCAAAATCTTGTATCTTTGATACTTTTCGAGAAATTTCTCGAAGTACCTCTCCTCTCCATTTTTCAGCTTCTCGTAAATTTGTTACTCGATTCGTTACTCTTGGTCGTTTTGCATTTGCGGCCGGAATACCCAATTCGGCTGCTTGGACTTGTCTGAAGCGGTATAACGTCGATTGAGCTTTCTCGTGATTGCGTGCCATATCAAAAGAGGATAGGTTGATGATCGACGTACAAAGAGTTGGTGTGAATTCTTTAAAGAACCAAAAGATATATTTACGCGTCAAACACATCATTCTTAATCGATTGTCAAAGCTTAAATTTGGAGGCAGACGATAAAAATAACAATCCAAAAGCAATGTTCGCAAATCAAGTATAAGAGCAATAAAATAGCATACATGTTATTCAGTCTTTTCCAAAGGTGGTCTTATATTATCAATCGTCTTCGAGGCGCATCCTGTTGATTTTCGTTAAATATCGATCGAGCATTTGGACTGATATTTCGCTGTTGATCTTCCCGAGCACTTTTAGTATCCTCCTCCTTCGATCGCCATGAGAACCATGAGCGTGCTTGCGAAGGTTCCTTGGCCTCTTCATTTGCTTTTGCAGCTGTTCCCGCTCTGTTACCAAGCGGTGGTATCTTTTCATGTATTTCTCTCTCGGCCCTACCCAAAGCTTTCTGTTCTCTCTCTTCAGATTCCTCGATGGCTATTTTGGCAGAAATACGGATATGGCGCAATTGGTAGGTCAGTTCCGATCCATGTTAGCCTCACGAGCCACATTCACTTACCTTTGATCCATTCAGCCTCTTCCTTTTCAAGGCGATCTGCATTGGCTGAATCAATTTCTTCCTTTTCTCCACGTAGTCGGGCGATCGTCTTTCTTGTCGATTCACGCAACTTTCCAATCAATCCTGAGCCGAACAAAGCCTGACTCCAGCTTGTATGCATCTCTCTATGTTTTCGCAGTATTTCCTCTTCTGATTCTTGTGGTAATACTGATTGCGAAAAACCGATCAAAGCAGGATCAAGCTGGAGGGAGGTGAATCTCCTTACAAGCATCTTTTGTTCATCTAATGTCACTTTTGAAGAAGATGGAATTTCTCTCAAAGCCGATCGAAGGTCTTGCAATAATCCTAATTGAAGTGCATGTAGCCTGCGTTCATCTCTACGTTCACGTACCAAAGTGACACAATTGAGCGAAGAAGAAGTAAGGACGGTAAATAATGCCAAGAAGCCGACATTGTTCCATATCCTCCTTCCAAGTCCTACAGCCATGTTGTCTATTTTTTGCTATCCACACAGCGATGATCTTGACGATGATGAGAGAACGAAAACATCGTTACCTTCTTCTCATTCGTACCTTTTTTTATGGTGCAACATTGCACGTGTAATAATAAAAATGCACCGAATACTTTAGCCTCATTTCTCCAACAAGCTGCCCGTGCGAGAAAGTCATTATCATTGCTATCGTGTCTCTTCTCATTCTCTCACTATCACTTAAGGAACGGGCTAATCGTTGAGACTGATCATAGCTCAACAGAAGCCTGTCACACCCTAGTATTTTCGAGATGGACGTGGTATCACATTACCAGCCTACGACTTTACGGGGGTCAAACAATGCTCGACTAAACAAAAGGGAAAGTCAGAGAAGAAAGTCTATGCCCGACATTGCTGCAAGTGTACCTGAACGCAACTCTAAACCTCTTGAAGACGCAAGAAAGGCGAATGAAGAACAACATGGCAATTTTACTACCTTCAATAGATCTGTACAGATCTCCTTGATGGAGCCTGTCGGAAGTATGAGCTTATCGCCAGCAAATAGAGATGTCGTTTTAGCTTCACGTAAAGGTTTATTCATCATCGATTTAGAGAACCCATACGATCAGCCAAGATTTTTACCGCATCTTACAACATGGGTGCCTGCAGATGTTCAATGGAATCCTCATCCGGCTCGTGCAAATTGGGTTGCAAGTACGTCGAACAATAAACTTCTCGTTTGGAATCTGGATCGGCCAGCAGCAATGCGAAACGATCCGGTATTGTCAATGGCATCCGTTATATCCGTGGCAGGATCATCACCTTCAATGCGATCTGCAGGCTATTCAGGCAATCCTGCCTTATCACCTTCCACCTTTAGCGCCACAGTGCCTTATCCTCATCACCACCATCATGCGGATATCTTGGGCTCCACGTCGCGGCTTTCATCTATCTCGCATGTGCTACATGCACATACCCGTGCTATCACTGATATCAATTGGAGTCCCTTTCATCCTGATGTTCTGGCAAGTTGTGGTATCGATACTTGGACGTGGGCTTGGGATCTGCGAGACCCGAGCAAGCCGAAACAAGGATACAGCGCATGGAACGCAGCAATGACGCAGGTGAAATGGAATAGGGCCACTCAACATAGATTAGCAACTTCTTGCGATAACAAGGTATTGATATGGGATGATCGCAAGGGTACTTTACCATTAGCAACAATTGAAGCGCACGAGAACAAAATCTATGGAGTGGATTGGAGCAGAGATAAATCGGTTGGTATGTCAAAACTGGTGACCTGTAGTCTTGACGGTAGCGTGAAATGGTGGGACCTGGATAGTCCAGCAGCTCAACATGCCATTGCAAATCGTCAATTAGTGACAGAAGCCGAAACGACGATCCTCACCGATACACCCGTTTGGCGTGCTCGTCATTTACCCTTTGGTCAAGGTGTAATGACATTACCGCAACGAGGAGATACATCATTGAGCATGTGGAGTAAATCACAAGTTGACGAACCTGTGCACCGATTTAATGGACACAGAGATCTTGTAAAGGAATACTTGTTCCGTACAAGAGGTGGAGAAGATCCTTCTAGCGATCAAAGAAAGTTCCAATTGATCACCTGGAGCAAAGATCAAACACTTCGACTATGGCCTATCACAGAAGACATGTTATCTTCTGTCGGTCATAAGCGTGGTGCTCCGATCAATCTTCGTCAAACACGTTTGAATGCTCCAAATATTTCATATCGTAATCCCCCTGTCGCAGCAGAAGACGATACGATCGTGAATCATTTCCATGCTATGCAAAGTGCACCTACCAAAGAACAGAATACTATGCTGAGTGTTAGCCTTGGTAATCCATCCGGCGTAATGCAAGCATCGCCTCTGTCACAGGGATCTGTAAGTCATCTCTCGCAAGATAGCGCTTCAACGAGTATGGTTCCACCGTCAGGAGCAACGAGGTCATTGTTGAGCGGCAGCGCCAAAGGATCCACAAGTGTCCACTCAAACGGAAGCGGTAGTTTACGAGTTGCTTCACCTCAAAATACCTTTGGTCTTTTGGACAAAAGCACTTTCCTTGGCAATACGAATAGCCAGAGCAAGACTGAAATGCTCAAAAATGATCATACTCCTATTCGAAGAAAGATGAGTATGACTCAAATGGCGGTGCGTGATAGTCACAGGCGCAAAGTTGGCAGTACTAACGTTGATGCAAGCATGCAACCTCGCTTGCGCGATGTAGACATTAACCCTGCAAACAAGTTTGGCTCGGCAGGACGTCAATCGATCAAGACTATAGACACAAATACAAGTGCAGGTAAAGGTGTGCGTACAGTTAGTTGGACGGGCAGTAATGATACTCTGAACAGAAAGGGAAGAGGACATAATTCCTCTCTTGGCGGTCATTCTCGCAAGAAAAGGGACATAAATTTGCCCAAATCGTCTAAGGTGAATCCCGCCAGGGTGATGAGCAAACAAGCTGCTTCGCACAATTTCATGACAAGGGGTTCAACGGCTCGATCCGGCCAGCTGAACATGACCGGTGCTGCGCAAAAAGGAAACGCTTCTCATGTCGACGCTGTGGGTTGGATTGCGGGAGTTCGTATGGGCAAAGAAGCACGATCGCCTTCAGTGAATGCATTGGACCGAAAAGCTAAACGATCCATGCCTGATTCAAAGCGTGGCATGATAGACAACGAGAACGAGAGGACTGAGAAATCCTCTCTCACGACTGGTGAAGAGGATATAGTGCAACGCGACGAAGAGGACGAGGAAGATACAAGAGACGCTGCTCAAGTCATTAGTGAAGAAATCATGACAATCAGCAAATCGCTGAGCAATGTCACTTTTGAAAAGATTGACGTTAGCACAAGACAATGTACGGCGAACTGCTATGGACCGTGGAGTGCAAATAAGAGTGTGCCTTGTTTCATCAGGGTTTCTTTCTTCTTTCCATCCCGTTATCCAGAACAATCTCCAAGATTTGAGCTGGAACACAACGCATCTGTCCCACTCAAAACTCGTGCTTTCTTGTTGAGGAACATTACGAATATTCTCGAGATGTGTGCTGAGCAACGTAAGGCCAGTATGGAGCCATGTTTGCTCTTTCTATCAGGTGTCGACCAAGAGGATCCATCGCCAAAGGTAGCACCTAGTGCTTTAGGAGAAGGTCCAGAACCATTTTGGTTACCAGGGGAAGAAGAACAAGAATTGGAAGAAGAGGAGGATGTCATGTCAACACTCAAGATGCCTCCTCGACTGTGCGGCGCAAGCTTTTCTGCCAATGGATTTTTGGTAACTTTCAGTCCTTGCTCGAGCCCGCAAGCTCGAATCCCAGGAAGTGTGGATATGGCTGGCGGGCCGATAAGCGATTCGCATCATACAGGTGTAGCACCCAGCTCAGTCCGAGGCCGATCTAGATTCTTGCAATCTTACAGTGCTTTGTCTGGCGCAATGTCCAGTTTGGCCAGATTGGCAAAAGAAGGAATGTCTGTACAAGATTTGGATGTGGTACAGTTGATGGGAGATCAAGCGTTCTTCAACAAAAGATTACAACAACCTTTGCGGAAAGATAACAATGCTCGGCATAGGCGCACTTCTTCGTCAAATATGCAGCCAATTGGCATGTCATTACGCAGCACATCAAAATCTGGTTTGACTCAGCATGTCGGACCAGAAGCGGCATCAAATCACGATGTCGAATCTGCTCCTTCACATACTCCAATACCGAATGATAATAGCGATTCTGATCTACGAAGATCCCGTACACGCTCTAGACCTGGACGAGCACGTTCTGCTTCACCTGCTCCAACTCGTTCGAGAAAGCATTTGCTTGCAGGTGCAGCTGTTACGGAAAGCGGAAGTGCATCGCCACTTTTGCGTACGGCTATCCTTTCAGGGGCATCTGGAGCACCATCGCCCATTCCAAATCACCCCACTTCTGTACACGTCGGTACAACCTCAAAGGTCAAGGTTTGGAATTTGAAAGAACTGCTAGAGGATTCAAGACCAGCGAGCAAGCCCAGTACACCAAGCATGAAACCTTTACCACCGCCGTTGATTCGGCGTAGAAGTGCATCTACTCCTTCTTCCCCTTCGCCGATGACACCGAGATCAGAGGCTAACTTCTCACTACTACCACTTGCCGTTCCTTCTTCCCTCAATGATGGTGCAGAAGAGTTATCCGATCTACCACAGAGTATCGCGGCCAGTCGAAATGCAGCCGTGCAAGATGACGAAGACGATGAGGATGGTGCGTACGAAGAGGAGTTTATCATAGATGAAGATGGATCGGTACATGCCTACCGTTTGCAAGATAGTGAAAGTGATGAAGACGATAGCGATGAAGAAGACGGAAATGGTGATGGAAATGCCATCCCACCTACGGGTATGTCAACAACCGCTGAGCGAGTTCTGGATACGCTCATTTGGACAATCCCATTCGCTTTCCTTTATTTGATGTTGGACATTCTCATCCAACAGCAATACGCAATTCAGCCAAACTTGTGGGAACAATTTTTACGATTGATCAACACTTTGCCAATTTTGACAATTTTCATCTATGCAACAGCTGTACGAGGAAATTCAATCATGCCTCGTTTTGCTTTGCAGTTGCTGTTCTTGACACTTGGAACTGCAACTGGTTGTGGATTCTTGTACATTTACATGAGATCCGCACAAGGCGTTGTGGTACGCAGAACGGCTCCCTTGGGTACTCTTTGGATTTATTGTACTACCAAGATGGATCTCTCACTGACAGTTGTCAGTTTAGCAGTCATTTATGGATTTGTCACCCATCACAATTTAGACTTATTCAATTAAGTTTGTTTTTTATTTTCAATCTGTATTATAGACAATATTTAATTCATTCAGCATTTTATGATGTATACTACGATATTTATGCTGGCTTGAATCCTCTTGCTTGATGTGACATCAATAGTTCCAGTCCGGCTTCTGCTTGTTTACGAATGGCTTCTTCGGCAGTTGAAGGAGCATCTTGAATAGCTTTTTGGAAAGACCTCTGCAATTGTGGGAAGAAAGGTTTGCAATGTTGTGGGAATTGCAACGCAGTTGTGAGAGCATATAAGATTGCTTTCTTTACGGCGGGCAAATGACGATCGCCGCACGAACGAATCAATGGACCAATGATGGAAATAATCAACGGCTTAATTGACTCTGCCGAACTTCGAAGAATGATCTCGGCCAAACCCAACGCTCCAAGTTCACGTTGTTCTGCTGTACCGTTCATCAAACCAGCCAAGAATACGGCACTCAAAGGAGCAGCACCTTTTGGACGCATGAATCCAGGTAATTGGTCACCATGTTGACCAGTAGCGATCAAGGTTTCATACAATGGCACAACGATGTTGTCCAAATCTTCTTTTGGCACAATCTTGATCAAAGCTTCCAATCCATTCACCGCCAAATCAACGACTTCTTCATTCGTATCATTGAAAAGAGCAACCAATCTTTGAACCCAGTAGATACCGTAAATACCCATATCTGCATCTTCATCTTTGACTCTGCAGAAGGTCGAGAATGTTCGGGTACCACGCAAGCGTTGTTCCGCCGAACTTTTGTCTGCAGCCCAGCCAAGCAAGACGTCCATAAATTCGTACACAGCATCGGAATCGTAAATATTCGAAAGGAGAGTTGAGAAAGATTCTTCTAGAGACAGTTTTGTCTCTTCTTCTTCATCGTCTCCTTGACAACCTTCGATTGCTGTCAAAAGAGCTGAGAGGATCGTTTCCAGTTCTGAATTCAAAGCATTTCCTGCTTGAGCAGCCAAAGTGGCTAAGGCGCTGGCTTTGAAAGCTGTGATTGGTTGCTCGATCAATTCTGGAACCACGACGGGGAAGACGCTTTCGGCATTACTTCTCATGATCTCTTGCAAGGCGGACAAAGCACGTCCTTGACTGGAATCATCTTCTTCAGATTCGTCATCATCGTCATCGTCATCGTCATCGTCTCCTTCCTCTTCTTCTTCATCATCATCCTTCTCGACATCTTCTTCTGCTTGTTTGGCTTCGACATCTTCCTTCTTCTCCTCTTCTCCCTCTTCATCATCATCTTCTTCTTCCTCATCGTCGTCGTCATCTTCATCATCGTCCCCATTGAGTAATGTTTCGATCAAACCTGGCACAATCTCTTCTGTAGCGTAGTCGCCCAGTTGTTCGTGAAGAGAATCAAATGCTTCCGCTGCTGCTTCACGTACACTTGAAGATGGGTCTGACAATGCTTGACGAACGATTGCGATCAAGCTGTCTTGATGATCTTGTGCTTGATCTTCTGATGCATTATTGAGCACCTCCGTCACTGCATAACAAACTCCAATTCTCGATTGTACGTCCTCCGAAACACCTCGCATTCTTAACATTGGAATACATTCTGCCAAAATACGTTCACCAAGCTTGCTGACCAATTCTCCCAAAGCTCTACCAGACATTTCTTTACTTTCATCTTCCCGAGCCAAGAGATCCACCATGAGATCGATGAGCAATGGCAAGATCTCACGAACGACCTTGGGTGTATTACTGATGATCGTCTTCCACAATTGAATAGCAGCTTGACGTACATTGACCACAACATCTTGTCGTAAAACGTACATCTTGGCAATAAGTTGATCTCTTCTTTGAGTGCCCAAAGTATCGGCTAAAGTCTTTTGAATGGAATTGGCAGCAACGACATTTTGTTCTGCTCCGTCTTCACCTGCTTCATCGTCGTTTTCGACTTCATTGTTTCCTGTGATACCAGCCAATCGGAACAAAAGATCAGCAATCAATTGAACGCTAGACAATCGAATTCTCCAGGATTCATCGAATAGACCTTGTTCCAATTCAGGCAACAACAGATCCACTGCACGCGAACTGTAGTTTGCAATGATCATTCGTCCAGCTCGCATTGAAGCCTCACGAACACTGTCTGCTTCATCGGCAATACCACCAAGGATTGGAGGAATGATTCTTCCGAGGTAAGGTGTAAATCGTAGTCCGAAAGTTGCAGGCAAGAAGATCAACAGAAGAATGTGACTTTCTCGCACTGATGAACGAGATGATGACTGTGCGTTGTTGATCACATCCGGCAAAAGTGCTTCCATACGTTCTACCCCCAATCCGGCCAAAACTTCTGCCAATCCTTGTGCCGATCCTTGACGGTCTACGCTGCTGAGATCAGACTTGAGAATTTGAAGAAGAGAAGGAACGAGGTCAACAAAGTGAATCTCTCCCAATCTTTCCACCAAAGTACCCAAAGACTTTGCTGCTGTAGCACGAGCATCTGGCACAGGCGAGACAAGAACTTGACGAACGAGCGGAACAAGTGTATTGAGGTATGGAACGAAATCTTTCGAGTCTGTCAAACTGGCCAAGTTTCCCACAATACGAGCAGCATCTTTTTGGATTTGAGCACCTCTTTCGCGCAAACCACGATCGATAACAGGAACCAACAAGGCCAAAGAAGGTCCGTCCAAAACGTGAATCCATTTCTGTGTCAACATTGCACGTTGAGCTGCAGGCGTCTTTGCTGGATCCACAAGTGCCTTCATGATGACTGGCACCAATTTCTTGACCTCAGGATTACTGATCACATCTCCGAATCCTTTCAAGGCTGTTTCTGCTGCCAAGCGGACTTGCTTGTGAGAATCTTTGATGGGCTCATTGAGATTGGGAATGACTGTTGGCAAGAAGTGACTTAATTGCTTAGGCGCACAATAAGCCATAGCACCCAACAATTCAATCGCTCCTTTCTTGGTTCTCCATTGCTTGTCTTCCAACCCCTCCAACAACGAAGGCATGATCAGACGAACACCGTATCCTGAAATGTTTTGCATCATGACTCTTGCAGTCTCTTGGGTGGCATCTCGTACATCAGTAGTACCATCTCCGAAACAAGAAAGCATTTGAGGTAAAATTTGCGGGATATATGGCTCAAACAGTCTTTGCAGCATAGCCATTAAAGTTTCGTACACCATCATCGCTCCTTGACGGGCATGTGTTCCCTTTTTGTCTTCCACTGCTTCTGCCAATCTTGTCATAATGTTGAATTCGGCGATACTGCTGATTCCTCTTCCCTTTACCAAACCTGCAATTCCATAAGCTGCACCTCTTCGTTCGCCATACTTTGGTGCGTTCAACAAAGCATCAAAGAGACGTTCCATCAAGGCCGGTACATCCTTCTCAGCCGTTCTTGCCAAGGGCACCAAACAATCAGCGACCGCAACTTGCACCAATTCACTCGGCGTTTTCAAAGCTTCCACCAATCGTTCAATCACTTGTGAAACCCTTGGATCTTTGACAGTGAGGTGCTTTGCCAATCTACCGAATAGGATAATAACAGCCTCTGTGATGTCATCATTGGTGTTCGGTTGAGGATGTTGCAAAAAGTTTTCAAACATCGCAATTAGTTCAGACAAACGAGCGGATCCATGTTGATCTGTTACTGCAGTTGCTGCGTCCAACATGGTTTTACGAACACGTTCGTGTCGATCTCCAAGCGCCTCCTTTCCGATCAAGAAATTGAAAAATGGAACCAAATCTTCATCTTGGAAGATTGGTGCTAGGTTTAAGAATGAAGAGGCAATAGCATCACGAATGCGCCATGGATCTTCACGATTCACAGTCTCTTCGATTGGCATACCGAATCGATCATACTCGGTCTCTAGAATTTGATTTCTCTCTTCATACAACGCCATCAATGCTTGCGTTGTAGGAGAGGTCGTTTCTGGGTGAATCTGAGCGGCTGTTGCAATTGATCGAGCTGCTGCACTTCGTACGAAGTTGTGACTATGCTGTAGCATCGGTAACATTGAAGATGCATACTCCATCGGAATGTCCAAACCATTCTCTTCCCATGCCTTGTTTGCCAATCGCGCATTTTCTTCATCTTCATCATGGCAGGTGAGCCAGAGTTCAGAACAGAACTCGAAATCGGTCAAATCCAAGGGCTGCAATGCTTGCAATGCACCTGTGCGAACATATACCTCTTCGGCTAAGATATGATGTAAAAGGCGAGAGATTTCTTGTGGCGAAGCGTTGATCTTTATTGCATCACCCAGCGTACGCAAAGCTGAGACCGCATCTTTTGCTAGTTGAGTGTTGTTGGCAACGATGTGGGCTAGATCATCAATGAACGCCAATCGCGGGAAACGAGAATCACGACATGCTTCACCATGGAATGTTATAAAGTCCAAAGCTAATTGCACCTGTTCTAACGTTCCATCTTCGTCGTCTGCTGCCAAGTCCAAACCGTTCGATAGAATCACTTTTGAGATAAATGGCTCGACAAACGAAATAGATGCAAGATCTAGAGGTGCTTGTTCACAAAGGAAGCGAAGACGGTACAAAATGCGCAATGCTAGATCCTTCATGCTTTCCTCAGAATGTTGAGCAGGAACCAGTGAAGGATCAATGGTTCGTAGAATTGCAAACTTGATCAAACCTCCATATTCGTCCATTCTCTCCCCACAGCAAGTTGATAAAGAATCAAACGCTCTATGTGCTTCATTCAATGCCAATTGTCGAGCAGGTGGCGATTTGAAGAAAGCCAATAGCATTGAAACCAATTCGACCATCTTATCGTCAATAGCATGCGTCCGAGCTTCCACCAAGCTAACAACGATTGCAAGAGCATTTCGTAGTCTCGTTTGCGTTTCAATGACCCTTTGTCTTACTTCTCGTTCTATCTGCTTTTGGGTATTGACGGCAGATTGTTGCTCTTTTGTCAAAGCTTTGTTTGATGCCGCTGCATTGCCTTTCTTTTTGGCGATTGCTTCCCGCATTTCAGCATCCCACTTATCCATTGCGCTACCCTTGGATGCAGACACGTTTGATTTGTCTTTCTGCGATAATACGTCAACGAACAGGCTATCCGGCGGAGTCTGCCAGATACCCAAATCTTGTGGTGTCAATGCATCTACTTCTTTCAGTCCTAGACCTGTGCGTATGTCGTCCATCAATACTGCCGAAACATCTTGTGGTGCGATTAAGACCAAAGTGGAAAGAGCGTCCAAAGCTGCTTGTCTCAATTGGGGCATATTGAGTGATTGTTTAGCAGATGCTAAAAGAGATTCTAATCGTAAATCCACGATGAGACGGGTATCCATCTTTGCGACCTGACAAAGTCCGATAAATGTTTGTCGCCTTCCTACGCCAAGTTCAGGATGATGTGCCAACACGAAGAATTCACACAATGTATTCATCTTTGAGCGATCATCAAAACTTGACGATACGGAACAGATTGACGCCATGAGCTTCTTGATTGCTCTACTGAAATCTTTCTCTTTTGGCCTTTCAGCTGCTGCTGCCGCAGCTGCATCTTGTTTCTCGATCGAGTTTGGTTCATTCCCTTCTGTTGCATGTACCTGATCAATTTCCAATGTCATGAGCCAATTTGTGAGACCCTGTTTCAGGATTAAGGTGGCCATCGAAACATCTCGTTTTGCAATGGACTGTATGGTCAACACGCTTTCATTCCGTGCTTTGACTGTTTTACTGCTGAATGCGATTTGTCGAATTGCCAATGCAACAACGTCAATCGCTGAAGAATCTTTCAGAACCGCGGCTGCGTTCGAGAGGAGTAAACCATCAAGTGCTCTTAGTAGCCACACCTCTTCTTCCACAACAGACACTTTTCGTACAACCTTGTCGTTCAAGAGGAAAGAAGGTTTTGGCTGAGTCGCAGCGATGGTCTGCAAGATCTCATTCTTCTTGATTGCAGCATCAACTTTTGCAATTTCCCATTTAGCCGCCCTTCCTAATAGTACTGCCGCAGCCACATATCCTTCCAAAGGACCAGATGGAGAAGTCAATGTTTTCTGAGATGCATTTTTCAGATTTCCTTCAAGTGCTGGTATGAGTGCTTCAATGAAAGATTTGCTTGCAGAGGATGGTTCGATGATTGGCTGTGACCAGATTACTTCACCGACAGCAGAGCAAACTGCTTTACGAGTTGGAATTTTGGCGCTTCCCATCTCTTTGGCGAATACTTTTGATGCAGCAGCGGCAGTGGTCGTATCATCTTCGGCAAGACAGAAGGCCAAATGCTTCTCAATCGCCAATGTTGCTGATCGAACACATGCTTCTTGTGTTTCACTTGATAGTCTGTTACAGACTGTAGTTGCAATATTGGCACTGTAATCCTTATGGGCTGGAACTGCGTTTCCTAGCATGTTGTAAAGCGATGTCTTTTGTTCTGCAGTTGCTGCTTTTCCAGTCTTGAACATGGTTATTATATCTGCAGCAATACTCTTCAGTTCATCTATGTGCTTTGCATCATGTCCCTCTCCTCCGCGGTTGACATTAGATGATTGTTCTGTTTTTTCATTCTCTTTTGTTGGCTTTAGCTGTGCAACTCGTTTTTCCAACGAAGTGACAGTCAAAACAGAGCTTGCCATGTTGGCAGCATACGATTTTCTCTTCTTGTCTTCCGCTGAAGGATATATCGTGCCGTTTGTCTTTTATTGCTGTGTCTTTACTCTCCTTTTATCCTTCTCGCTCAAGATCGAGATCGAGATTGCGGATAATGTGAAGTGAATGTGATCAGAAGCCGACTCGATTGTAGTTCTTCTCGTTCTGCACGCCGCGGACTAAAAATTGGGTTTTTTTGTCACTCGTGCACAGATATTATTCATTAGTCAGCAAGAGGGTTCGGGAAGTTCATCTTTCACGCTTTCTTGTGTCCGGCTCAGATTATAATCCGGTGAGCTTTAAATTGCGGGGAATACAACTTTCAATACCGACCGGTAAAAGTTAGAAAGAGCCGAACATTGTAAGCAAAATCAAAGCCTTAATCACGTTCGATTGCCACGATCTTCTCATTTAGTCACCTTCATCATCTCCGCTTCCTTCCATCACAAAAATGGCTGTTTGGACAGATTCACCACATCCTGACGTCTCGACTGTAGACGTGGAAAACTTTGATTATGAGTGAGTTACAATAGGAGGTCTTTATGAGAGCTAACTACTGAACAATCTTTTCGTTGGCAGAAAGTACAACTTTCCCGAGCTTATAGTCAAGCTGGAAGACAATGTACTGATCATCACACTCAATCGTCCTAAAAAGTAAGTTGAGCATATATTCTACTGCGATCTGTTTCGGTTGCTGATTAATCCCTTTTGTAGCTACAATGCATTCAATGCACCGATGTGCTCTTCCATCGTTTTTGCATTTGAATTGGCAGATGCTGATCCAAGAGTTCGGGCTGTTGTATTGACGGGTGCAGGTGATAAAGCTTTCTGTGCAGGAGCAGACCTGAGTGCCGGAAAAGGTGCCAAAGGTGATGCTTCTGGCTTTGGTGCAGGTCCCGGTGTGCCCACACTCAATCATCGTGATGGAGGTGGAATGGCTTCAGGTTCTATTTTGCGATGCAGGAAGCGTAAGTGTGAAAATGGGTTGTGCAATTTTTATATCGATAAAATCGACTGATCAATCTTCATTGTCCCTTCAGTTGTTATCGTTGCAATGAATGGAAGTGCGGTCGGTGTTGGTTTGACAATGGTGCTCCCAGCAGATATTCGAATCGTATCTGAAACAGCAAAGATCGCTTTGCCATTCACAAAGCGTGGTATCACTTTGGAAGCAATGTCAGCATACTTCTTGCCTCGCTTGGTCGGTCATTCAAATGCATTGCAAATTGCCATGACTGGGGATACATACTTACCAACAGCAGATTGCATGCGTGGATTATTCGCAGCAATCTTGCCACAAAAAGAAGTCTTCCCACATGCACTTCAACTGGCAAAACGATTAGCAGCTCAAAATAGTGTTCTTTCGATGGCTTTGAACAAAGCTCTCCTTTGGCGAACACCTGAATCTCCCGAGGCGACACATTTGGTCGATAGCGCTTGTATTGCCGGCTTATCTCATGCTTCTGATGCCACGGAGGGTGTAAGAAGCTTTTTGGAGAAGCGACCTCCTCAGTTCAAGGGTAGGGTGGAAGAGTTGGAGCAGTTGGGCTTCTATCCTTGGTGGACACAGGTTGATGTCTCAGGAAGGGGCAGTACAAAGATCGTTAGAAGGAACGCGAAGCTTTGAACATACAACATCACTTCTTTAGCTGCTCGACTAGATCTCACTGTTCATATTGACAGTTGATTTTATTGTTATTCTATTTATTCTGGTGTACAATCAAATCGATCATCTCTGCCTCTTTGAAGGTCGAACACGATCTTTGCCTTTTGCGTATGAATCATTTTTCCGCTTTCTACTTTCATGTTTACGCATATTCCTTTGTGTCTTACGTGCTTCCATTTCTTCTGGGAAGTCAATTCCTCTTTGAATGGCTTGAGCACGTCTTTGATGTCTTTTGTCGTTTGCTTTCCTTTTCACTGAAGCATATGTGTATGCGAATAACTGTGTTCCCACTTTGGCCTGCAACAATTCTTGCACTTCACGGGCCAGTGTTTCCAATGAAGATCTTCTTTCAGCAGCTGCAATATCTCCAAATTTGGAAGGCTTTCTTCCATTTGCATCTGACAAGCTAGGAACGGTAATGTTGGATTCCAAAATGCGATAAATTGGAGCAACAACGTGGACCAAATACCTCTTACTCGTATCCACATCCAATTGGCTCATGATGGCTGCCATCCATTTCAAAATTGCACTCGATGCACACATTGCACCAGATGAGATATGAGCACGATCTGCTCCTGAACGACGAAGCTGATGAGAAAGTCTGTTGAACAACCAGCGCAATGGCTGCTTGTGCCATAAGGCGTCATCTTCATCTTCGTTTCTTTTCTTGACAGGTTTTGGCGCGCTGCCCTCAGCGAGATCATCTTCATCGATGTCACTCTCAACCAATTCTTCTTCTCCATCTGCCTTGTCGCGACCTTTGCTTGATGATTTGGTGATGTTCTCATTATCGACACCGACAAAGCATTTTGCAATAAAGACGAGATTCTTGACAACTTGTATGGAAAGCTGTTCATCGATTTGTGGACTACGTAAAACGAGCGACATCTTCTTTGACATGTCCACCAGGTCGGTCAATTCATCTTGACTCTTTGGTGTATATGGTTTCTGAGTTCCAAAGTATTCACCGATCAATCGACAAGACGCAGAACGAACCCAAGCATGAGGGAACAACAGCAAACGTGCTACGGTAGACCAGACTGAGTCAAATTGAGACTTGGCTTCTTCACCATCCGACCAAATTTCATCACGTTGCTTGAAAATGCGATTGACCAATTGAAGGCTCTGATACGGTATTTGCCAGTCAGACAGCAGATCATTATCTTCTTCCATCCAGGTCTCTTCTTCGACGTCAATTTCTTTTTCTTCAAGATAGACTGCGCATTGCTCCAATACGTCAAAGGAACGTGATAAGGCATTTATTTGCCAGTCTTTTGCATTTGCATCGTCGTGACTGATTTGGACCTTCGCGTCTAGCATGATCCCAAACACCAGCATAGAGACTCGACTAAGATTCCGTCCCGTCTCACTTTCCAATGTGCTTTGAGACCAACTTTGAGTCAAAGCGATCAATTTGCCAATCTCTTCCTGTCCAGAAACATCGACAATCTTTCTGATGAGCAGAGCTGACTTTTCTCTGCAAGCACTGCTATCATCGTTGGCCAAACGCATAACCAGAGCGACGAACATGAGGTCCAAGTATGGTCGTAAAACTTCATCAGAAGTTTTGTCCAGCATACTACGCAAAAAGTCCAAAACGCTTAATCTTCCACTTTCATAGACATACTCTAAATTCTTGACAAGGAAATGAATTTGGTTAGAGAAGCGTTTCTTTCCTTGTGGTAAGTTCAGCATGAAGTCTAAAAAGGCAGCACGACATGTTGATCTGACACTTTCACTTTGTTGCACAACCAACATACGCGCCACTTTGTCCATCAGATCGTAAAGCTCTGGTACGGTCAATTTTCGAACAATCAATGCACGCAATAGACTGAACAAAGTACCTTGCATCTCCACATCTTCTTCCACATGCATCTCGATCAGATGACAAAGCGTTGTCAACTGCTGTTCGGATAATAATTGATCTGGGTCTGCTCCGTCCTTTTGACCGGCATCACGAATGATGACTGTCAACAACTTCAGACAAGCCATCAATGTGTCGGATCGTGTATTTCCTTCGCGCTGAACCAACTTCATCGTTTGTTTGACGATAGTGGGAAGAGAATTCTTCATAGCTTGCAACGGGCATCGGATCAATAAGGTCAAACAGCGAATACCTTGAATGATAATATTCGTTTGGCTAGCGTAAAGACTATTTCCCACTGCTCCCAACAGAGGTTCCAACTTTGCTAAGACAGAAACATCATTGAAATCGAATTTACCTTTTCGCATTGCTGAAGAGAGGAGATCAAGTCCGAATGCAACGAAACGATGAGCATTCTTGGCGAAATGATCGCGCACGTCAGCATCTTTCTCTACGTCCAATCGTTTGGACAAGATTGCACTAGTTCTTCGCATTTGTTTGCTCTTCTTTCCGTCACGTTTCGAGGAACTGCCGTTGGAATTCTTTTTGAACAATGATCCGCTACTTGCACTGACTAATTCATGACACAAGACCAAATATGCATGGGCATCCAGATGACTATTTGCTTGGAGACCAACAGCAATTCTTCGCAAGCAGTCATCAAAGTTGCGTGTAGCCTGCGCTGCTTCAGTCTGTGCCATCAATTCTTTCAAAGGAAGTAACATAGCTCGAATAGCAGAAGGGGCTACAATGCGGGCTACTTGCTCAAGGGTATCGAGACTTTTCGTTGCTTTGACCTCTTTGTATGTAGTCCTGTTTTCGATGCTTTGACGATCTTCTGCAGTTCTTCCAAAAATATCCTCAATGATAACTTCAACGACATCTCCAGTAGTCTGTTCATCCAAAATTGACAGTTTTTGATCTTCACTTTCAACACAGTGCAATAGGACATTGTGCACCGTGAACGCTAGAACAGCAATTTGAGGACCGCGGGTCAAAACCTTTCGTAATTCGATCACAAGATCTCTGAAATACGTTGGACCTAGAGTGACTGAAACTTTTGCCAAAGTTGATCGCGCTAGATCTCTTGTATCTTGCGCCTTGCTTCGAAATACGTGTGACATTCTGTTCAGCATTCGAAGCACCTCACTTCTTCGATATTGCGGAGGCAAAAGAAGAACGATACGTGCAATACCGATAGCAATCGGTAGTCTGACAGTATCTTCCATTTCGTCTTTGAGATCAAGGCATTCGATTAAACGGGGCAGAAGTCGATTTCTGACAGCATCCAATACCTTTCTTGAATGTGCCATTGCCTCTGATCGTAGGACTTCTTGTTCCTCATCACGCTCTTGCAACTCTTCCTCAGGGTCTCCTTCTCCATCAACTTCTTTCTCCTCTTGATTCGCGCCAATCACATCCTCATCCATATCAAAATGGAAGTTGTCCAAAACGCACATCGCTGCACGCACTGCAACCTTTTCTGTAACTTTCTCCTTTGCTTTGGAATCATCCTCTTTACCGCCTTTATCGCTTTTAGTGCTTTGATAGGAAAGATATTTCCATAGTAAAACATTGTATGGACCCCATTTCAGTTGACTGGTCAATTGACCCAAAACTTCGACCGCTTTTTGGATCAGATTTCCATCTCCATGATTATGCTCGGTAAGCAAAAAGTGTTCGACCAACGGCATGAAGACATCAAGAATTGTGCGACTCTTGATGTGGCCCAATAATGCTTCTTGTCCTAATCGTGTTAATGCTCGTAAACGACGATGGACTTGGATATGCTCGATATTGTTGAAGAAATTGGCTTCTTCATCACCTTCGAACAGCAAACCTTTCATTTCGCTCACGTAGGAAAGGTGAGGTGACAGATGTGCAACAGCATAACCAATGGTCTCTACAGCCTCACGTCTGACTAGATCCGATTGTGCTCGCAGAGATCGTCGCAATCCTAGAAACACAACACCTGTAAAGAGCTTCTGAAGATCGTTCAAAAGCGCGTTGTGGTCATGAGTACTGGATCCTTGCTCTCGCTCTAGATGGAATTGATACGTGTCAATGAATCTTCGAATGGCTGTTCCAGAGCTTGCTCGAACGGCCAATTCGTCAGGGTCTTGAATGAAGTACATAAAGTTGTGCAGCAGAGGTGACCAGTGTAGAGGAGAAAGCCTTGCACGCATTTGCTTCCCTGCTTCATCTTCCGCATTGATTGTATCAAAAGCCCCCAATCGGCGATCAAAATCGTACTCTTGCATTCTCTTTTGATCAAATGCGTTCAAGTCTCCTGTCCATGCAATGACTTGTGCAAGAGATTCATCAAATTTGCTGAATTGGGAGAAAGCTCTTACCAGAGTTGATCGCGAGATTCGGCCACGCAGTTTGGAAAAGAGAGCGGAAAAGATGGAATACAAAGCGTACACGTTGTCTTTTGTTGCACTTTGCTCAGTAAGCCACATTGGCATTAACTTCTCCAAAACGATCAAAACGTCTGCTTTGCTCTTTTCCGAGATGATCACATTATTCTTGCGTAATAACGGACCCAAGAGAGAGAACAGAGAGGTGATGTCATCCGGCTTGGTCACATATGAAGCCATACGTGAGAGAAGATCGAGCAACCGCCGTAGCATTTCGTCTCTTCCTAATGACTTTGCTTCCGTCGGAGTGGCTGCTTCACATCTCCGTATCAAAGCATCGACGCCTTTCAGCATCGTCGACACATACGGGAGCACGATACGTTCTCTGACAGTCAAAGCTGAAGGCTCTTCCTGATCTGCATCTGTTTCATCCTCACCTTCGTCTTCTCCATATGTCACGATATTGTCCAAAACGTCCAGAACACGAATAATGACTGATGGTTTTACGCCATTGGCTTCCAGACAGCTCGTTGTATTGGGCAACAAAGAAGAGTCGTATTGCACCAAATTCATAATTGAAGAGCGTTTACCTGACCACGTATGTATAATCTCTAGTACAACGGACGGACTTTGAATGCTTTCACTGCGTAATGTGGCCAATCTCGGAGTGATGAGATGTTTGAAGATCGCAGGAAGGAACGGTTGCCAATCAAATTCATTTGTCGGTTGACGGAAAAAGTCATTCAATCTCCTTAGCCCACTTTGTCGAATGTTTCGTTCAATTTGTGATGACTTTCCGGGTCCTTGCTCTGCAGCTATCAAAGAGGCATGGTGGGTAATATTGAGTAAGACACCGATGAGATCCTGCCAGAACGGTATGATCCGCAAGCCCAAGTACTTCAAAACATCTTCCAACAATGCAATATAACCGCTTTGAACTCGTTGTGGAGCCAATGGTGCTCTATCCTTCATCACAAATGCTCTATCGCCATCAGTTCCGCAAATGTCATCAAATGGTTCCAACATAACCTCGATGAAAGGTTTTAAATCTTGTGGCTCAAGATCAGCCAAAGTAGTCAAAATGGCAGATCTTCGGTTTGCCTGTCCACTGATCCGACTTGACTTTGAGATGATGAGACCATACATGATCCGTAGCAAAAGAGGCAATAAACCAGCACGATGACCAGGTTGAATTGTGCTTTCTGCAGTATTGGCAAGAACCACAGAGGTAAGTTGTTCTCGAAACTGGCTAGGATTCAAAAGATTTCTGAGGAGATCAGCGTTGGCTGTGTGTGCAGGATCCTTCCATTGCAAAATCACATTGAGTGCTAATCTCTGGATCTTTGGATCACCCTGCGTGCATAACTTAAGCAAATAAGCATACACATCGGCGCTCCGATACAATGCTTTAGGATTGCTGAATTGGGCGAAAGTTTCGAGATAAGCACAAAGCTGATCACGGCGTTGATTTCGAGTGAGTGTAACAAGACTTTCTTTAGCCTGCAAGCTCTTGTTCACATCTCCGGTTTGATCGGCTTCTTCATCCTTCTCCGTCTCTATTTCATCCTCTGCATCAGATTCGTCATCGTTCAGCTCCAGCTCTGGTCTATCGACAATTGTGCGGAAGAAATGTTGCATTAAAGGAGCATTATTGCGTTCGGCCATTGAGGCGAGAGACGTAAAGAGTGCCAAGATTTGTACCTGGTAATTGATCAGATCGAGACGTCCGTGTGGAGCTTCGTCATTCTTCAATTGCTTCTCTACACAGTATCCTGCAACTACGTCTTGAGCCGCAGATGTGACAATGTCTCTCCTCGATGACAATTGAGGGTCTTGAAAGTGTTTGTCAACTGATTCGTCATCGTAGCCCAGTTCGTCACTCAATGATATCCACTTGGATCCTCCATCATGATCTAAAGTCTTTCTAGAATCATCGTCCGATGGAAGATTTGTTTTGGTCAATTCCTCAAAAGCTACAGCCCACACATCTTGCCCAAATTGCACGCTGAGATCGACCAAACCTTTGCGCGCTTCTTCCCACAGAGGGCGCAAATTGAGTTTCATCGTAGAAACCATCATGCGGATAGTGAATCTTATGGTAGAAGAAGTGAACCATTTTGGTTTGGTTTCCTCGGTCGTGGCGACTTGAAGTCTTGATAGGTTACGACCGATGGAACGAAGTAGAACATTCCTCTCCCTCACTGTATCGACTGCTAGACCCTTTCCTTCTACTTCTGTCAATTGTGCAAAGACTGAAGGTGTTGACGGATCTACTTCGTCAAATGAAGCCAAAGAGAGAATTTGCAAAGTGGCCATACGTAGTGTCTCATCAGCTGATGAGGCGCTGAACTCCAAAGCTGTTGCTAGCTTATTCAAGTCCGAGAATTTGATATTCGCACCCTGGTCCTTTACTCCTTTGATCAATTGAGCAGTTCGTATGACTACCGAGCGATGTTGAGCTCGATGGATAAGTAATTCTTCCATTGAGCATGCCTGTGTTAGACTGGCAACTGCATGAACCGCTACCTTTTTGCCGTGTTGATCCACGAGTCTGCTAAGCGAATGCAATACCAACGAAATCACACTGTTTGAATTGACGACACCTTTGGCATTCTTCTCCTCCTGGACATTGAACTTGGCTAAGGTACTCAAAAGAGCACATAGTTGGTCAATCGTCGAATTTGTACTGGAGGAAGGTATTACGCCTGCCAGAGATATGCATGCAATCTGTTCGGATGACAAGAGATCTGCATCAAACACTGGCTGGGAAGAAACTATTCCGGTAACGTCAGAAATAGCCTTCTGAACCGCATTTGCTAAGACATTTTGCCATCGTGTAGTCATTGCTGTTGGTGCCTGTCGAGTCACTGTATCCAAGATTCCTTGTTCATCTAGATTGGCGAGCAATTGCACAGCATCTGAGAAGCCAGTGGTAGATCCTGCCAACAAATCCGAGGTCACACGGAGAACAGAAGGCATCACTACTTGTTGATAGCCGCTAAATTCCAGCGATGCCAAGGAAGAGACCACTGCAGAATATGCTGATGGGATGAGATCCTCCCCAGAATGTGTAGCAAGGGCATCCATGATCTTCAACCCGTTTCCAATCAAGTCCTGAATACGGGCGATCGGAAAAGCAATACTAATCAATTGAACAAGAGATGCGAGCAAAGCTTTCTGCGGAGCGTCCTCTCTGTCCAATGTTGTAGTAAGCTTTGCCAATCGTAAAATCATGCCGAAAATGTTTGACTTGGATTCATCATTGACTCTTTTCCCTTTTCTGGTACCGATGTAAGCAATCATCCACTCTACATTCTGATGAACGTTGCTAGCCAGCACGACCTTATCAGAGTCTTCGATGGTTTTGGACTCCAGCTTGTTCAGCTCGCTATCAAGTGATCGTGAAAGCCACTCAAAGATCGGCGCCAATTCTGCACCTTGAGCATGATGGCACAATGATGTAATCAGATACACTCCGACTAAGATACGGGCTCTGTGAGCGCTTGAATCTTCTCCACTGGATGAAACGGTGACCGGGGTCAGGAGTGCTGCTTGTAAGTGAGTGGGTGCCATAGAATGAATGCGACCTTCAACTGATTTGGCCACTTCGGCCCAAATACCTGCAACACCAGAAGCAAATCCTCTGATTGGGCTTTGTTTTGTGCTACTCTGACCATCTCCAGCTTGCATGGCCAGTGTAACGTCTTCCATCATCACTTGTGCTACACGATGTAATTGATTTGCCTTTGCTCGCCGCACAAGATGAGCAATTGCTTCTGACACAAAACGGCGAGTATGCATCGGAATCTTTTTCCGTTTAGGAATCGGTGCTTGAGTGGGTACTGCTTCTCCATCGACCTCCATTGAATCCTCACCGGTTGCAGATTGAGTCTTCCAAGAATCCTGAAATCCTAAGAATGGTCTTACAAGGTGCCATGTGATCTCTAACCAATCTTTGGAGTCACCTTCCTTGCTTTGTTGCTCACGCAGTACAAAAGGTGCCATGCATCTTAGTGTTGCAGCCATACTTTCGAAAGATCTTTCCACAATCATCGCAGCTGTGTACTCCTGACCTTCAGTGCTGAGTTTGTCGATTGTTGTTATGCGTAAGATTGCAGTCAAGAGATCAACATATGAAGGCAAGAAAGCAGATCCCAAATCATTTGCCAATCTAGGAATCAGATCCAATGCCGGCTCATATGCCAAGTAAGAATCCGGATATGCGTCAAAGAGGGTATCATGTAGATGCTTCGTGATTGTTTTCTGGTTGTGAAGCAATAAAGGCAATGAAAGCGATTGAGACTGGATGCGGTTAGCCAAAGAGGTGAAGGGTAAGGATAGATTGAGTTCCTTCCATGTTTGCAATGCAATGCCGAATGAAGTTTTTGCATGCAGGGCTACATTTCCTTCCATATCGTCATCTTCTTCGCTCTCATCGTCCGAACCATCTTGCATTTTGTGACTGGTGGATGCCAAGCCATGGCCATCTAAGCCGGCTAAAGCTCCAGTACCACTTCTTCCAAGATTGGTGGCCACATTGATATGTACTGATGCGAGTCGGTCGTTGAATGATTTGTAACGGAATGGATGAGGATCTTCTTCAATATCATCATCTCTCTTTTTTGCCTTTCCTTTGCCTTTGTCTAGACTGACATTACCACCATTCTTAATCGCATTTGATGTCCTTGCTGCTGCTTCTGCTGCTTTGATCTTCTTAAAGCGAGCTTCTCTGGAGAGTGTTTTTCGACCTCTCCCATTCGATGCTTTCCCACCAGCAGAAGGTGCCATTGTGATTGAATGCCACTGTTTGATGACTGATGAGAGGAAGAATGAATGCTACCCAACACCTTTTTCTTCTCAAAGTACCTTACGCGTAGTTCCCTTCTGTGTATGCAAGTCTGCTAAAATTTTGTCCAAAATAATTCTCAGAAAAAAAAAAGGTTTAATCCCGTCTTCCGAACCACAGAAAAAAAAAGTGGAAGGCTGCTGCATACAACAAACACAACAACGAGAACTTCTTCTACCACATCTCTGTCAGTGCCATTCCGGTCGATAAGGTTTTCAGCATGGATCTATTCTCCGATTCTGAATCCAGCGGGGATCGAGTGGACATCGTTGAACAATACAGCGATGACGAGAATGATGCAGGATTACAAATCAACAAAGAATACGCCCAACGCTTTCAGCATAACAAAGAACGTGCTGACTTGCATAGACTAGAAGAACAACATGGACATGAGGAAGATGATAGTAGCAGTGACGATGAAACAGAAGATGAAGAAGGTGATCAAATGACTGCAGATGTAGATGCAGCCATATTATCTACGTTGGCAAAGATTAGAAGAAAGGATGAAAGCATTTATCAAGCAGGAAAACGTATTTTCGATGAAGAACGAAAGAATGCAGCAGAATCAAAATTACTGCCAAAAAGGGTGATAGCAGGCAACGATTCAGGCAAAAAGGTCACTTTGGCAAATTATCAAAGAGCAAGAATTCAAGAATTACTCAAAACCTCTGATGATCCCGCTAGAGCATTGGCTGATGCAACAATGATTGAGCGTAGGTCGGACGAGAGACCTGGTCATGATGACGAAGAGCCAGTACAATCGCACAATCAAGAGCAAGAGCAGCTAAGAAAAGATGTAACCAATGCATTCCATAGTATCGTAGATGGTGACGAAGAAGAAGAATTCTTTACCAAAAAAGCAGATGGAAAGCATCTTGAGGAAGGGCCAGAAGATGATCCCGAGAATTATCGCAAATACTTGCTGGACGTACTTGGAGGAAAAGAAGATGAAATTCGCGACATCCTTCGAAGTCAAGCAGAAGAAGCAGCTGCGGGAGACAATGTGCAGGGTGCAACAAGTGGAACATCTGAACCTGTTCGGGAGCGCAAGCATATCAGTATGCATGAACAAGGCAATGAACAAGAAAATGAGGACTTCTTGGTAAACTACGTTCTCAATCGCGGTTGGATGGACAATCCGCAAGCTGCGCCAAAGGTATCACGAAAGGGCGGCAAGAAGGCATCTGAGAAGGTTGAAGGAGAAGAAGGTGCTCAAAGTGACGCAGAGACGGATGATTCTTTCGATTCAAGAGCGGAAGCCTTTGAAACCGCATACAACTTCCGATTCCAAGAGATGGAAGATAGTCAAATGAATCCACAAATTCAATCGTATGCCCGTATGATCGAAGGCAGTGCAAGACGACAAGAAAACAAACGTAAACGTGAACGTGAAGAGAGATCACTGCGCAAGGCTCAGGAGAAAGAAGCAAAACGAAAAGAATTGGACAGAATGCGTGATTTGAAGAGAAAGTCTATCGTAGATCGACTAAAGACGTTGAAAGAAGCTACAGGAAGTACTGCTGTTAACTTTGATCAATTGGATCTCAATGCGGACTTTGATCCTGACGAACATGACAAGCTCATGGCTCAAGCATTCAATGACGATTATTACGGCGAAGACGGTGATTATGAAGAGGACGATGGCGAGAAGCCCACTTGGGAGGACGATATTGATATCTCAGATATTCTACGTGAACAAGAACAGCATGAAGAGATGAACAACCCCAAGTCCGCAAAGGCAAAGAAGGCTGATAAAAGAAAGAGCAAGGCCAAAGAACCCAAAGCATCTGCATTTGTTGACGAAGACGGAGATCGTATTGTGATGGACGCTGATTATGTCGAAGATGCGGAGAATAATGAGAATGCAGATGGACAATCTGGCAAAAAGCTATCAAAAGCGGAAAAGAAGAAGCTCAAGAAGCGTGAAAAAGCAAAAGAACGTAAAGCCGAAGAAGATAATGAAGATGACGAAGGCATGGTTGTGGATGCTGATGAAATGGATGCTGACACTGCAAACGCAAAAGCGGACAAAGACGCACCCAAAGGGGAGGACCTCTCACATTTGAGTCACCAAGAGAGAAAGAAAAAGATGGAAGAAATGATGAATGATTATTACGGCTTGGAGTATGAAGATATGATTGGTGACCAGCCTACACGATTTAAATACACAGAAGTTTCAAAGACTGATTACGGTCTAACACCAGTCGAGATTCTATTGGCAGATGATGCAGAATTAAACAAAGTTGTCAGCTTGAAGAACTTCCAACCATACCGAATGGGCAATTCTAAACGTGCACCTGCCGATCTCAAGAATCGATTGAGAGACTTCCGTAGAGGTCTCTATAAGGGAAAGCGAAAAGAGATGGCCGAACAATTCGGTGGTTCAATTTATGGCAATGGAGAAGGAACTGGTGCAAATGCAATCAAGCCAAAGAAAGCAGGTAAACGTGAGCGTGAACGTAAGAAAGCAGCTGCAATGGCCGCAGCAGCAGCTTCATCCTCGACAGCTGCCGCTTCAAATGACGCAGATGGCGAAGCAGGCACAGCAGATGGAAATGATGTCGAGGTCAAGGAGAAATCTGAGCGAAAGAAGAAGCGTGATCGCGACGAAGACAAGCACGCTAGCGACCCTTCTCCTTCTGTTAAGAAATCCAAGAAAGACAAAGAGGAGAAGACGCACAAAAAAGACAAGAAGAAGAAGAAGGAGAAGGAGGTATGAGAAAATGTCTATTAGTAATGTGTAATATTATACAATGATCGTATTTATTTGCTTGTTCGTAAAGTATCCAATTTCAAGTCAATGAGTTCATCTAGAGCTTGTTCCACCATTCTGGATCGTCAGGGGCTGCACTCTTACTAGATTTTCTCACAGAGTTACCCGATGACCCTGAATCATCTTTGGCTTTCTTCCAACCTTTTCCTATTATCTGTGTATTTGAGGACGTAGATGACTTTCTCTTCCGACCTGCAGTACCCGCTCCGTTCAGAGTCTGCTGCCATTCAGCATGAAAGCTTCTGTAGAGAGCCATTGTTGCACGAGCATCTTCTACAGAGCTGTGTTCCGATCCTGATTTTTGAATTATTAGGCCGAGCTTCAACTCTACCAACTTTCGCAAGGATGGGTATTTGGTGTTTGCAATCTTTCGACTACCTTCATATGATGCTGTGTCTCTGGTCATGTTCTTCGGGTGGCTGAGCAACAAAGCGTTCAAGTCATTATGTAAAGCATGTCCGACCAATATCCTTCCTTTGATCAAATTGGCAACTTTCTCTTGTACTTCTGCAAATTGAGGAGCGCCTTTCAAATCTTTTGCCCTTACACCTGAAACCCAAGTACGATAATCAGTCACTTTTTCTTGAGGCCTAACAAACGTGTCGAGAAGAACTGCACCATGCCAATTTACGATCGAACAACGTGCCAGAACTGATTCGGATCCGTTTGGACCGACACCCACCATTTCACAATCCATTGCGATATAAGTGCCCGCTTCAGCCTTTCCTTGTGATAGCCCTTCTCCTCCAAGTATGATGCGCCTTCTTGCTGCTTCTTGTTCATCCTTTGATAAGGTATCTGACGCTTCCTTTCCATTGGTATCGCCTTTGCTCGAAGTGGAACCTGAAGCCTGTCCACTGTTCATCCGCACTAATGCCAAATCCTCGGGAGATAAATCTTCAGCAAACCATGGTAGAGTCGTTGGTGCTGGTGATGAGGTACGTGAATCTGACTCTGAAGCTTTTAATGCACTACCGTTATCTTTCCGTTTGCCATTTGAATGCAACCATTGTCTTTTCTTCGTGTCGCTGGGTTGATCATTCCTTAGACTTTTGTGAAGTTTCTTCCAATTGCTTCCTGCTTTTACTTGAACTTTCCCTTTATCCTTTCCCTTCACAATAGCAGCGGAAGATGTGCTTGCCACTGATGTATCCGGAGAACCCATCGCAACTCCCTCTTAAGTTGACTGTAAGTGGTGGTCAGATGTGTGATCATCAATTTTAAAATGCAACAATAGTCTACGCTTGCAGCTTTAAATTTTTATTCCTGCAACTCGAATTCAATTTAGCTGCAGCCATTAAAAAAAAGAATTACGCGAAGAAGGTATCCCTCACTAGCCTAGTCGCCCTGAGATCTATCGCTTAAATCGGACTTTTTATTATTTTTAAGGTCTGTGAGCCGAGTGATTTAAATTGTCATATTTCTATGCTTGTTGCTGACATGTCATTGGGGAAAATGACCCGTAGCCGATCTTGTTAGAACTAGCGCCGCCTTTTCAGAATCGAAGGAAGCTTTTTTGCCTTTATTTACGCGCGGTACATAATGTACATTGCTGCTCTATCTTCCTACGCCCTGCCTTTTCTACTCTAATGCATGTTAAGCAGCCCTGCGCCCGGGATATACTGTAGGCACACAAGCAGTGGAGGTAAATAAGGGCACACATAATCGCGCGCGCCACGCTTTGATCGTATCTGTCTCTCAACCTTACAATAACACTATTTTCCCTTTTTATCACTTCATCTCCACCTCGACTTTGGATTAGACACGGTCTTTTACCGCGATCAAAAAGGTGAAATCTTTCTGGAGAAGGAGACGTAACCTGCCGTTGTCATATCTCGTTCTCTTGAAGGGAAAAAAAATTCATTGTTGTATTTTGGATACGGTTCGAAATGCAGGATTGAAGACCAGAAGAAAGAGAAGAAACGCGCTTTTCACTTAACTCGAATGCGTATCATCATCAACGCGTTTTCATCACGATCAAAGGAAATCAAAAAGCATTGTGTACAAATAGAATGTCTGGAAAGCAAGAAAAGGGCATAGACGTCCAATTGCTATCCTCAAGAAAGGATTCTGCAATGACAGGTACAACAACAGATGGGAACGCATCACAGCCTACCACTTCCATACGACAGCATTCACCTTCATCCACTTCACCATCAAATCCGTCTAAATCTAACAAACTTACACGAGAATCATCACCTCATTCACCATCCAATCAAAGATCAAATGCGAAAGATCGTAAACCAATAAATGGAGGTAACTCCAAATCACCTACCTCTTCACCAAACAAGACGCCGGAAAAGACTGCAATCACAGGTAGACGGAATTCAGCTGGAGATATAAGCGCTGATACATCTAGTCCAGGTAACGTAAGGGCAGGATCGCCTTCTTCGTCCCGTGTAACGCCAAAACGAAAGTCTGTTTCGAAACGACAATCGGGCGGATCGACATCAACAGATGAGCCGCTAGCGTTAGCATCATCGCCAAAGAGAGGCAATAACAGCTATGAGCTCACAGAGGAAGCATCTTCTTCTTCTTTGAGTGCATCTGACTTGCAAGCAGCAGGCTCTGTTCGTGGTACACAAGGTGATGCATCGTCCAGGACTGTTAATGAAGAAACATCATCCGCCGAACTAGAGGCGCATACATCCGGTGGCGGCCCGGCGATGGAGATGTCGGGGAACGAAGATGATGATCTATCTGGTGACATCTCCGCCACTTCTTCCGGTAGTGTGCCATTGGCTCTTTCTGCCACACTTTCAAGAGGCGCTTATCATCAATGTGGTACAGCGCGAAGGGTAAAGGTGTATGAACTAAAAGGAGAAACTTGGTTCGATCGTGGAACGGGCTATTGTGCTGGAGTTTACGATGAACATAATGATGCTGCTTTGCTGGTCGCCCGCATGGAAGAAACATGTCGAAGACTAACGCTTGGAAGTAATGGAAGTGATGAGCAACCTTTAGGCCGGCCACCAGAACAAGCAGGAGATGATGAGCAAGTTGGCGCAGAAGGCAGGGAAGATCGAGAGCACTACGTCTTGGTGGTGAGCGAGAATCTAGATTCTGATGACCTTTTACTCAAAGCGAGAGTGGTAAAAGATGACGTTTATCAGAGACAACAGGATACGCTTGTCGTATGGACAGAACCGGATGGAACGGATATGGCTCTTTCTTTCCAAGAGGCTGATGGTTGTCATGAGGTTTGGGAATTCTTGACAGAAGTGCAAAAGCACTTTTTGTTGAGTGCCAGGGGTGGTGCAACAGAAGGATTTGATATGGAAGATTCTGATGGTGCCGGAATGTTGGGCATGTCAGCTGCAGCTGCAGCCGCAGGAATGACGACAACCGAAGATGATTTGATAATGGCCGACGGAACGCCATTCGCATTGCCCGACCCACCAAGGATGGAAAATTTGCATCTGATCGATATGACCTTGAAAGACGCTGCTAATCGAAGTCCACAAGCAAGAGAAAAGGTTGCTGAATGGATATTGCGCGAGGAATTCATCCTAAAGTTGATTCCTGCATTCCAGGATGCAGAAGAATTGGAACAACTGGACGCTTTGCATAGATTGTGTGCAATCATGCATACGATCATCATGTTGAACGACAATGTTTTGATGGAGAGGATGCTACGCGATGACACCTTCCTTGGTGTGGTTGGCATGTTGGAGTACGATCCAGAATTCCCAAAGTTGAAAGCATCTTATCGCGAGTATCTCACAAATACGGCTCGCTTCAGACAGGTTGTGCCGATACCTGATCCAATGATTCTCGCAAAGATTCATCAAACATTCCGGCTACAATACCTGAAAGACGTCATCCTAGCACGAACGATAGATGATTCAACTTTTGCCGTTTTGAATTCGCTAATATTCTACCATCAAGCAGATATCGTCATGTTTTGCACAAGTAGCGAGGCTTTACTTTCATCTCTCTTTCAATTGTTCGAGCCGAATCGTAATGAAAGCGACAGCAAGAAAGCAGAGGCAATCATATTCCTGCAACAATTGTGTGCAATAGGAAAGCAGGTTCAATTGCCTTCACGCATTGCCCTATATCGCACATTGACCGAATGGGGACTTCTCATCGTTTTGGAGTATGCATTAACCAGAGTGGAATCTCGATTGCGGAATGCGGCAGCAGAAATGTTGATGTCCATCATAGAATATGATGCTAGCGGAGTTCGAAGTCACATTTTGGAGCAAGTTGACAAGAAAAGTTCTTTACCGCCTCTGCTCACAAAGTTGGCGAGCATCCTTCACGAGCCAGAAGGTGATCTAGGTCTCAAGACACAAATCACCGAATCGATGAGAATCTTATTTGATTCAAGTCTGGATGGATCTGCAGGTGGACCTATTGTGGCGCAAACTTTGGCGGCTGCAGCGGCTTCACAATCTCAGGATGAGAACTCACGCAAGGATGATACGGATCGATTCTTGAATTGGTTCTACGATGGTGAAGTAGATGTTCTTTTCAGCCCTTTGAAAGATCTAACGGCCGATGGCAAGAAACCTACAGAATCTGATGCAAAACCTGCAAAGAAGGAACAAATCGAAGCCAAACCGGAGCCCACAGAGAAAAAGTACGATTTGGCATCAATACAAAAAGATGGCAAAGAAGGCGAAATCGTTGCACGTCATTTCCACATCGCTTCTGCGTCAAAGTCTGCGATGTTGAACCACCTATGCGAATTGTTGACGTTCGTCATGATTCATCATCAATTCCGTTCTCAGTATTGGGTAATTTCTTCCGACATTGGCATTCAAGTGGCTACACTTTTGTTTGCTCGCGAGAAGCATTTACGTTTGGTAGCCCTCAGATTTTTCCGTGCTTGTCTAGCAAAAGGCAATCAATTCATCAATCGCCATTTCGTAAAGATTGGGCTTTTGGGTGCTATCCTTTCGGTCATCGAAGGTGAATCTACGCGCGACAACTTGGTCACAAGTGCTTGTTTGGAATTCTTTGAACATATTCGCAAAGAGCCTGTGAAACCTTTGATCAATCATCTTTTCGAAAAGTATGAATCCAGAGTCAGGGCTTTAACACAACATGCTACCATTGGACACTACTTCCAAGCCATGATCCTGCAATGGGAGAAAAGCAATGCCGAGCAAAGTGTTGCCACAAACACAACAATGGAAGCCAGCACGACAACGTTTGATGAAGCAGAGAAGGAAAGAAAGATGCGTGATCTGACAAGACGAGGTGAAAATCGAGCCATTATGGATTCCGATGAAGAAGATTACTTCAACGAGGATGAAGATGAGGAGGTGACAGAAGAAGAGCAAGACAAGAAAGGCGCAAAAGTTGACCTGCCACCTTACAATGCAGGACGCAAAAGAGCCGGTTCCGGAGCTGCACCATACGTTGCTACTGAGATTGAAGAGGACATCTCTGGCCAGAAGAATGAGTCTATTGAGGGTGTCGAGGGCGAAGGCGAGATTGGCGATTCTTCAGCCACTGATACATCCATCGGACACCAATCCGTTTCGAGCGATGAAGGCGGTGTCAGTGGTGCGGGTGAAACATCTGTGACAGCGGATGATTCGATGGATACCTCTTTCGGCACAAGAAGCACAAAGAGGAAAAAGCGAGAAGGCGAAGATGAAGGAGAAGAAGATCTCAAATTGGGAAGGGTGACAAAACGACAATCTTCAGGCGCGAATTTGCAAGCGAATAGCAATGATGATGCACGCACAGATAAAATTGTTTCTGGCACTACTAGCGGTGGGGTACGAAAGCTGTCGATCAAATTGAATGCCAATGCAGACAATACAAAAAATGGTGAAGCATCCAATGAGAAGGAGAAAGAGGAAGGAGGAAATGGCCAAGTGTAATACTATTTCATCTGTGATTTTGACCCATCAAAAAAGGCTATCTCTTGACTTTGTACACTTTTTTCAATCAAAATCAAATCATTTGTTGTTCTTTTACTTCAGGAGTGGGAGATAACTTGATGCATGGACAAGTCATAGGACATCATGATGGCTTTTTGATTTTGTTTCTAGGTCATCGGCTATCGCTTTTATTGTTCTACCGCATTTACCGGAGAAATGTTTCATCGCCGAAAATGACAAAGGGAGATGTCCGAAAATGAGTAAGGGTTAAAAAGAGTTAATCTTGAGCGGGATTTGAATTAATTCCGCAGATGAAGTGCAATCGATTACCGTTTTCGGTATGAGCGGCAAAAGTTATTGTAGAAATTAGCACATGATCACTGACGGTTAACATCTCTTCATCAAAGCCGATAAGAATGGGGCTTTATTTCTTTCCGCCGGAAAAAGAGAGTCGTATTCCCCGCGTTTGATTAAAAGATCATTCTCGCGCGAATAAGAAATAGAGTTAAGAAAAGCTGTGTTTAGTGTGCTGTAGTGCCTTAATTGTGGGGTGCATAATAATTTCCTACTCTATAAGTGCCGCGGCTTTTTGAGCCGTGAATTAAAGTCCCGCCTCCTTCGTGTGGCTCCAATCAATTCAATTCGAAAATGATTATCCTAAACCTCCTGCACGGTAGCGAACTTTTTTAATTTAGTCCCTTCTTTGTCATGGTAGATACCAGCAAAACATCAGCATGTCGAATAATCATGCATCTTTTGCATATCAATTTGTAAAAAAAGGTCTAGCTCTTACCAAGCAATTGCGTACTTATTTAGTCAATTTCCCCCGTTTTCATTTAAATTGTCCCAAATCTTCCTCTCATCAAATCCTTGTGGCTTCGGATTAGGAATAGGACCTTGCATACACGCATTTCATGGTTCCTGAATTTGATTTTATTCTGGGGTACCCCACAAGAAGATGCATGATAAAAAAGGAATATAAATATCCCCTCATCTTGAATTTTTACTTCCCCAATCATCCTTTATCCTCCCCTATCCCTCCTCCAACTCATCATCAACATGTCCCATCAACCACAATACCGTCCTGCTGACGATGACCACAGCAGCCACGATGATAAACATGTCGAACATGATCATCAAAACCAAGAAGCTTTGCATCACTTTCAACGTCCTACCCGTACACCAGGTCAATTAGAACTTGGTGCCACTGAAATTGTTGAAGGTAGATATGACGTCCAACGTGAAGTTGTTGCTTCTGCCGGTATAGCAAACAGTCATTTCCGTCATGTTTGGGATCAATATCGTCCTGAATGGCTTAGTGCTTTGGTGGCAGAATTCTTTGGTGTTTGGTTTTACGTTTTCGCAGGTGAAGCAGCAACCGCAACTTATGTTCTCACTCAAGGTCAACAAGGTAATTTAACCATGATCGGTTTCGCTTATGCTCTTGGTATCACGTTTGCTATTGTCGTTTGTGCTCCAACATCTGGTGGTCATTTCCATCCTGCTTTAACTCTTGCTCAAGTCGTTTTCAAAGGTTTCCCAGCCAGAAAGGCTCCAGGTTATATCATTGCTCAACTTGCAGGTGCATTCGTTGCTTCTCTTATGGTTTACTCAATCTGGCGAACGGAAATGTTGGAAATGACTGAATTATTAACGGCAGCCGGTAAACGTGCTCAAGTTTTCTCTCCTGAAGGACCAGCAGGTATTCTTGCCATCTTCCCAACTGCAGGTCGTAAAATGAGTGAAATCTTTGCAAACGAATTCTTTGGTGATATGTTCTTGGCACTGGTCATTTGGAGTCAATTAGACGCTCAAAACGTTTTCGTCGTTCCAAGTTCTGCTCCTCTCACGATCGGTTTGGCCTTCGCTGTGATCGTTTGGGGTTTCTCTGCCGGTTCAATCGTTACAAACACAGCTCGTGATGTTGGTGCTCGTTTTGCTTGTGGTGTCATTTGGGGTAAAGAATGCTTCCCTTCCAAGTATAGCGCTTTGGCTGCTTTGACAAACATTCCTGCTTCTTTCTTGGGTATTTCCATTTACACCTTCTTCTTGAGCGACACACGTAGACCACCAGCCAATCTTGCTTTGATGCACATGCTCGAAGAAGAGAAAGCTAAACATCTTCTTGCCACAACCACTCACGATGAATTATTGGACAAACGTATCGAACGTGTTATCAGCCGTGGTGGTGATGCTTCCAATTTGCAAAAACGCAAATCACGCATGTAATCTAGTTACTTGGGAAATAGTTATTGTTGTTTATCCTTTGAATGAATTTATGATAAGTCATCATCGTAGTTATGATTGCCTTCCGACCTTTGTATCGGAAGCGGAGATATGATCCGATCATTAGCTTGCTTCTCCGCGTGTTCGGATTTAACAAACTTGTCCTCCACGTTTCTCAACCTTTGCTCGCATCTTGCACTTTACATCGATCACCAACCAAGACTTTTTCCAAATATGGCAGTCAACGTTGAAGGTGTCCCTAGCAACATTGCCGAGTTCATCAAGAACTTCTACGCAATAAGCGATAAAAGTGAAACGACACCAGAAGAATACGCCGATAGTCTAGTTTACGATCAAAATACAATCTTTCAAATCGGTCCAATGCAAGTAGCCAAAGATCGTGAATCAGTTCAACAATGGAGATCGAAAGCATTTGATGTTGTTCAATCAAGAAAGCATACGATTTATGCTGTTTATTGTAATGCTGGCAAACATGCCATCGATGCTTCTTCTCCCGAATGTATGCTAAGAGGAAGAGTGGATTATACATTGAAAGACGGAAAGAAGTCAGGTGCCGATTGGGGTGGTCATATGGTCTTTGAGCCTTCTACTTTGAAAGAAGGTGCAAAGCCAAAGATGCATCAATATTCTGTCTGGATTGTGAGTATTACGATATGCTTGTTTGACGTCTTACTGACATTTTATCGGTTTGTTTGAACACAGACACCTGACCAAACACCAAAAGCATGATCAAAGATGCGTTTGGAGGACGTTAATTGATGGCATACAAGTTTGACAAAGTAGACAGTGAAATATTCAGTGAATACTAGCTTGACCATTGTACGATGTCATAATAGCCTGGCAATCACATTATTTTGCGAGACACAGATTGGGATGATTCTCTGCTTCACTGAGCGGTCAAGCAATATTCCACGAAAGAGAATCGATTGATTCGATTAGACATCAAATGAAGCTTCGCTGCCATTAAGGGTAAAGAAGAGCATGAGATAGTGTAAAATGCGGTAATTACACAGCAATAATTTAAATTGCTCATCTTTACAGAGAAAAAAGTTTGAATTATACACGCGCGCTGCTTGTAAGGTAGAAGAGCCCACAATCCCGCTAATATAAAGGCTAAAGATAGAAGTGTCTAAAGCCGAACAAGTAAGCTAATTAAATCAAAAAAAAAATTAAAAGTAAAAAGCCAGCCACACAGGCCATCAGAAAAGAAACGTCTGGTGAAAGCGGCTTGACAATGTCCTGAGTCTTTGCGTGCATGCATTCATTCTCATGCAGCCATCATATAAAACAATTGTGATCAGCATTTTGAGCGGATCGATTGATTCACAACAACATCCATCAACAATTAAAGTGCAATTTACATCCATTTTCACTCTGGATTGAAAAGCTGCAAGATCGACAGCTTATTGCATGCGGATCCGACATAACCCTCAACAATTATATCTTTCAATCGAAACGACAACAAAAAAGGGGGCCAGCTTGGTCAAGAGATCATTCTTCGGCGCCGTTCAGTTTTTAAAGGCTTGATTACATCTGCATCTATTTCACGAAATGCTTGAATATTGAACACTGTATCTCTTCTGATACCTAAACATCCACTTATTGAACTCACATTCAACGGGTCAAGTGGGTCTCATATACTTCAAAATTATCATATCCGCTGCGGACACCTCACAAACATAATAAACGCTCCGTCAAAACCACCATCATGCCGAACCCATTCAAGAGGCGACCTTCGGCTGCTTCAAGTCCATCTAATAAGGGCGCAGGATTGATTGGAAAGAACGCCAAAGCAGGATCAATTCCGCATGGCATACGCATCGCTGCAAATTCTAGAGCGGACGCTTCATCTGAAGGTAATCAACAACCACAATCCAGCCAACAGAGGTTAGATCCTACCAACCTTTTACCACCAGAATCGGATTATCGAACGTCTTTGATCATGCCACATCTAACAAAACGATTTACGCTTTTACGAGCTCCTGATGGTACCATGGTCACACCAGAGGCAATGCGTGCGCATTTGCGAGCTCAACGTGCAAGAGCAAGAGCAACAGGTGTACCGGGCACACAATGTTTCTTGACGGAAGAAGAGGAAGATGAAATAATCGATCAATTGAGAAGGCAAACACGAATGGAAGAGATGGAAGAGTGGGAGGCATCCGTAAAGCAGCAACAGCGACAGCAACAACAGCAGCAGCAAGTTGATCAGATGCAGTTTGGGGGAACAGACGGATTTGGCTCTTGGTCCACTCCCTATCAGGGTCATCAACGAAGTGACAGTAAGATCGATGAGAGTATCACCGAATCATTCAGCAATCTTCGAGACAGTACGTCAAATAGTGCTAGATCGGATGAACAGCATGTCGCAACTGGACGCCTTTTCAGTTCATCAAGCTCAAATCGTGACTTTGCATACATGAAAGAGGTTGAGAAATCTAGAGCTGCTAAACGAGGCGGAGACGAATCTTCGTTCGATCAAGAATCTAACAGAGAAGAAAGTGATCAGAGATTTATTCCTGTTCTTCAAGGTATCCAAGATGAAGAAAGTGATGCGGAAAAGACAAGTAGAGGAGAAAGTCTAACACCAATTGGAGCTCATCGAATTGAAATTGAATCTGAATCATACGATGATACACCAGAAGAAGATGCAATGCCTGGGGATTTTCTTGTTGCAAGCCACCGAGAAAGCAGAAGATTATCTGCTCCGCGTCTAGATGACAACGTGGACACTGTGCGAGAGAATGACAATTCCTTCTTGACGCCAAATGCTGCTGCTCGACCACGACATCGCAATTCAGAATTACTTACCACTTTGACCCCAGAGGCTTTCAATAGAGTGAGCATGGCATTGGAAGAGGTATACGAAATGGTATCGGGTCGCGTGGAGGATAGTGAAGGAGAAGGTGGGGAAGATGACTTGGAGGATGAACGTTCCGGTGCTACCTTACTTGCATATGATAGCGAGTCTGGACCTTCATACGAAGACGATCAGTTGTCAGAAGAAAGAGAGTCACTTGAAGATACGCGCCAAGCCAAAAGGCCTTCTTTTGAGAGTGAAACGAACTCATTCACTTCAGCTCGATCTGAGGTGGCTGCGTCTGCATTTGAAGGACATGGAACGTCAAGTAGAGCAGAGGCCTTAAGCGGGATCGGTAATGCAGCTGCTGCATTTGTAAACATCTCGCCCGACGATCGAGCTACCAGCCCTTCAGCACCTGCAGGATGGTCTGTTAGTCAACCGTCAGGCTTGAACCAGCGCACACCACTTGCCGATTCGCGGCGTGGTCAGCCTACAAGACATGTGGCAGGTAAAAGCAGTATGGGATCCTCAAGCGCTGCAAGTGTTGTCAGTCTACAGAGCAATCGACAAGATTCTCCCTCCTTACGTAGGCCTTTGCATACGCCACCTTTTGATGCTGTTCCATCGTCTGCAAAATCGTACAATGGTTCAAGTTCCAGCCCGCTCACGAGTACACTTCCTCCTTCAAGTGGCACAGAGAGCGCGATGATAAGCCCTCTAGCAGCAGGCTTTCACTTAGCGGGTGGCTCAACCGGGCAAACGGAAGCAGAGACAAAGGCTGCATCCGCTGCGGCCGCAGCAGCAGCAACGGCAGCAGGTGTGGCAGCTTCCAATTTTGTCGCACAAGCACAACAGCAACAAAGAGAGATTTCTTCTAATAGAGCTTCTGGTCAGATGATTACGTCCGATAGCTCGGCAACAATTGTGCCGACAAGCGAGATCACAGTCGCATATCCTCAGTCGGAACCTGTGGAGAGTGAAGTGCTTGCTGAACAACAGCAGGACGAGCAACCTGTTGAACGACTTTCACAACCCAGCGGTCCAACAGATTTGGTCAGTGTTCCCGTCATTCAATCGCCTTCTCGTCCGTCAGCAGCAGAGAATCAGGTTCTGTCCGCAAATGCAATCGCTGCACGCTCACCAAAATACTTCCCTACCGCAACGAATCGATCGATGCAGTCTTATGCAACAGGGTTCAGAACTGCCGCACCACCCACGGCAGACAGTGTACAAAGTTCAACGAATCGATCAGAAGAGACTGACAGATCACAATTTACATCTGCCAACGTCAATCAAACTTCAGGAAGCTCATCAGATGCTTCAAATCATGGTCAAGCCGGTAAAGGCCAGACAGGTATTCTCGAAATGCCCCCAGTATCTTCAGCCAAAGGCCCGATTGGAGCCGATTCCGACCTTTCTGCATCGCATTCCCAATCGGCTAAAAGTCAAACATTCCCGCAAAAAGTCGAAGCTCTTGATGCTGGCCAAAGTCAGCCTTCCGCTACCCTTTCTTCTCTAAGCCCGGTGCCGCCTAGCGATCCGGAAGAAGCGGTGAAATGGCGCAAGCAATATGGAGTAGGAAAGTCGATGGATGCAGCCAGCATTAAGAGCGGCATCTCTATGCAAATTTCAGAGGACGACCCCTCGAGGGACGAACGATTCGAAGAACAAGATGACATAGAAGATGATGTGTGGGCACGCGTGGCAAGGAATACATCATCTACCTTGGATCCTAGTTCCGTCACCCATTCCAATAATACGTCGGACTCCAAGATGATCGGTAATGCGACCCGATCTTCTGACGCTCATCCCACTTCCCTCTCACCAAATTCGGCAGGTATAGTCAGTTCACATGATGCATTGACTGAGAAATCCGGGTTGAGTATGGACGAATTGCACAAGATCCAAAATGACTTGGTCAGATCAGCTAATGCAAAGCAGAATGCAGAGTTCAACACCCAAGAATCTGCTGCAAAACTTGAAAAAGCTAGAGAGAAGGCCAGGATGATTTCAGCAGATCGCTCGAGGAATTCCAGTGGTACAAATTCGGACTCGCGCAATACTTCATTGGATACTAGCAGAAGAGAACTTGAGAACATCACAAAATCCGCAGAAAACAAAGTACGTACTGATGAAGTACCCGTAAATCGATCAAGCGAGCCTGGACAAAAGTCTTCGCTGCCCTTCAAATCGTCAGACCCCAGGACTTCTAGCAATCTGCAACGAGAGACATCATCTCGTTCATTCCGTTCGCAGGTCATGTATGATGTTACTTCGAGCCATAGGCCAACCTCACCGCCTCCAAGAACTCACAAAACATCTTTGTCAAATCTGCCAACACTGCAAGATCTATCTATGGGTGTAGCACCAGTGCGTACTACAGCCGGAGCAGCCGATCGCAATTCTACATCTCTGATTTCGATGTTGGAAACTTCAGCTAGGGTGCATGATCAATTATCAGCTAGTGATGGTCAACCTGGCAATAGTGGAATTTCAGGCGCAATTGCTGAAGAAGAAGGTGGTGGAACAGAGGAGTTTGAAGATGTAACGGTAGAAGATGGCTTTGGAGGATTCACTTCCGAAAGACGCAAACGATTACCCAGAAGTCAATCGCATGATGTTCTTTCCTCGAGCCGTTTGCAAGACACTGAAGATGCGCAAGATGAGACAGATAAACCTTCCGAGTTCTCTCCAAAGAGTTTCCGCTCTGAACCTGGTGCAGATCGAGAAGGTGAAGGAGATGATGCTGGTGACACGAGCTGGTCAAGATTGCCTGGAGAAGGACCTTTTGTTAGTTCGAATTTGATTGACGATGTAGCTGCCCAAGCTCGTGCTGCAACGCAAGCACTGAAAGGTCAAAATGGCCAACGACCAAAGATGCGCTCGAAATCGTTGGGTAAAGTGCGTAAGAATTTATCGAAAGCCATTTCGCAGCCTCAGCTTGTTTCTACCACGCAAAGGATGGAACATACTCAAGGCTTGACCCACGTCGACGATACTCTTCGCAAGAAAGATTCAAACAAGAGGCCGCCTTTCCCTCAAGAGATGCGTTCTTCAAGCTTGACGCCGGCTTCTTCGCCCGTTGTGAAAAGCACTACACCCACACTCCAGCAGCAACAAGCGACACGAAAGGTATCACCAAATCAACCATCAACACAGAAGGGTAACACAGCATCTGCAGATCGTGTATTACAAGCACAATCCCCCCGTTCGCCTTCGGATATGAGGAGATTACGTTCTGGCTCTGCCAATACTGTTCAGTCGAGATCCATCTCGCCAACAGACTATAAAACGAGTTCACCGACTGACTATAAGGCACAAACTCTTTCCGCTCGCAAGAACTCATCGGCTAGCGGACACTTGAGAAGATCAAGCTCTTTCGGGCATCGTGGTCAATTAGACGGAAGCATTTCACCTTCTGCGCAAATCTCCCCTGCAAGATCTGCATCGATCAATGCACACAGCACAAATTCTCCCTCTGCAAATTCACCATACGGAGAAAAGGGGCAGACTGGTTTGAGTCGCTTATTGACCCGATTCCGCGGAAGAAAAGCAAGCGAATTGCCTGCCGTTATTGAACCGTATCCTTCTGATGGTCAATCACCTACTGCTGCAAGATCGTCACCAGCTTTGAGCAATATGACAACGCCAAATGCAACTTCTTCTCCCGTTTTCCTCACTCCAAAAGAAAGTCCAAGTCAAGCGCAAGTAAGTCCCGATAAGGCGGAAACGTTTGCGGGTCGCTTAGCAATGCCCAGTCAGCTAGGATATTCTTCACTTGCTGACATGTTTTCGCCAACAACGGATGGGCAGATTCCTCCCCGTAGTACCAGTCAAAATGGAAAAACCTTGGCATCTCAAGAGAGTCCACTCACAGGTCCACGTTCTCCAACTGGTCAAACACCAGCCCTGGCACCCGCAGCTCCTATTCATGCTCGCCTTGCCCGGGGTGCTTCAACTGTTGATGGAGCGCAGAAACCTCCTCTTCCAGCCGTTGAATCATTGAATATGTCAAAAAGAAAGTCGGCCAGAGAAACGATCATACGCAGAACAATCATCGTTTCCACCTATGATCCAGGTGTTGAAGATCGCAGAAAGTCTGTTTCCGCATCGCGAAAGGGATCCGTACGAAAATCCGCGGTCACCCAACCGCCACAGCAGAATAGCACACACTCTACTCCATCGCATCACCATCGAAGGACAAGTTCGACAACCAGTAGTAAAGCCAGAAGATCAATTCAAGATCGACCACCAACACCACCAGGTCCTGATGGTGTAAGTGGAACACATAGAAGGAAGTTGTCACAAGAGGTGAAAACCAAACCTTTACCGCCAACAGCCAAGAATGTGTATGAAGCTCCAACGCAAGCCCCAATCATGACCCCTTCTGCTTCATTAGGTATACCGCAATCTGGTTCCCGTTCCAACGCCGGATCAGCATCACGAGCAAGCAATGTAAGCGGGTATGGAGCAAGCTTGTACGATCTATATGATCGTGATGATGATGATGATGCTAGTCTGACTACGGGTAACGCACAAAACAGATCAAGCGCGTTGGTACCACCCAACGACCCTTCTCACCGTTCTTCAAATATGATCAGACAAATGTCTGATGGTACAAACACTGGAGCGCGACACATTGAAGTGACTGAACGTGCGGATGGTAGCGTGATTTGGCAGGTGATTGCCGGCTTGGCAGATCGATCGAGTGTTTATACATCATCTATTGGATACGGTGGTGGACATAGTAGGCAAAATAGCGATACAAGTCAATATTCTTTCATGCGCAGCCCGCCACAAAATGGTTCTTTTGGTATGTCATCTCCTATGGGAAAGCCAAATGCATTGGCAGATGAAGATGGTAGAAGTCTTTTCGCTCGTACTCCAACAAAGAAGACCTTTTCGATTGACGGGGATGGGTATGTTCCGCCTTTGCCAAATATGAATGAGCTCAATCAATCCGTAGACACAGCCACTGCTTCACAGCAAGCACAACAATTAGACTTTGAGATGGCAACAACTACGGCTGGTCAAGCTGCAACTCGAATCGTCTATACTTCTGATGCAGAATTGGCCGCTCTACTTGAATCTTTGGCAGGTCCAGATAAGAGCAGCGCAAAGTTTGCATTCCAACGAGTTTACGAAGAAGAGAATGAAGGGAAAGATGGAGGTGTAAATGGCATTGGAAGCCAGGATACCGCTCTTGCGTCTATTCCATCTACTTCATCACAAAAAAACGCTCGATCTTCGGCTCAGGATGGAAGTTTGAACAGTGTCAGCGGTGTAACATCCCCTAGACAAAGTCAAAAAACCGGTAGACCAGTCAGTATTTGGACTGAAAGTGAATTAAACAACGATCCAACCGGTGCCTTGCGTTCACAAAGATTCAAGATCGAAGCTGAGATCTACAGCCTTTTACAGCGCGAAACAGCCATGGCAGCATCTCCGCCTCCGAATGATATTCAAATGTCTCCAGCAGAAAACGTCAAGAGTAGAATTGGACAATCACAACGTTAGCAGGCTGCATTCAATCCACAATTTATGTATTTATTACCTTCTTTTTCTGCTTGAAATTTGTTAAATATTCATAGTACACATTGATGAAAGCATTAAGATAATGTTACAGTTGTTATTGTATTGAGCTTCGGGAAGGGATTTTGAGAGGATAAGACGGCGGTCATGTGTGAATGGGATATGTATCCGCGTAGGTACCCTTTTGCGATTTGAGATGCGACCAACCATTCTGTTTCCAACAATTCCAATTCTACACCCACGAATCGTAAAGCATGATGAAAGTCCATAAGTGGAATGCGTGAATTGCAATCTTTACTTAGATAGACACGTTTGAGCAAGCCTCTCAAACAAATTTCCCTGGCTCTTTCGATGGCTAAATAAGTCCCAATTTGCACAAGACCTCGTTCCATTACAGGTGTCTCCAAAATTGTATCATATGAACGAACATCACCAGTTTTGATAGCTTTGATGAATCCGCCATAAAGTGTGGAAAGTTTTGGGAATGTGCTGAGAAACGAATCATTCGAGACGATGCCACGTAAAAGACGACAAGGTACAAGGTAGCGCAGAATCATTTCTTGATTATGGTGTGCATCCTTGTGACATTGTTTGAAGGCATAATCTAGATCCACTTCAGCTTTGGAATAATCTTCGTTGAGAAATGCCAAAACACCAACGTAATATTTGAAAGTCACTCTTTGTGCTCTCGGGAATCGTTCAAAATCAGGTAGATCAGCAGCACCAATCGCTCTCAAGATATTCCTGCACAAGCCCAGAGAGCGTAATTTGAAGTAGCCTCTAAACACCAGTCCTACGATTTCGTATGTTGCCCATTTCCGGCTGAAAGCTTCTTCGGAAGATCGATCGCTAATGCAAGCACTGAATGCTTTGTTCAACTGTCTAGCGCATTCTTCCAGATGAGTTTGAGTTTGCTTTCCACTTTTTCCGGTCGATATGGTAGAAGCTTTCTGTTCTATTTCATCCGCCAAAACAGACAATCGTCGGTAATTCGATAGTACCATCACCAATGTCGGCGAACACCATCTTCCCTGCTGTAAGGAAGAGTAAAGCCGTAGGAAAGCAATAATTAGCGTATTCATTGCTGTCCATGTTTCCTTTATCAGTTGTTGAACGGTACATCCTAATCGATCCACCATTTTGTGAGGAGATAAGGCGGAAACGCAATTAACATCGCTAAACGTTCTCAAGAAGGATAACCTTGTTGCTACGATGAAGTGGTTTGTAGCAATTTCCAGCCAAGGAGGTCCTAGAAAGCCATCACATTTCAGGAGATCGCTTTGTAACCTTTGTGCTCGAACGTCAGGCACAGATTTTAGTGCTTCTTCGGTAACGTTTGCTTTTCCGTCTGTGTTTTGTCTGTTGCCATCTTGAAAGAATTCCAATGCGAATAAGTCCTTCAATATTTCGCCTTCCTTCACATTGATGGCGTGTAGCAGAATATCTGCATACTGTGCCAATGTGATCATTACGAATCCGTTGCCCTTTTTGAAGTATCCCACCTGCTTCTTGGTATCATCAAAGTAAGAAGTTTGTTAGTGAATATTGAATGCATGTATGGATATCAAAACGCGTAAAGGCAAAACATGCACAAGACAGCCCGGTACGCTTGGACCAAGTGTTGTTGTAAACAGGAAGGTTGTAGTTGTTCATCTTTGAGAAGATGCTTCTTTCATGCTTAGCTACCATCAATCATATCCGATACTACGATGCACGATAGCATCAATGGAGCAAGACAGTCTAGTACAATCATCATTCGTCATTCCATGTTCCACAAATAATGCGACAAAGGCAAGAAAAGGGAAGTCAAGAGCTTTGGAAGAGGAAAGCATATGTTCACCTCTACTCGCATTTGAAACGGATGAGAGAGGTGCTCGATGGCGTCAGATAGGATACCAAAAGGCAGTCAAAGGTGTTCGATCGGCTTTTGACCGCGTATATTCGCAATTTCATCAGGACTTGATCGAAAAGTTGGAGAATATTCTCCGCATGCAGGATTCAGGTACTCAATACCACATTCCAGGACCGTCTCGATTAACAGTGGCATGTGTTTCGGGTGCACCATTACCGGAGAGATTGTCAGAGAAGCTACTTGCGGCGGCACATGAAAGTTCCAAAGATTTATCTTGGGTGTACCTACACCCTCGGGAATGTCTTGATCTGGCAACGACGTTAAGAATTATCACAGCTCGAGCTTTGAGTTCTCGAAAGGATCTGGAGTTCGACAATTTGGACTTTTCCGATCTTTTGTCTATTGCGACACCTTCTGCTAACAAACACGGCAAGGGAATACACATATTCATCGACAATTTTGCGATCTTTCATCATGGTGTCTTCAATGACTTAATGCAGAGTCTTCATTCCGTCACGCAGATGAAAGGTGGACCTCAATTCATCATCGTCTTGTCGAGTGAAACAGGTCGCCTAGGTTTGGATGATAAGCTTGATCCCGGGGTATCTCCGTTGCTTGATGTCCACGTACTTGATCCTGTTCCTGCTACAACATTTTTCGAGAAGGTAGTCGAGGAAATCCTTGATGAGCCAATGGAGGCTGACAAGCTGGCGGTATGGCCAGGAGATAAAGTCTTGGAATTTGCAAGGAGACGGTTCTATGAAGAAAAAGCAAATTTGGGACAAATTCAGACACTATTTGAGGTGGGTTCAAAGTGATACATGCATACAGGAATTTCTAGCTAATATCTCATCCCGTCTCGTACAGCTATACTTGCATCATCATTTCACCCAACAACCACTTTCCGCTCTTTTTGAGACCGAACAGCCTCTCGATCGAAGTGCATGGAAGCCAGCTTTCTTCACTCGTCTTAGAGACATGCTACTTCGCAGCTTTGATGAAAGAAAAGGTGAGATGCAAATCAAGTTGCCCTTTCCGGTCAGCGCTAGCAACGACCTCTCAAAACAGGAATATCTCCAGGAAGTCTTGCAAAATGACTATTGCCTAGCAAAGCTTGCTACAGATGTCGTATCCGTCATGCAGAGAGAAAGAGCAGCTTTTGTAGCAGGTGCTCGTCTCGCACACCTCTTGCGCAATGTATTGAGAATCAACAAGAATGATTCCACTTCAAACAATCATCCAAAACAAGATCTTCTATTGGAGCCTCGAAGAAGCACATTTGGAGGATTACTATGTGCGTTGTTGAGCCCACAGCAAGCTGGCACAGTCCTTCAAGAGATTCGTGCAGCACTTAGGATGAAGTACCTGTCCGATTTCGAGGCAATTCTGGAGCAGATTCGGGCGGAAAACATCATTCAAGGCACGGATCAAGAGAGTACTCTTCAAACAATCCAAAATAGGCTTGCTAATACTGCGACAGCGGTTGAAGGAGAGAATGACGAGAAACAGACTGGAGAAGATGTGTTGACGAATGGGAATGATGGAGAAGCGGAGAAAGAAGCAAGGAGACTGGCACTCGTTCAAAAGAATCTTTTACGTGAAGAGTCAAATAGCGCATTGCGACGACAGATTTGTGATCAGATTGTGGGAATGTTACGAAGCCTGTTGAATGCATCTAGCCCTTTCTCACAAATAGGTCGATACAATTCAACAGGCTATCTCCATTCGGTTCTTGAGCCTTCACCGCGAATCAATTATTTGGCTGCTTTGAAGAATCCAGATGCGTATCTTACACGAACAAGCAATGCAATTGAGATGCCGGACATTTGTCGTGCTTATCAAACGTATGAAGATGCAGGCAGGTTGATTAACCTGGCGGATTGGTTCAACGCTTTTCAATCATCAATCAATGATGCCGACAAAGAGGAGGAAAACAACAGCGATGCTCGAAAGAGGAAAAGATTGGATACAGACGGCTTGAATGATTTGGAAGCATATCAAAAAGATTTGGCAAGTTGGGATAAAAAAGATATTATCCGACTTCGATTCGCACTGGCCGTTCATGAGATGGGCAAAATGGGATTCTTGAAGCGAACTCGACGAAAGCCAGAGCACGTTCTCAAATTGGTGTATGATTTACCTCTTAAAGATTAATAGCATGTACACCATAGATTTAATCACATTGAGCGTACTGGCTCAGTCTACAACTGTGCACCCCGGCTACCGGTCGCGAGTTATAATATGGCCGGGGTTAATCATGCGCCGGCGCTAAGCTGCATTCAGGCTGATCATATTGTGGAGTTAAGCCAAGGTAAAGCTACCTTCCAAACGATGATAGCACCCTATAAATCGACAAAAGATGGACACTTTAATCGTTGATAAAAAGATCAGGCCAGCAGGTCAGGCAAATGTAGGTCTCTCTAGGGATCGATTTTGGACAATTCAACCTATTCGAGGAATTCTATTCGTTACGCTTTTGTTTGAGCTTCTCTTTGTGCAATTACCAGTCCGTACGGTCTTGTACACTCTCTTACCAAGCATCACAAGACCACATCCAAAATGGACACTAAAAAGATCTCTCTTTATGAGTATGTTGCGACACTATGCTTTCTTCAGAATGAAGTTGAATATGAAATCGGGTCTTATCAACAAGAATGCACTACCCGCCATTCCGGAGAAACAAGGAGCAACGGCAGTTTGGATCGAGCCAATTCATAGACAGACTGGTCTGAAGGGTGAATTGAAGACAATATTTGACGATGGAGGTTGCACTACTACTCGCATTCCAGGTTATTGGTTCGGACAAAATCATATCGGCAAGAATGGAAGAGATGCAAGAAAAGGCGAAAAAGTCATTCTCTTCTTCCATGGAGGAGGCTACAGTCAATTGAACGGTTCACCAAGCTCTCCTCCGACGAACAATCTCAAAATTACTTTGGAAGCAGCAAAGCGATCCGGCAAACTTCATGCGCCCAAAAGAGCACTTTCGGTAGAGTATCGGTTAAGCAGTGAAGGATATACGTTCCCTTCCATCTTTACTGATGCATTGGCATCTTGGATCTATCTCGTTCGTCAATTGCGTTTCGAGCCAAAGAATATCTTAATTTTGGGTGATTCGGCAGGTGGAAATCTTGCTTTGGCATTGTTGAGATACATTCGTGATGAAAGACCTCTTTGGGATGAATTGAACATTCCAAAAGATTCTCCGTTGGCAGATGGCGTTATCCTCTCTTCCCCATGGGTTGATATCTCAGGATCTTTCTGCAATGCCGGTCCTTCCTCAAGCGGCACACTGTACAAGGATGTGGACTATCTGAACTTGACATCTCTAAAATTGGCAAGTTCAGATCTCGTCAAGGGATTACCTGTTCCTTTCATCCACAGTCCTTGGGTAAGTCCCGTCAACTTGCAAAGAGGGCTAGACGAAGACGTCTTCAAGGGGTTCCCGCGAGCGCTTTGCATTTATGGAGGCTTGGAATTATTTGTTGATGAGATTAAAGCTTTCAATCATCACTATCAATACGCTCATGAACATCTTGGAGCAGGACAAATTACCGTATACGAAGAACCTTTGTCAGTGCACGACTATTTGGCATACCCTATCACATTCACAGAAGATCACATTAGAGCTCGTGACGTAATCAAGAAGTGGCTATAAGGTGGTGGTAGGCAATGTTCTTCAGTGCAATATGATAATCCGTTAATATTCGTAATAATGCATACAATGTCGTGAGAAATGTCTATGAACAAGAAAGCATGAAACATGCTAGAATTCTATGAAGATTATCCTTGTGTCTACCAAGCAGCTTTCGCAAGGAAAGATTTGGGATAAGTGCGAATGTAGAGTTTGCGTAACTCATCAGCGGAGAGAGTAACGACACCGAAAGCCATTGGTAAGAAGAAGTGTTCGGCGGGAATACCTCTTGTCAAGAAAACATTTTGAATGGCTTTGATGTACGAAAAGAAGATTGCAATCAAGAAAGACATGCAAATTGCAGGAATGATCCACAAATTGCGTGATTTACCCCAGAAAGGCCATTGTTGGAATAGACTTAGACGACGGGTACGTAAAGCCAACAAATCGAAGTATTGTTGAATGACCAAATTGAAGAAGTAGATTGCATTCGCTTGGTAAAGAACTTTGTTGAAGTAATCCGGATCGGAGGTTTGAACTTTGCCTGCACCGTACTTCAACCACATATCGCTGAATGGAATGCCTTGTCTCTGCATCCACCAAAATGCCATTGCAGCAGAGCATAAAGTCAAAGGTAGACCGACAAATAAGTATGCGTGCGTTAATAATTGCCAATTAGCCAATCGATCTTTCTTGGTATCACGAGGTTTGCGAAGAAGGACATCACTTTCTGGCTTCTCTTGAATGAGTGAGAGCGAAGGGAACAAATCGGTCAAAACACAAATCAAGATCATTTGAATGTTCGAAAGTGCTTGTGGCAATCCGAAGAAGAATGAAAGCAAGACTGCCCATAATTCGGCAAATGAACCAGCAGGTAAAAGATAAGCGACTGTCTTTTTGAGATTGTCGAAACAAACACGGCCGTAGAGCAAGGCATCAACAAAAGAGCTGAACGACTCCAATAGGACCAAATCAGCAGCTTCGATTGCCACTTCACTACCACCGCCCATTGCGATACCACAATCTGCTTGTTTCAATGCAGGTGCATCATTCACACCATCACCCGTCATGGCAACAACTCCTCTTCTTGCTTGGAATTCTTTGACGATACGTAATTTTTGATCGGGTGTAGTACGGCTGAAGACGATTTCATCAAAATTGCAAACTGTTTCCCAATCTTGTGGCTGTAGGCGCATGATGTCTGGTCCAGTCAAGCTCAATGCTCTTTGTGCTCTTGCATCGTTATCATCCAGGAAATTGTATGTTGGCAAATTCAACTTACCACCAAGAATGTCATCAACATTGTTGATCTCTTGAGCAGTAACGATACCGCATTGACGTGCAATTGCGACTGCGGTCAAAGCACCATCACCTGTAATCATCATGAATCGACTTCCTGCGCCACGAACGGTTTTGACAACTCCTGGGATTTCGGGTCTAGGTGGATCAACGATTCCCACTAAACCAACAACGGTCAAATTGGAGATTTGATCGAGCAATTGAGTTTCGATCAAGTCTTCTGGATTTGATTCCGGGAGTTCACTCTTGTTGACGATACGACGAGCCAAAAGGAGGATTCTTTGACCTTTTCCTGCCCACGACGTTTGCAGTTGAGATAGATAGGCTAATCTTTCTGGTGTGAGTGGCAACACTTCTCCACTTCCATCCAAAGTGGAAGTGCATCTTTGCATGAGAACGTCTGGCGCACCTTTTGCCAAGAAGATTAATTGATTTTCACTATCGAAGCCGGTTGCTGTTACACCTGTTCCCAAAGCTCGTTTGATACCATCTTTTGATCCATTGCTGCGTACGATGCGAAGTGCAAATTTGTTCTTTGAGTTGAATGCTAGCTGGTTGACAGTTTCCCAATCTTTCTTGCTTCCTTCGATTCCGACCATATCAGCTGAAAAACGGAAACAAGCTGTATCTGTTGCATCACCGAAGATCGTACGTTCAACAATTGGCAAATGCATAGTCTCTTCGTCAAATTTGGATGCATTGCAAACACCAGCAACCCAACCTAATTGTCCGAATGCTTCACCAAGTGGAGTATCCAAATCGATGTGTCTCTTCACATCTGCCGGTTCATCTTCTTCGAATCCATGGATACCTGCGCATTGAACAAACATGCGATTTTGAGTCAAAGTACCAGTCTTGTCCGAGCAAACTACGTTCACAGCTCCTAAGGTCTCAACAATTGCCAAAGACTTCACCAAGACCTTTGCACGACGCATACGAGCAGCAACGGCAGTGAGCGAAAGAGAAACGGCTGCCGGTAGACCTTCAGGAATGAAAGCGACCAAAATTGAAATGACGTTCACCAATAAGCTTGAAACGCTCATGAAATCAGGATGTTTTGGACGCAGATAAGCACCCCAAATGATGATGCAAATAACGGCAACCGCGATAGCTAAAGATGCAATCGTTGTAACGAACAAGAAGATTTCTTTTTCCAATGTTGTACGTTCTGCTTTTGGTGCTGAAGATAATTTTGCCAAGCGACCAAAGACGGTATTGTCTCCTGTTGCAGTCACGATTGCCAAACCTTCACCTGCAACACACTTTGTACCGGCCATCAAAACATTTCTTGATTCGAGGTAATTATCTTCCGTTTTATCCAAAGTGGCGGAGATTGCATCACTTTCTCCTGTTAAAGAAGAACGATCCATCTTTAATTCTGATTCGATATGCATCACTCTGCAATCTGCTGCCATCTTTGCGCCCATTTTGACGTTGATAATATCACCACGAACGATGTTTGCAGCAGGAACAATTTGAATGTGACCATCACGCAAGACTGGCACATCACTCGGCATCATTCCACGAACGGACTCCATTACACGAGTTGTGGTGAAGTCTTGCCAAGCATTGAAGACTGAAGTGACCAAAACGACGACAAACAAGACCACACCTAGAGCCAAATTGGACGCTTGTGGCGGATCACCAATTCTCCAAGCAATGAAACAGATTACACCTGCGATGGTCAACAAAGATCCGAAACCACCAAAGACATACGTGATGATCTTTTGTAATAATCTGTTTGGAGGTTTGGAGAACACGTTTGGACCATCTTGTTGTAAACGTCTTTTTGCTTGTTCTTCGTCCAGACCAGCTTTTTGACTACTACTTAAGCGTTGAAGTGTTTCATCAATACTGATCTTATGCCAGTCCAAATCTGCAATATCTTTCAGTGTCTTCTTTTCCTTCTTTTTGCCTTGCTTTTCCTTTGATGGCGTTTGACCGTCTTCCAATTGAATGGATAACGTGCGGAAATCAGCAATGACTCGATTCCTTTGCGAACCTCTTGGTGGACTTGCCAAACTACCGATCGAATGCGTACGTTCAAGCGTACGATTACGCTGTAATTGACGTCTATTTGCTTCTTCTTGTTGATATGCATCTTCATTGAATCGAAGTGCATTCGTCATAACTGTATCACTTCTTGGGAATTTGTCGGCCTTTTTTGCTTTTTCATCTTGTTCAACATCTTCTTTTGATTTGCTTGTGGAAGAGCCAGTCTTTTCCAAATCTATACTTCCCGATTCATCTTCTACGTCAGAATTGGTTGCTTCTTTGCGCAACATCTTGGGTAAGATTGCCATCTTGTGTATATGCACTTAGGTCGAAAGACCTGATTGTGTGAATGAGTGCGGTACAGGGGAAAGCAAGGATATAAAGAGCAAAGCAGTGGATGTTGGAAAGCAGAAAGAGGGAGGGAATTGAAGTTGTATTTGTTGTTTATATATGATTTCAAGAGTTCAGACCGAGTTCATCTCAAGAAAAACACTTTCGCTTAAAGTCACATACAATACCAGAACAACACTTTTCCCCTGACTTGATTAGATGAAATTTCGTTCCTTTCTCATATATACTCCTGTCTGAGATTGGCCCGTGTCATTCGCCGTTCCTGTTTATGCAAATAAAATGAGAGAGTAAACATGCTGCAAAAGAAATGAAGAAAAAAAAGATGATCTGGGCGTTAGAAATTAAAGATATCTTGCATTGCCCACATGCGCATAGAACCTTTCTCCATTCCATTTGTCTAAGAGAAAAGAAAACAAGCCATTCTGCCTTGCACAGCAAATGCATTAATTGACACATGGTCCTTGTCAAAAGGCTGTGTGAAACCGAATCCCAAATTAGATAAAAATGGGTTGAGGGTGTATGCATATCAAGCAGGAATATCGGATTCATACATGCCTTTAGAGAAATCCTTGGGCCAAGGGCAAACGGATATATGCAAGGCTCGTTACGCTCAAACAAAGGCTCAAAGCACAGAAACAGAAGAAGCGCGTTACGTTGTTGCATGCATATATACTCAAATTGTGGCGTATGATCGGTGAACGTGGTTCGATTTTATAACAGTTGCCGCCGGCAATTGCCTGTCAAGCCAAAAGAGAAAAACTTTAATTTACACACGAGCGTCTATTGAGTAAGGCAAAGGGCAAGGTGTTGAATGGCCAAAACCAATGAACTATATAGCATCCACAATGACAATCTATACGCATACTCTTAGCAGTATGATTCTCAAATGAGTGTAAGGAACGGAAGATATGATATGGTCAATCATTGCAGATTAATGTATGTACCTGCATTAATAGCTTAAATGGTCAACAAATAAACCTTGTCTCCTTCTTGGCATAAAATACCCTCAACCCATAAAATGATAAACTGTCAAAATGAATAGATTAGCGTGAATATGCAAATAAAAAGATGATAAAAGAACAATATGAGTGAACATCAGACAAGAGTGCTTCAATTTTCACGGCAAAAAGATGCGCGAGAAACCAATTACTGGAGTACGACAAGTTGGACATGTGTGTGTAGCCGTTGCAGGTCCAGATTCCATTCTATATCCTTCATTGCCCAACAGGCCACCACCTCCTGCACCCGTATGTTGTCGATGATGATTACGCGGAGGTGGTCTAGCAGCCATTGCTTCTCTACATCCATCGCACAGAGCTAAACATTTGCATGGCCAACAGATAATCGTTCGATCTTCTGCATAACAAATTACGCATAATCGCATTCGTTCTCTTTCTGAACTGGATGTTGTCGATCCGGCTGCAGGAATACCAGTCCTACGTTGTCGAATAACATCAGCCAATAAACGTACATCCTCTTGATCTTCTTGTCCTTCAAATCCGCCAACCAGATCACGATAACCACGTCTAGTGAGGACTTTAGAGTTGGGAGTGGACATGTGCGCCATCAAGATGCGGGCATATGATTCATTATGTTCTTCCGTTTCATCAACAGCTTCATCATTGCTGAATTCACGTCGTGCCAACATTAACAGTTCGGCTGACATATCGGCAGGGTTCGCATCATCTTCCCACCCATCCTCATCTTCTTCAATGTCTTCCATTTCCTCATCATCGGCATTGAGTCGTGACCCAGAACCCAAACGCTGCCAATAATTTGCATCTGTGGGTATGGGTGAAGGAGATACTTGACGACTGTATGTTGTTATCTCTTCTGTCTCCATCTCTTCTTTCCACTCTTCATCTTCTGCATCGCTTTCTTCATCGAAATCTTGCGCAAAGTAATGATGCCACGAATTGGGTGAAATATTGGCGAGGTCAGGGGATAAAGCTCGAGTACGTTGTCGCAAATGACTAGGTGTGGACGGATGTGTGTTTGTAGAAGTGGAAATGCCGATCGCTCGACCTGCGCCTTCCATTCTGTCCCGTAAGGCTTGGTCGGCATTGATCCTTGCTGCTCTTTCTGCAGTCCTTCTCCTCTCTTCGATACGCAACCTTCTACGCTCTTCACCGTTCGTACCATGCCATAAGACCCTAATAAATCTAAAAACCTTGTACGCCCATTGCGGCGTACTTACTCGAGGCAGATCAAACGGTAAAACCTCCGCAATCTTCCCCCCAAACCAATAAGTCAGTCCACGAACGGTGCGCATCAATGTGAGGAAAAACTTGAATCGTCCCTGCCAAGCTGCAGATCGGAATGGGTGACGGCCATTTCCAGGAAGTTTGGATGATTTGATTCGTCTAATCTCATTGTTGAACCCAATTCGACCCTGTTCATTTGGCTTGATAAGTTTGCCGTTCGGTGAGCGTACCCGTACTTGTCCCTCGTCAACCTCGATCCAGGATTCTTTGGAAGTGTTGACATCGATTAAATCAGAATCTAGCCCGCTTAATTTGGTAGAACTTAAGCAGGCAGTTCCCAATTTGAACAGTGCCAAACTGTAATCGTCCGTAGGCAAAGGCAATGAGCGAGGGTCGACAAGCCTTGAGAAGGATAAAGGTGTGCTGGTGATCAGTGCTGTGAAAGTGTGCAGGGTGAGTGTAAGAAGAATGATCGCAATAAGGCCAAGATCAGGCGCACGACTGAAGCTTTGAAGGAATGGATATCCTCGATCTCCCGAACGTATAGCATGAAGGTAGTGCAATGTAGACGTTAGCCCAAATATGCTTGTCAATGTCAGTCGTGAGATTGGAGGTGTTGTCCAGCATGTGCATGCTTGTAATCCTAGCACTTCTCCTACTTGAATGAGGATGCTGAGATAGACGTGTTTGTTGGGAGGGAAACTGTAGCTGGAAGCATGAAGATGAAGCAAAACTGCGAACCCGACGAGATTGAATGTAGGAGAATTTCCCAGATCGTCAGGATTTACGATTGTATTGTGGCCCTCCAGTGTTCGTAGTAAAGTTGATGAAACGACCGCTAGACACACACTCAGAAACAGCCTCCAAAGTAGTGTTGAATTTGCTGTGTGCACATCTGCTTCGCTTGCGCTTGGACTGATCAAGGTGTGAACGTCAGAAGGTAGCCATGATGCTCCAAATATCTTGTTTGGAATGCTATTGCTTTTTGAGAAAGAATGTATAGTCACCAAAAGTAACATAAACCCTGACCATATTAGAAAAGAGAGTGTTGGCAGTTGGATGGCAAGTCTTCGCACACTAGACAGTGGTCTAGGCCTACCTTGAGGGCGACAGATGTGGGTAATCCTGTTCACCACCACTGCCATTACGCCCAATGTCAAAGCATACCGAGAAGCGACAAAGCCCCAAGGGGAGTCACTGAAAGCTGCACGGTCCAGAGCTTCTACTTCTGCTTCGCTCATTTGATGTCCTGTATGATCAACATAAATGATTCTTTCAGATCCTGCACTTGCAATAGAAGAATGCGATGGGCGGATTGCCGATGATGAGAAGGAGGAATCTGTAAACGGTATGGCTAAAGTATCGAATAAAGTTGTATTCGATAAGCCATTCGTAAGCCAAGAGAATCCGGCTTGAAGCCGATTACTGACGGACTCCATAACTGTGACAAGATGGTATAAAGAGAGATTTTAAGTCAATACCTCATCGCAAAGTGTAATGATTGAAGATCGTCCTTGATCAAATTGAATCAGTAAAGTAAGCAAAGGCTTGATATCCGCACAAGACATGATAACAGGTCTTTCAGTCGTCTAACATGTCATTGAAAGGCATCATAGAAGTTTGTGATCGCGTTGAGATCGCAAGAACACAAGGAATCTTTCTGCTACATCAACTCAAACTTACCTGGCTGTGAAGGTTTGCCAAGGGTTTGCTCGAATCCACACGCCAGATCTCTTTAAAATCGTGTTGATGAAGAGACTGACATCCTCTGGCAAAGGTGAAATCTTGCAAAGGTTTGTTTGAATAGAGTACGCCAAGAAGTTCAACAAGAGGATTGATGTGATGAGGTGACCTTTTATTTATTTGTTTGATCCGTAAAGTGAAGGAAGAGGTGATGAGATGGAGAGCAAGGAATGAAAAATGCTGCTCTCAATTCGCTTAGGCTTCTCTTATACTGTACCGAGTCTTGGGCGTCTGAGCGCCTAATTAAGTTGTCCAAACAAAAGCGGGCGGGTGCACTTAATGCCTTTCCGGTTTCCGAGCTCAGTCAGCTTTAGAAACGCGCTCTGGGTTTAAAGGCGAGAAGACTGAAGTGACTGTTGTTCTTGTGTTACTTTCATACTCAGCATCATTTCCATGGCATTCACTTGAACGAGAGTCTCGCTCAAGATGCCACTTGGATTCGCTGATAGTGTGGGTATTGGAACACAGTCCAATGATCGCTCCACTCATTGGTTCTCAGGCGGACCTCTGTCACCTCATCGAGCAATTGAAACGGTAAAAGACATTCTTTCATCACCACAATTTCAAGATGGCGTTCGATTGTTCGCAATCGGTGCAGCTGTTTCTGCATCAAAGATGATTTTTGATTCCATTCTTTCAGCACTAAAAAGAATTTTTATCGGTCAAGCAATTTTTCGTGGTAGAGATGAAGCATTTAGATGGATGATGTTATTGATGATGAGTCAACCTGCATTTAGACAATCACCTAGAGCAGTAGAAGTTTCCGCTAGACCAACACTTTTGGTGGACTATGAAGCAAATCTTCACGGAGAGCTAAACGAAGACGAGATCAAAGAAGCATGGGCGAGCGTACAAGGAAGAGATAGTGATGATGTTGAAAAGGGTCAAGTACAAGAACGACAAGATGAATATCCTTCTATGAACCGTTTAGGAGTTCACTTTTATCCCGCGACAGAAGAAACAGTTTCGTTCACTTTTGAAGGAGTACGATTCTGGGCAAGCAGACAAAGAGAGCTAGTGGGAGATGAATCTTGGGATGAGACCATCAAACTTTCTTACCTTTCACTTTCCTCCAATCCTTTACGAAGTATCATCAAGCATGCTAGAGGATTGTTCAAACAGAGCACGCGTGGTCGAGTATCTATCCTTAGGGTAGACAGATACGGCAATTGGCATGAATCTGGAGGAATTGTGAAACGCTCAGTGGATAGCGTTCATTTACCGTCTAATATCAAAGAAAGGTTGTTAGAAGACGCCAAGAACTTTTTATCACCCGAAACACGAAGATGGTATGAAGATAGAGGGATTCCTTATCGTCGTGGTTATTTGTTGCACGGTGTACCGGGAAGTGGAAAGTCAAGTTTATGCCACGTATTGGCAAGTGAAACTGATCGACCAATCTACATTCTCAACCTTAGTGCTGCGTCAATGGATGATGAAGAGTTCAATGAGCGTATGGGCGAAATACCAGGAGGTGCTCTTGTTTTGATTGAAGATGTTGATGCTGCATTTGTGGATAGAGAAGCATCGATCGAAAGTCAAACAAAAGGCAAAAGAGGCGGTGGCATTTCATTCTCTACATTACTCAATGCAATAGACGGCATTGGAGCAATACAAGGAAGAGTGTTATGCTTGACAACCAATCACATCGATAAACTCGATCCAGCTTTGATCAGACCAGGCAGAATCGATTTACGATTTGAATTCAAAAATGCAAACCAAGAACAGGCAAAAGAATTATTTTTACGATGGTACATGCCACGACATACTCAAAGCAATGAGGAAGTCGATGAAAAAGACCAAGAATCAAAGGTTGTACAAGCATTGGCTGATCAATTCGCCGGGAAGATTAAAGCGCACAGCCTCAGCGTGGCTGCCATCCAAGGTTTCCTGCTAAGTTGTGGGAAAGATTATCAAAAAGCGGTGAAGGATATCGATGGCTGGATGGAAGAAAATGAAACGACTAGAGATGTGTAGAATAGAAACTTGTATCATTTGTGAGCAAAATTGTATATAATTAATGTAGACTTTGGGGCACGGACTGAAATTGAACGTCATAAATTAATGCGAATAACATAAGTCAAGCCCCGATCATCGGTGGAAGGTAGCTTGCCAAGCATTATACGTTGAGCACTTCCAAATCGAGTTTGCTACGGGCGTCTAACCTGTTTTCCCGGAACTCCTTTCAAGTGAAAAGACAGAGACCAACTTTGCTGAGCAATCATGCGAACTCGAGCCGTGATGTTTTCGATTTGCAATAAAAAGAAAGATGCTTACTCTCTTTCATGACCATCGTTAGCAGCGTTCTGCCCAGAATGCCCTCTATCAAACCATCCCTTTTGCTCACATTGCTCTTCAAATTAGGGGCAAATGCTTCTCTTATGTTGCCTTCCTTGCTGAAAAGCGTGCATATATTGCCCAAACTGTTTCGCATTATGGACACCAAATACCGCAAACAAATCATCGCAAGCCTGTTCTTTGCAAGAAAAAAAGTTTTACATTTCTTGAGAGATTTTCTCATGGGCATGTTTCTGGGACAAGCGATCATCAAACGCAATGACGAAGCGTACGATTGGTTATTGAACTACATCTCCAAACAAAACAATTTGTTTCGTCCTTCAAGTAGGTTAGAGGTGCAGTCGATCACTCAAACCAAAAGAGCACAAAAATCACTATTTACCTTAAAATCAGATGGCAACTTCCGATATGTCCCTGCAAGGAATGAAATGGTTTGTTTCAGATTTGAAGGAGTATTCTTTTGGGCCTCAAGAAAAGAGCTGGACAATAAGAATGTTCCGTTCGATCCCTACGGAAGAAGAGGCTTCGAAGTCGATAAAGAAATCAAATTGTATTACCTTGCACTTACTAGTACACCCCTCAAACGATTACTGGTAAAAGCGAAGTCGCTTTACAAGCGGGAAACACGACCAGCTCTCACTATCAAACACCTAGATCGACACAGCAGTGGATGGAAAGATTTGACCGAAATTGACAAACGCTCAATGGAGAGCATTCATTTACCCGCAGGGGTGAAAGAACAAGTCTTAAGAGATGCCAAAGAATTCATTTCAAAAGACAATTATGAATTCTTCAAAGAACGTAATATTCCTTACCGTCGTGGTTATTTATTTTACGGTGAACCGGGAAGTGGTAAATCAAGTTTATGTCATGCTTTGGCAAGTGCTATCGATCGTTCAATTTACGTTATGAATCTAGCGGAAAATTCGCTTTCAGATCATCGATTCAATAGCCTAATGAGCAGCATTCCTGGAGGTTGCATTGTTTTGATGGAAGATATTGATGCTGCGTTCGTCAAACGAACCAGCCCTCGACCACCAACCAGATTTAGAGACGATGAATGTGGCGATTGTGGTACCGGCATCAGTTTCTCCACCCTTTTGAATGCGATTGATGGTATTTCAGCGGCTGAAGGAAGATTACTATGCTTGACAACTAATCATATCGAAAAGCTTGATCATGCTTTGATTCGTCCGGGCAGAATTGATCTTCGCATCAAATTCTCACACGCGACACAAGAGCAAGCAAAAGAACTCTTTTTGCATTGGTACTTGCCAAGAAAATCAAAAGTTGCCAAACCGACTACTACAGAAACAAAAGATGCTCAACAAGCAAAAATTACAAAAGTCGATATAGTCGCTGCAACAGGAAATTCTGATTCAGGCATTGATGAGAAGATTGAAGGTGACAAAAGCGCCCCTGACGAAGACGCATCGCCTCTTCCTTCCGTTGAAAACGAAAGTGACAAGATACGTCAATTGGCAGAAGAGTTTTCGCAAAAGATTACCCCAGATACGGTCAGCGTTGCCGCCATTCAAGGTTACCTGTTGATGTGCGGCAAGGATTACAACAAGGTAGTGAAAGGTGCGGAAAAGTGGTTAGCCGAACAAATCTTAGAACAGCAAAAGAAGATTACACCTGATGTTCCACCTGCAAGGACAGAAGCCACTTCATCGAAGCAGACTCAACGAGCAAGACGTAGTGGGCCAATTGAAATTCTTGACCAGCGTATTGAGGGACTAAACACCAGTGATTCAGAATGAAATCAAGATTAAGACAGCAGCTGTAATGTACATAATGAGACAAAAGAAATGAGATATAAAGACACGAGAGAAATGATTAACCTGACCATTCAATCGTCTTCAAATCGATACCATCTTGAACCATTTCCCAAAGTGGACTCAATTCACGTAATCTTGTGACAACTTTGATAATCTTTTCGCTTACATAGTCAATTTCTTCTTCTGTTGTGAAACGACCGATACCGAATCGCAAACTCGAATGTGCATTTTCATCATCCAATCCCAAAGCACGCAAGACGTAGGAAGGTTCCAAACTTGCACTTGTGCATGCTGAACCCGAACTCAAGCAAATGTCCTTAAGAGCCATCAAAAGCGATTCTCCCTCAACGTATTGGAATGACAAGTTGGTGCAACCAGGGTATCCGGTTGGATCGCCGTTGACCAACACACATTCGATCTCGGCAAGAATTCGATCACGTAGTCTTTGTGCCAATGCGCTCACATGTTGATAATCATACTCACGCTCTTGGTATGCCAATCTTGCTGCTTCTCCGAATCCAACAACTAGAGGTGGTGCGAGTGTACCACTTCTCAATCCACGCTCTTGTCCACCTCCAGAGATGATAGGGTCCATACGAACACGAGGACGACGACGAACATAGCAAGCACCAATACCTTTTGGTCCGTAAATTTTGTGACTAGACAAACTCATCAAATCGATACCCATCTTATCGACATCTAACTCAATCTTTCCTGCAGCTTGAGCACCATCAGTGTGGAAAAGAGGCTTTCCACTCAATCCGCCCTCCTTTGCCAATTGGGCACCCTTTGTTTTGAGCAAGTGTCCAATCTCGGCAATCGGTTGAACGACACCGATTTCATTGTTCACTGCCATGATACTGACAACGCTTGTGTCAGGTCGTAGAGCAGCTTCCAAATCCTCCATGCGAATCAATCCATTGGTTTGCACGGGCAAATAAGTCACCTCGAATCCTTCATCCTGTAATTTACGTGCACTGTCCAAGACACACTTGTGTTCTGTTTGGGTGGTAATGATGTGCTTCTTCTTTTGCTTGTAGAATCTCGCCACACCCTTCAAACTCATATTGTTACTCTCTGTGGCGCCGGAAGTGAAAATGATTTCCTTTGCATCTGCACCGATCAATTTTGCCACATGTTCACGAGCTTCTTCAACTGCAGCTTCACTTTCCCAACCATAAGCGTGTGTGCGAGAGTGAGGATTACCGTATTGATTCGTGAAGAATGGCATCATTGCGTCCAATACACGAGGATCGACTGGAGTGGTAGATTGTGCGTCAAGGTAGATTGGTCGATTGGCAGTACTACCTCTTGGAACTGATTCCAGAATGTCTGCAACAGCATCCTTTCCGCCTACTTTTTGCATACTTCCTCTTCCTGCTCTTGCTTCCGGCTTTACATCAACAGGTGTTGCCATTTGATTGACTTGACTTGGAGAAGCATAATTGCGTTGTTGGTTAACAGAATTGATTGCCACTATTTTTGAATTTTGCATAACCATCTTTGAAGGGTTGCCGATATTTGATCGGCCTGCACGAAGGGCAATTCTGCCCATATTAGTTGCCATCACCATCTTTTTGATCACTTTCTTGTGTGGTTGATGTGATAGAAGAGATGATCGAGTCTGATTAACTTCTCATGCTCCAATCAGAACGCGGGACCGCACGTAAGCCGAATTGCAGCACACGGCTTTACAAACTTCAGCTTATCCTCCACGCTCACGTGCTTGAGAGAATTTGGGATTTGTACATCTTCGCTAACACACAGCCGCCGCGCCGAGTCAAAGAAGGCCACGCTAAATGGTTGCCATTACAGAAGATCGTACTATGCCTTTGATTTCATAATCAGCATAGTGTCACCTTCGGACAGTTGATCCAGCATCAAGCAGATGACATATTCATATCATCCTCATATCAAAGTCTCATCCCTGATTCTACAGATGGCTGTTGAACGAGGTGATCATCTTTAGATTCTTCATTAGCAGAGTAGTATACAGCAAATGGACAACAGCAGGCTTTATACGCTTGGTTTTGATCATTGTAGCCTTCTTGATGATCGTAGTGCATTGCAATTATAGCATTACGGGCTGTCACGGCGAGATACCCTTCGATACCTTTTCTTACGACGGGATGACATTTCAATAGTCATTCTTCTCGCTCCGCGACTGTTCCCTTGTGTTTTCGATGAGGTAAGTAGTTGTGGCGTCCTCTCACGCTCCTCCGTTTTCACTTGAACTTGTGTCTTCTCTTGCGTTCGATCTTGAATCAGGCGTAAAGCAGTCTTGCTACGGCGTACACCGATGAGAACCTGAGGAAAAGGGGAGTGGATCAATCAAATATTTTCGAGTTGGCTGACAAGACGACTTACGTCAATGCGAGAAAGAAAATCTTGCATCTCTTCATTCTCATGGAAAAAGATTCGAACTTTGCGAAAGTTGTACTGCAAAAAAAGGCAATACGTTCCAGCGAATAAATGCGCTTTCAAATCAGCAAATCATACTTACCTCCGGTCCTTCTAAAGGATGACGAAAGGAGAGTTCAACTTCACGATTTGTATGTTCAACTTTAAATGCGGCTCCTCCAGCGTTCATGCAGGTAACATTTTTGGCGATGAATTTGTTGAGCTTGAGCACGTATGGTGAAGTGATTTGAGCCTCTGTGCATTCTTGATCTTGGGTCCCTCCAATTCTTTGAGCCCAGACCAATTGCAATTCTATACGTGCACTGGGATGCTCGAGATTGGCAACCTCCTTTTGCAATTCGATTGTCTCTCGCTCATAATCGTCCAACATTTCATAACCTTCACCATCATCATCGTCTCCTCCATCTTGCAATTCCACCTCCTGATGAACGAAAAAATCGCCTTGTTCGTACCTTTCTGAGCCTGCATTAGTGTTGTAAAGTGCATTGGCATTTTCATGGTCTCGATCGTATGAATGATTACGCCATTCGTCAAAGCGTCTGACGACGAGAGAAACTCTACTACGATGATGAATGTAGGAGGAGGCTAATTTTCGATATCTTTGCCATTCTGCATCTGTCATCAAGATGTCGGGATGCTTGAGAATAGCAATCTCATGCACCATGAAGGTGACTTCTTCAACCTTTGTGATATGATGCACCATTCTGGGCAAAGATGTTGGTGAGGAAATGAAGTAAAGAAAGGCTAAGATATTGACCTTTGGCCTTTGCACTACAGGCCGCATGCATTCTTACTCGTCATCTTTTTTTGTGGGACGAGTAAATTAATTACGCCAACTACTAATGTTCTTATGTCGAATATATGCGATAAAATGCATTACATTGGCAATTACAATTGTCCAGTCTTGATCTGTTGTATATAGTACAATGCCATCTCCTTGATTCCATCCTTCAATTCCCATTTTGGTTCCCAATTCAAAAGAGTCTTTGCCCTCTCAATGTCTGGTCGTCTTTGCCTTGGATCATCAACGGGCATAGGCAAATATTGCACCCTATCTTCGGCTTCTAAGACGGGTAAATGCTGCAATGCAGGTTCTCCGGCCTGTCGCAGCGAATCTACCACCTCGAAAATGACATCGACTAATTGTCTGATCGTAAACTCTTTTGAGTTACCGAGATTGACGGGTAAGTGCACATCAGCCATCTTTCCGTGTGCCGGATCAACGATACGCTCAACCATCTGATCATCCTTTACGTTCATCAAAGCAATCATACCGTCAATCAAATCATGAATGAAACAAAATGATCGAGTTTGACTGCCATCACCATATACGGTAAGCGGCTGCCCTTTCAAAGCTTGTATCAAAAAGTTGCTCATCACCCTTCCATCGAAGGGATTAATGCGTGGTCCATACGTGTTGAAGATTCGTGCAACCCGAACATCAACGCTGTCCTGATAATGGTAACCGTACGTCAAAGTCTCAGCCACTCGTTTGCCTTCATCGTAGCAAGCCCGAGGTCCTGTCTGATTGACGTTTCCGTTATATGTCTCTTTCTGTGGCGAGACTTCGGGGTCCCCATAAACCTCTGAAGTGGAAGCAAGCAAGAAACGAGCTTTTGTTCGTTTTGCAAGACCTAACATATTACTCGTGCCCATAAAGTTTGTTTTGATCGTTTTGATTTGATTGGCTTGGTAGTGCTGAGGTGATGCGGGGCATGCTAGATGATAGATTTGATCCACTTCAATCATGATTGGATTCACAACATCATGACGAACAAGCTCGAAGTTTGGATGACCTATCCAATGGCTCACGTTCAATTTTTGACCGGTGAAAAAGTTGTCCAGCACGAGAACATCATGACCCATCATCATCAATCGATCCACTAAATGTGATCCAAGGAATCCTGCTCCACCTGTTACCAAGATTCGCTTCCGCATTGCCGGTATCAATTTTCGAACTGCCGGAAAAGGCGTTGTGGAAATTCGGGGATGAACATAGAATGGAGCCGCATTGGTGATTGCTGCAGTCAAATTTGCATCTTCGTCCATGAAACTTGAAGATGGTCCTGCTTCTGGATGACGGTTATGCGCTGCTCTTTTGCTTTGAGCCGAATCTGGACGTAAAGGCACACTTGCTGAACTTGGCGAAGAAGATGGACGTGAACTTTTTGATGCTTGACTTCTTCGGATTGCTGCCCATTCAGTATTGATGGAAATCCTGCGAGAAAGTTGACTTGATGATTCAGGTAAATATAATGATGTTCCGGCAGAAGGGGGAGATGTAACCGTTTCATCTAAGTACAAGTCACGAAGCCTTGTTAAGGGCAACTCCCATTCTGGATTGTTCGGCACCGTTGCCTTTTGAGAATTATCATGTAATCCCAAAGCGGATGTGGTGTCTATCGTTGGATTTGTAGGAGCTGCAAAGCGGCCTTGACTCCAACTGCTATTCGGATCCATGGTTTCTCAGAATGATCTATGCAGGAGCAGAAGGAACCAGCAATGTCAAAAGGTGTGGAGTAGTTGAATGGAATTGTGACACGCAAGCCAAAGATGCCAAAACTCTAATTTTATTCCTCAGCCAAATACTAGCGCCACGCTTTGATCCACTTTTTTCTCGATAACAACACTTGACATCTTTACACCATCGTAAGGCGTACATGGTTTGATACCAACATAGAAGGACAAGTGATCATCATCGCGATCGTCTTACAACCAGCGGATCGTTGATCAAAGGTCGTCATGTATGCATGGATCGCAAAATGGTCAGAAGAGATGAGGATGATAGAATAAGGATGCCACAAGGACCTGCACCAATACAAAAAGCCTACAATGACACTGATTACGACTCAGATAGCGCTTCTTCTAACGATTGCGAAGGTATTCGTATGCCGGATGGCCCACCTCCACCAAGAGCGCCCACAGGTCCTAGAGCAAGTGTGATTCAGCCTCTGCCAGGTCAGCCTCCTTTGCCACGAGAAGCGCCTTCTTTGCCTGGAGCTCCAGGAGCCCACTTTGCTCGTCCGCCTCCAATGTATTATCAGGGCAGTACATCTTTACCAAATCAGTATGAACCCTATTCCAGCCCAAGAGATCACAATTCCACACGTACATCACATCCATTACCTTCCCGACCTCCTCCTTCAACTTCACAGGCAATTGTACCGCCCGGACCGCCACCAGGAAAGCCGACTACAGTAATCAGTGCAGAACCTGTTCTTCGTGATTTAAAGAAAGAATCAACAGCTTTCGTACCAACTGCAATTCGTAAAAAGCAAGCAGCAGAAAAAGCAAAAGCAGCTAAAGGAGGATTACCCGGTTCGGTAAATGCTGCACCTGGAGCAATACGAGACAGAGGAACCGAAGAAGAACGAAGTGAATTAATCACTTCTTTACAATCACAAATCGAACAACGGGCAGGATCCAATAACAAAGAAGATGGACAGGATGACTATCAAAAGTTTTTAGGGAATGTTCAGGATCTGTTGTAGAAAGGGTCTCAGACTGCGAAATAAATCCTCTTTGGGTCGTAATGCTTTAGAAGAAAGTTAGCCTTTAACAGGACAAGGTGATGAATAAGACATCTCCGATTGATCATTTTGTTTGGTTCCTGTCAACGATGGAGAATAGTATACTTTGACCCGTGGGTGATACTAATTTAGCGTTTAAAGAACTTCTTCTAAACTTTAAGAGTGCAAAACAGCGTGCGTGCATGAAACAGATTGAAATTTATCACGGCCTCTTCTTTAGTTCATCTTCGGCAATCAATGTTCGTTCATCTTTTAGGGTTTATGCATCTAGAAGTCGTTGATGGTGAATCATTGACAGAAATGTGGGGCTCCACGCTGTCATTCGGTAATTAAGGGCCTCCTCATGCAAAGCGTGCATTAGTGGAAAGAAGAATGAGCCTTAAAAACAAACAAAGATGATGATCAACCACGCTATACAATAACAAGAATAAATCCTACGGCAACTTTTCCATGCTGTTTCACATTCGAGTGGGTAATTTGTTTTGATAAAGCCGTATGTTTGGCAATCTTTGTCCATGCATTGATTCGCTTCCGCGGTTGCCCTTTCCCACATAATATTAGAATATATTCTTCGGTGAATTGTGTCTAGCTTTTTATTCCGGCGATATTAAGAGATCAGAGAAAGCCGAGAGCAGAAGCGTTTCCGAATTGACTTTTGTGGTTCTTCAAAAGGCATATAAAAGACACAATGATCCACGATTGTTATCATCATTCCTCATTAAAATAATTCTCCACTCTCTCTTCCTCTTTCTCCTCCCTTTTTCTAAAAAATGAAGACAATCACATCTTTGGCCAGCTTGGTCGCTCTCGCTTCGGCTCTTTTTGCAATGAGTGCTTCCGCCGATCACCATTTTATCGACTTTTATCCAATTAATAGCGGTGTCAAATCCATGACAGGTCAAATGCAAGTACCAAGCACCGATATCAACAGCGGCATTCCATATTTGTGGCCTGGTCTTCTGGCTTCTGGCAACAATGGTGTCTTACAGCCAGTCTTGGGTGCGTATTCATTTTCACGTGAAGGGTACTGACGTTCTCGGTGGTACTGATACTTTAAATCTCTTTTTTTTGCGCAGATGGAAGAGATGGTCACTGGATCTGGGGTAACAATTATGGTATGTTGACTCTATCCTTGTCGTTTGTTTGATGCATGTCTTTTTAATGACTTTATCTTCTGCTCCCTTAGTCGATAGCGATAATTCATACACTGGCGCAAATGGATCGGTACCTGCTCCCCTTTCAAGTACATTAAGCTATGTATTACAAAACTCAAACGACGGCAAAAATAATTGGTACTCTGAAGTATCGAATGAGAATGGAGACAAAGCAAGTTACAACTTTGAAATCGGTAAATCCATGACACAAACAGTTTTTGACTGTGAATTGTACAATGTCGATTGGAACTTTGGTGATGTCGTTTTCACGAATACCGAAGTCGTGGCCTACGGTTCAGACTTGAGCTGGTGCAAAGATTCACCTTACTCGAGCTCCGTCAACTACAAGATCGAAGGTCTCTCCTCAAGCACAGGGGATGGTACTGTGACATGCAAGATCGACAAAGTCACCTTGTCACCTCCCTCCTAAGAGCTTCTTTGGGGAGTTTGAATAACTCCTAAATTCTAAAAATACTTTATATTTCCGTGTAACTACTTTTGGCGTCTTTCATCTGAGAGAGGAACGATGATCGATGTATGAAGTGAAAATAATATTATGATGTTGCCCAGTTTATGGCGTGAATAGTGTGTGATTTGTTCTGGGCGTGAAATACATTACATGCAATGTGACTTGTACTGCGTAAAGCCTGAAACACCTTTGGCGTGTTTTTATATTTTTACGGAAGTAACAAAATTTAATCAAGATGCATTTCAACCTTTTGTTCTACTTCCATCACTTTCCCATCCACTACTGGTAATGACGATCACACCATCCTCCGCAATAGCAAGCGGAGGTGGACAAATGACAACCGGATCACAACCTTTGCGATCTTCTCATAATCATCACCATCCGTATCGATTAGAAGTCCATGCAGTCACTTCCGTTTCAGTTTCTTTATTATGGTCTCAAAGACCTTTCCCATTGAGTGCGATTCCGCGATCAAACTTTAGGCAATCAAGAGGCGTATCTGGTGCTCTAAAGGCAAACAATGTACCACGTGGCTCACCTGTTCAACGGATTCAAGCGAACGAGAATGTGACCAGCAGTGTAACAGCAAGCAGAAGTCCAAACAGGAAGGTGACAAAGGTAACAGTTCGCAATATCAGCCCGGCCAAACGTGGTCGTGGCGGCAAAACATCCGTACAGAGAAGGGATAGTGAAGATTGGCAATCAGATGATGCAGCCACTGCTGTAGACGAAGAGGATCAATACATCCATGATGGCGCTAACAATGATATGGACAAAACCCTAGATTTGGACACACCACAAAGTGGATCGCTTTTAGCAAGTCATGATGATGACATCATCACACCTTCTGAAGCATCCGATGATCTGCGCTCCAATATACTCGATTCTAGTGTCACTGTTTGCATTAATGGAGTTCCTTGGAGTAAGGTGGTCATTGGCGATAGTGGAACAGAGGAAGCATTTATTGTGGTATATGGCTTGAATCCAGGCAGAGATTATGAGATGCATGTCAATGTGGAAGACAAACAATCTGCTATCTCTGTCACTACAGAAGTAGATGAGAAGCGATCTTCGGATGCATCTGCAATCGCACAGCAACTGCAGACAAGCGTTGACAGAACGAGCACAGTAGCGAGTGGAAATGCGGTACAGATACCTCGCATCAAACGAACACACACACCACCTATGCAAGACACCAGCGAATCTATAAGCAATGACGTACCCGATACGAGTGCACCAGTAATTGCAAGCAGCTTGACTTCAAACGGAGCTGCAAAAGTTGCGGCAATACAAGCTGCAGTACGGAAAGCACGCAAGGACGCTTCTCGTGCTGAATCGGCTCTACGGAATGAGATTGAAGCAATCAGACGAGGATTGGAACGAATGAGCGACGTAGATCATAGAAGCAAACAAAAAGTATTAGCGTTGCAAGAGAGCATTCGTCAAGCGACTACACAGTCAAAGGATATCGATGAAGAGGCAATTGCGGTCGAAAGTGAGCGGGAAGTATGGGAAGAACGTGTGAAAGAGAAAGACGACGAGCTAGAACAAGTGCGTACTGAAGTAGAAGAAAAAGTACGACTGAGTCAGTCCAATATTCGTAATGATACAGAAGAGATAGAAGCATTGGAAAAGGAATTGCAACATATCAACAAATCTATAGAGGACAAGCAGTCTAATAAAGAAAAGCTTGAAGGCGAAAAGATTGTTGAATTGGAGCAAGAGCTTGCACGGATCCATAGCGAAATCGAACTTACCTTACGCAGGCCCTCTTTACCACCTACTGCGGGCTTCTATGGAATGATACCCCAGCAACAACAATCTCAAGGCGGCGCATTAATTCCACCTCAAGTGGGAAGAGGAAGGGGAGGTCGTGCGTCCCGTGGAACAGCCAGAGGAGCTGGCAATTCGGGTAACAGCGCAGCCAACCCATCTTCACGCAAGCATCAAAATCGACAAAACCGTCATCATGGCCAGCAGGGTGTGGGTCACCATGCTGCGGGAGGCAGCAGTGGAAGTGGCGGTGTCGAGCAGGATAGTGCAATGTATGCTCCTTACTCACAAGACTACCCAAATTTTTCCCAGCAGAATGCAGGAGCGCATTCATCCATCTTGAATCCAAACAATCCCGAATTCATTCCATCGAATGCACTCGGATCAGCGTCTAACAGTCCAATGACCAGTCGTCGTGCTCTTTATCAACCTGCTGTCGATCATTCCCCTACAATTGCTGGTCGATTCCCATTTTCATCTGCTCCGTTCCTTACGGGTGAGAATGACAATTCGCGCAGAGGTTCAGCAAGTCATTTGGACATCCCATCAACAAATCACGCAAATACGAGCAGCAACATTGGTCACTCTCCCAATACGAACACCTGGCTTGGAGGGACAGGCTCACCTTGGGCACCTGCTTCGAATAGCTTAGCACCTTCGCCACAAGTTCAACATGATATTTGGGGCGCACCGGGCACTACAGCAGGCTTGCCGGCTACAAATTCTCCCCACTTGGGTATCTCATCGAGTGCTGCGCCAGGTGGTCCTTCCTCGACGATACGAACAAAAACCTCCATCCCTTTCGGATTGAATGCATCGCTCTTGCGAGGAGGCGCAAATCCTTCATTCACCCAGAATAGGTTCGGAGATGATTCGAATCCGTTCATGACCGCATCTCCGAATCTCAGTCAAGCCAATCAAAACACCAGAGGTGGCAGTGGATCTTTGGCAGAAATCAATGCTTTGTATGGCTTTCAAGATGCCAAATTTGGAGGCTTGTACGGGCTCGGACAACATGATGATAGCGTGACAGGCGGAAACAGTGCACCCGTTAGCCCAACACAGGCTATCAGTGAGGTACCACAAAACATCCACAATATGTTACCGGATCCTAACCATAATGAAAGGAACCAGTAGTCTTTCCTTCCTTTACTATACTGTATTTTTAATCCTAGAGATCATTGTCACGCAATTTATATTTTACCGCAAGCGAGTGTCGAATTTGTGCTTTGAAGCCGACAATATGGCAATTATAGCATTCCTTTACTATTTTCCGGAGTATAGATATCTAGCATCGACCCATTCCGTGAGTTCTATTTCGTCCATCCCCATCAATAGACCTCCACATCATTCGAGGGATTGTAAAGTGATTGGTTTGAAGCCAACTTCAGAAGCAACTCTTTCGCTCTCAAAGCTACTTCTTCTCCATAGCCTGCTTGATTTTCAGAGGGTGATACCGAGGCCTTCTGATTGTTGTCTTTGCGTAGCCAAGTTGTCTTTTCTCCAGATTGTGAGACAGCATTACGAATGTCCGAAAATGCTTGATCGTCAAAAGCACCTCCTAGCATTACTGCTAAAGGTCGGTTTTCATCTTTGATTTTCAACACTTTTGGTATTTCTTCTTTTGCTGATTCAACGCTAAAGTATGTATGTGTGACTAGATTGATTATGATTAAGTTGAGCTTCTATTCATTTGACAGCTCATCATTCCTACAACAAGACTCACTCTGTATTTGCGGCTGAAGAGCCTTGCTTACTGCATTAGCAACATTTGTTGACTTTCCACACAATATGATCGGTAGTACTCCTTTAACGGATGTCATGATGATGTGACAAGAACAAGGAAGGCTATTTACGGAACGGTCCTTATAAGATAGGGAGATTGATTTTAATGAATGCATTCATTCATTCATTAGTGTGCCACTCATCTGGAGCCGGAAATTTTATTTCCTATAAGTGTGACAGGTTTCGCGCACGGCCTTTAATCCATTTTAATGCATACGATTGCAATTTATAAGGATAATTAAAGTTATCTTTATGATCATCATCACTACAACAGTCATCGGAAGAGACAATCTCAAATTGTTGCTTTTGAAGAATTTGGGAACAAATCTTAAGTGACTTGGTAGGATCCAGTTGATCATCATTGTATCAATATGAATCACTTCACATTCCCAAGCTCAGCTTCTACTGCATTCGCTCGTCAAAAGCAGTGGGAGAATCAAAATAAACAACAAGATGATGAAAACGATCAAGAAACATTGATCAGATCCAGCTCACAATCTTCCATTCCAAGAAGGACCCAAACATTCTCGCCAACCGCGAATGAGATATTCGACATAAAGGGTAACGAGAATCGACATCCCTCTAATTCAATCATTTCACCTTGGGCCACTCAACCAGGGAGTGAAAGTGATTCAAATACATCACGCTATTCTCATCCAAGTCAAATCGGCCAATCAGAAGGCAACTTGCGCACCCCTCTGAATCCTTTGAGTATGACACCACGTACATCACCCGAACTCTCACTTTATGGCAGGGCGCCAGCCTCAGCCTCACCAATGAAACAAAGGACGCTCTTTGAAAGCAATGAAGAAGAATATCCTTTTGAACAACAAGGACAAAATATGATGACAAGTAGCAGTAGTGCAGGATATATCAATGCAGATAGAGGCAAGACTAGCATGTCTGGTTTTCGTTCTGCCGGTGGCGGTTTACACTTGGCATCGACTGTAGAAGACGATGATCGTTTATTTTTCGAGCGTGATTCATCCGCTGCACCAAGAAGGAATCATACAATTGCCTCAAGTGCTTCAAACTATCGTAAAAGACTCGATCGACAATTTCCACCCTATCCTTTGACCTCGCCAAGCAAGAATAGCCTTTCAGACATTACAGGAGGCAAAGAAGAGGGCGAAGACGATTGGGAAGCAATGATGAAGAGAAAGGAAAGTTTGATCCCGAATGTAGAGGAGGAAAGCGAAGTGCTGGACGCTTCAAGTACTTGGCAACCTTCGCAAATCAGCATGGCAACACACAGACGCTATCCTTCTCAGCCAATCTCAACATTTGGCACTTCACCTATGGAATCGATTCAATCACCTGTCGTTGGCGGTGAACGATCAAACAGTAATCATCAAAGAAGTGAAAGTGCCCATGTGAACAGATTGGATCAAGGACCTTTTGCATCTTCCCCCATCATCCCTGGTTCAGCATTCGGGTCGAGTGCAGGTATTGTTCGTCGTCATCAATCTCTGAACTATCATGCAGGCAGGCAGGCAGCAGGTCGTATGCGACAAGAGCATACTCAGCCTGCGATCGGCAGTGGAATACAATCTCCTACCTTGTCTCCAAATGCGAACGAGAGGACTCAAAATCGCAGTCCAATGTATGCGATCGGTGCAGCTCTCTCGTCTTCAGATAGTAATCGATCACCGATCGGACCGCAAAGTACTGCAGAAATGCTCAATATCCGCTCTGATGATATCGTGAAAGGACGGAATATCGAAGAAGAGTCAATGCAGCAATCTGATCCCATCTCACATTCATCAACTCAACTCTCAACTTCATTGATGGATGTACACGCTCAAATGGCACAACTGTCATTGCACAGAAGTGAGGATGCTCCATTACCTCAATTTTCTACCTATGGCGGTGAAGCTCGTCCAAAGTTGCCTTCTCTGATCACCAACCGAGATGCATTAGCTCAACGAGGGAGACCAGGGCAGCATCAAGGTTACCCAGAAGCTGGACCTGCATCCGCCTCAGCTTATGTCCCTCCAATCGGACATGGTCATCACCGGGAAGCGTCCTCCAATTCGATCTCCAATCAATTTACTAAGCAGGTTCATGGACTTCCAGGCAGACCAAGTATTCCATCTTTGCGTGGTCCTCAAACCGCATATCCTGGTTTGCAAGAAGGATGGCAATACTCAAAGGAAAAGTTGACCGGAATTCAGAATGAGGGAGCAATTCAAGCAGCGGGCGTACGATCGGGTGAGACAATACACAGTCAAGGCGATTCTCCTTCCGATAATGGAACTGTACCTTTTGGCAGAGGAGACAGCGAATCCTACAATCTGCCTCAATTTGGTACAAATGCTGCACAATATAGTAATCCAGTGCTTCCACCAAATCAAGTTCGCAACGCGGCAGGCTTGCCAGCGAACCCGAATGATCTCATGCGGATGGGCGCTCAACTTCCTGCAATGTATAATAACAACCTCGGATATACTTATCAAAGCACAACAGGCATGCCTCAAATGATGGGTCAGACTGCACGACCGATGGGACCACAACCAATGCCCGTATTGGGTCCTTTGAGTGATCCATCACTTGACCCTCGAGTACGTTCCCTAATCTTATCAAAAGGCTACAATCCATCGCCTTCAACTTTCAACATCAATCCGCCTCAAGCAAGGTTTTTTGTTATCAAGTCTTTCACGGAAGATGACGTACAAAGAAGTTTGAAGCATGAAATCTGGGCGTCAACTGAGAAAGGTAATCAAAGACTAGACCGAGCTTACAAGGAAAGTAGCAATGACGGTCCTCTATACCTTTTCTTCAGCGTGAATGCAAGCGGACACTTCTGCGGAGTAGCTGAGATGTTGACGCCGATTGACTATTCGTCCAACTCCAACGTCTGGGTTCAAGAAGGCAAATGGAAGGGAACATTCAAGGTGAAATGGATCTACGTAAAAGATGTTCCAAACAACAAATTACGACACATCCGTTTAACGAACACCACAGAATGCAAACCGATCACCCAATCAAGGGATACGCAAGAATTGCCGTCTGATGGAGGAAGACAAGCTTTGAAAATTATTGCTGAATATCAAAGTAGAACGACTTTATTGCAAGATTGGCTCTTTTATGAACAACAAGCCGTTCAGCAGAACCAACAACAAACCCAGCCACTAGTCGATCGTTCCAATGAGAAAATTGACGATTCTCACAACAATGGCGGACGCTTAGAATCCGCTTCCATGCGACATACAGGATCTGCATCCAACATGCGCAAGTCAAACAACGTAGAAGGTATCCCTTACGCTGCCTAATCGATCTTCATTATACGCAAATGTATTCAACATATTCTCTCACGTCACTTTCTTATCATTTGGAGATTTGTATACTACTATTTAACATCCCATCATTTTGTATTTATCCTTGTACGTACAAGATTAACTGAAGAGTATTTTGTATAAAGTTGTACAGGAGCAATCATAATTCATCTTTTCCTTTTGTAATCTTTTCAGCAGCTTCTCGTGCTTTTTCACTCATTTCTTTTTTGGCAAAGCTGGCCAAAATGTTTGATCTTCTCTTTAAGTCGTCGTATTTGCGCGCAACCAAAACACTTGTGCCTTCTGTATGCTTTTTCATCAAACTTGCCAATCTCTTCGTTTCACGTTCCAAATACGAAGGTTCGTCCATCGTCTTGTCCATCACTTTGATGTAATATGCTGCTGCTGCGTTCTTCGCATCAGATGCATTAGTAGATTTGCTGACACGTTCAACAAAAGATTTTGTCTCTTCAACGATATTCTTACGTTCATCCTTTTTAGGGTCAGAGACGTAGAATCGACTGGCAAGAGTGTCGAGAAGAGGGATTCGGCCAGCCAAATCTGACAAACCACCACCAACGATACGATGTGTGAAGCAGTGAGAGTTGATGTGTTCAATCATCTTGGCTTCCGTTTCGTCCATATCTGCAGTTTGCTGGAACTTTTCGGGCGTATCCTTTTTGGTTTTAGGGTAAGTACGGAAAGTTGGATAACCTGAAACTTCGATATTGTTTGCTGTCAAAAATTCACGATTTGCCGCATTGTCTGCGTCCATTTGAGCGACAACACAATCATCTTCATTTTCGAATGCAGCAGCAACACGTTCGATCACAGGAGCAACCTTTTTGCAGAATCCACACCAAGGTGCATAAAATTCCACAAAGACGTGCTTGTTTGAGTCCTTTACGATCGAATTGAAGTTGTTAGAATCCAGTTGAACGGCTTTTGAGGGAACTGCAGGTTTGTTTTGTGCACGTTTACCGCTTTGTTCCTCTACGTACTTTTTCAGGTTTGTTAAATCTCTTGCTCCGTCGTATGTTTCAGGTTCTAGACTGTTTGGCTTGAACCACATCAAAGTTGGGAATCCACGAACGCCGAAACGTTGACCCAATTCACGATTTGCATCTGCATCAACTTTTGCGATAACGATTGAGTCCTTCTTTGATGCGAATGCATCACCTAATTCTTCATATGTAGGTGCCAACTTCTTGCAATGACCACACCATGGAGCAAAGAATTCGACCAATGCACCTTTTTGTTTTCCAACTGTTGCTTCGAAATCTGCCGTCTTTGTCAAGTCCAAAACGCTACTAGATGCTGCACCTGCCAAAGCATTAGCAATGAATGCAAACAAGAGCAATGCTAGCAAGTAAGTGTTTCTCATCATCTTGTTGGGTTGAGATATATAAGAGATGATGTTCAAGAGACACACACCTTCCGTAATGCCAACACACACACAAGACACCTTCCTTCTCCGCCACTCGGAGTTTAAGTGAACACAGCCGCGCTCAGATCTTCTCTCAATGCACACTCGACGCGTGGCTGCCGATTCCCTTTTAGCGCTTTCTTCCTCTTCTTCTCTACTTTAAATAAAAATAGCCGAGAATGTCATGAATCTTCTCAAACTGTTGAACTAATTAGACAAACAAGATGAACAATAACTAGCAGAGGGGTCTTATTCCCTTCAACATCAACCTATCTCAATTCACAGAATGGCAAAGAAGAAAAAGTCGGCTTTGAAGCCGGTCGCCAATCGTGGATTCGCTACTACCTCCACGCCAAGCAAGAATACCACACAACAGCCGAGTAGCTCATCAGAATCGAAGAATGTGGAAGACAATGGTGGAAATGGTATAGGAAAGACAAATCAGAAGGACAGCAATGCAATTGACGAAACAGGAAGCGATGCAGTAGGGTGGAATGCTATTGAAAATGAGACATTATCTGTCGAGAATAACATAAAACCCGAGTTTGATGCAGCAAAAGAAGAAGAACAAGCACTACAAAATGTTGTTGAACGTTTACGTGACCGAGTGGAAAAGGACGTCGCCCGATTCTGGAAAACGATTGAATTTGATCGCCGATTCTCAAAGCAGTTGCCCATCTTTGAAATGGATCCGCAATTAAGAGATGATATTCTAGACTCATTTGCAAAAGGGAATGAGAAAGAGGAAGCAGCGGCTATAGCACAGGAACCGGAGCAAGATGATGATATCTCATCCTTACTTGCTCATGTACGACCTTCTTCCGCTGCCAGTGAACTCCTACAGAAAGCTCTTGTCACACATGCATTGCTTTTGCGACTTGGCTTTACAGCAAAACAGGCAATAGCTGCTTTGAGCGAATGTCAAAGTGTCACTGATATCGATGAATGTGTTGCTTGTCTTGTTGGTGCATTATCGTTGGAAGAGCTTGAAGACGTTGAAAGAAGATGTGATGGGAAAAGCACACAATCATCTCGGACGAAGGAAAACGACAACTCTGAAGACGAAACAGACAATACCGACACTCTAGCAATTGATGATACTAGACCACCCTTTCATCGCGGTTTCACTTTTGAACGAGCGCCAACGTCCGGTACCACATCTAGAGCTGCATACTCAGGAAGCAATACACCATTAGACACCCAAAGTGGCTCTCATACACCCACCGTCTCATCAGCAGAGGCGAAAGAAGCAATCGAAGATGCAAAGGTGTTCTGCAATGCTGCATTGAGATCATTGGACGATCAAGATCAGATCGATTCGCTCGAGAAACCTGATTTGGCATATGCGCAAGCACGCCTTTTCATCATTCAAGCAGACAAGAAATCAACACAAGTCGAAAAGCTGTGCAAAGGAGAAACAAGTCCTGAGCTCAATGACGTTCGACGAAAATGGCAATCTGTAAAGGCAAAAGCACGTGTTACCATAGATGATTGTCAAATTAGTCCTAATTGGCATAAAGTTTCGGCGGACAATGAATTCCAGCGGCTCAGGATGGACTGGGAAGCAGAGGAAGGCAAGATTGATGCAGCAAAGAAAGCAAAAGCAAAAGCTGATGTTTTGAATGCAATGGAACAAAGCAACATGCTCTCGTCGAACGGTGATGGATCCCTTGATTCAACAGTGAACCAGCTTGATACAGATGAAGGTGGTCTCTTTGGCGATCTCCTCGACGAACAGGCCACAGAAGTGATGGACACCTCAACGCAGACCAAAATCACATTATTCGATCTTCCTCCACAAGCTATCAAAGTGCATGGTAGCAAGGCCCCAAGAAGCATACTCAGTGATGCACTGAGAAGAAGAAACCCTTCAGCCACAATTCGTTACGAGCCAATTGCAACGGGAGGACGCATGTTCCGTAGTCGTTTGACTATGCGATGGCTGAACGGTTTGGCGGACATATATACAATGACGGGTATGGCAACTTTAAGCCAAACTTCTGCTGATGATATGATGGCCATTGCTGCTTTGATGTGCATCGATCCTAGAGCAGATAAAACGCTATCAGCAGGATTCCGTGAATGGTGGGACGAGCTCGCTGAGTGCAAGAAAGGCGAGAAAGATGATTTGAGTCGCAAGCAATTCAAAAATATCCTTACAGTTCTCGGGCCCAGACTAGAAGCTGCCAACCGAGACGCTGAAGAGACAAAGAAGGCCTTGCGTGCAAAACAGCCTCTCACGAAGCCGACAGATTCGGTCGTAGACGATGCCCTAGCAGATGATGAAGAAAGACCTGAGCACAGGGATGAAGCTGGTAAACGGATGTGGAACTCGCATGAATCCAGCAAGAATTTCCAAACTATGCTACCTGGCAGACAGAATCTACCAATTGCAGCCTACAAAGAGCATTTTCTTGAAATTTTGGATCAAAATCAAGTAGTCGTCTTGAGTGGTGAGACTGGATGCGGAAAGTCTACGCAAATCCCTTCATTCATTCTGGAGCAAAGGTTACGAGCAGCATTGCCGTGCAGAATCCTAGTCACTGAACCTCGTCGAATTTCGGCAATTTCCTTGGCTGAACGTGTGTCTGCAGAATTGGGTGAACACAAAGGTGCGGTGGGAAAAGATGATAGCTTGATCGGTTCGGCAGTTCGCTTGGAAAACAACATTGGACGGAATGCAAGATTGATTTATGCAACAACTGGTATCGTCTTACGCATGCTAGAAGCTGGTCAATTGGACGATGTGAGCCATATCATCGTTGATGAAGTTCACGAACGTTCGATCGAATCAGATTTCCTCTTGATCATTCTTAAAAGCCTGATGAATGTGAGAAAGGATCTCAAGGTCGTTCTCATGTCTGCTACGTTGGACGCTGAAAGAATAAGTGCCTACTTCGGCGGCTGTCCTACAGTCAACGTGCCTGGAAGAACATTCCCAGTCGAAGTACATTGGCTCGAAGATGCCGTTGAACTTTGCGATTACATCATCGAAGAAGGATCTACCTATGCACGACGCAGAAATCGAAAAAACGGAGCTCCAAATGACGTCAACAATGCCGGTCGACTTGCAGTGACAGGAGAAGATGACGATGACGATCTTGATGAGAATGAGGAACAACAATCTCAGCCATCAAACATCTCTGCAAACGGAACATACAGGCCAAAGACTGTGAGCACTTTAGATCGAATGGATGAAAACATCGTAAATCATGACTTGATCGTGTCACTGCTTGATCAAATGTGCTTCGGTCCTGCTCACCTTCAACAGTATAGTGCTGCAACATTGATCTTCCTTCCCGGTATCGCAGAGATCCGTAAATTGCATGATATGCTGCAAGCGCACAAACGATTCGGAACGAGAGAGTTCCAAATTTGGCCTCTGCACTCCACGATCACCAGTGAGAACCAATCTCTCGTTTTCGATCTACCACCAGAAGGTGTTCGAAAGATCGTTCTTAGCACAAATATTGCAGAAACAGGTATCACAATTCCTGACATCACTTGTGTGATCGATACTGGTAAGCACAGGGAAATGCGATTTGATGAAAAAAGACAATTGAGCAAGTTGGTGGAATGCTTCGTGGCAAGAAGTAATGCAAAACAACGCAGAGGTCGTGCTGGAAGAGTACAGAATGGAATCTGTTGGCATTTATTCACCCGTTTCAGACATGATTCCTTCTTGGCCGAGCATCCCATTCCGGAAATCTTGCGTTTATCCTTGCAGGATTTGGCATTGAAACTAAAGGTGATGAAGGTCAAGATCGGGAATAGCATTGAGGATGCCCTGAGCAAAGCCCTCGATGCACCTTCTGCGATCAATGTTCAAAGAAGCGTTGCTTCTCTGGTGGAGATCAAGGCACTAACGACGAACGAAGATATCACGCCTTTGGGTAGACAATTATCACGTTTGCCATTGGACGTATATATGGCAAAGTTCCTGTTGATTGCATGTAATCTGCGGGTTTTGGATTCTGCGCTGACGATTGCTGCCACTTTGAATGCAAAGAGCCCATTTAATGTTCCCTTTGGTCGTGAATTGGAAGCAAGAGCGGCGAAAAAGTCATTCGACGCAGGCGATAACGATTTCGTCACAATGGTTCGCGCATTCAACGCATGGAGAAGATCAACCGAGAATGGAGTTGGAAGACAGTTTTGTTTAAAATGTTTCTTGAACATGACCAATTTGATTCAAATTGAAGAGTTACGTCAACAATACATGACGTATTTGTTGGATGCTGGTTATGTGCAAGTCACCAACCAAGAACGCCAAGAGATCGTTGGTGCACGATTCCGATTCCATTCTTCGAAGACCAAATTTATGCGAGTTCCTGCTTATTTGGACGAGAATAGCGCAAGTCTTTCGCAAGTGAATGCGGCTCTTGTTACAGCCTTGTATCCTAAGTTGCTTTCAATCGATTCACGCAACGGTCAATTGAAGACGCTCACGAATAATGCACCTGCTGCCATTCATCCTTCTTCTGTGAACTTCAAGTTGCATCTTGGATCATTGCACAAGTCTATTCACCATTTGGTCTATTTCACCATTATGCAATCGCGCAGGCTATATGCATGGGAAACGGGAGCGATTGATGATCGAGCTTTGATGATGCTTTGTGGTGAAGCAGATTTCAAATTTTCCGCAAAAAGTCTGTATATCGATCGTCAACGAATACGAACAACGTTTTATGATTTGAAAACGGCTTTAGCTTTGCGCATCTTACGTCAAAGGATGACAAAATTATTGCAGACTAGTTATCGATCACCCGGTAAGGAATGGTCGCAAGAAGATCAAGAATTGTTTGCATTCGCATGTGCTTTCATTGGAGTAGGTGCAAACGATAAGGATCGAGTAGTCATTTGAGAAAAGAGGAGAGTAGCATTATAATATCATAGAATAGAATACAATAGATTTGTAATAGATTTGCATTATATTCACTGCAACTGGTCCGAGCGGTTCCGTTACGGGATATGAATATGATTACAAGTTCTTTACGTGAAAGCTCCGAATCCGTACTACCACCACCTCTTTTCATTCACGATCATAATATCAATATGGCTGACGGTGCAGATTTTTGGGTCTCTGAATCTGCAGAGAAAACCCTGGCAGAAGCAAAAAATGATGCAAGCGAGATCGTTGAAATGATCGAAAGCATTGAGAGTGTTACTCCCCAAATCTTGCTGGAATTTTACGAAGTCCTCGAGGTGAATACCAACAATTTGCGTACTTTATTAGATGGGGTGAAGATCACCCGAACCATGGTGGGAAACAACGATGGAGAAGGTTTACGGGTTCCAGCTGAAGTGGAGAACACCATTGCCAAAGCAACGTTTCTTGTTGGACGAATTGCTGTTCTTGCCGTTCAATTGAAGACTACGCCTTTCAAGGAATTGAATGCACATCACAGAAAATTGCTCAAACAAGCCAGAGAAGCTTACGATTTACTGGCAGAAGTTGAGGTGAAGTCCTCCGAGTCTGAAAAGGAGGAAGAAGTGAAGAGGGAGACCCCAACCATCGACGAAGACGCATCACTTCCACTTGACAGCGGGATTGCTACCAAGTCCAAGGCAAAGACAACAAGACCAGTTGACGACAAGCAAGCATCCGGACCACGCAGAATCACTCGTCGAAAAGCGCGTATGGGAAACTTAGATTCTCCCATCGTGCTCGCATCAGACGATGAGAAATCAAGCGATGACGACGATGAGAATGACGAGGATTGGCGTCTTTCAAGTCCGATCAAGAAAAAGCGTGATAAAAGACGTCGTACCAATGGCAAGGAGAAACCGTCAACGAGCAAAACCATGCTGAACAGCGATTTAGACTCTGACGAGACCATTTGAGGCCAGATGCCAAAGTGATCGTAGAGCAAATCATTGCGATTCAGCAAAGGGCAAAGCGATTTTGATCAGATCTTGTATTGTAGAAAATGTATTGTAAATGCAGCAAAAATATGTATATGACTAAAAGCAATGATGAACAGACTTGAAAAAAGGAAGAGCTAAAATACAGAATTTCCTCAAAGGATGGCATGCAATTCTTCAACGAATGCACTGAAGTCTTGTTGTCGAACTTCAACAGCGCTTGATTCGAATTGATCATGTTTGGTGCGTGCATGCGAAGCTGTCGCTGCCTCTTGAAAATGCAAACCGAACAGATTGCGAACGACGTTTCCATATTGCATACTTGCATTGATACCGACAACGGTATAACGATCTCTTGCCTCGTCCAAAGCAGCCAAAACAAAAGGCAAAGAGGCTGATGACTTTTCCTCATCTTCGTCATCTTCGCCTCCTTTTCTCCTTTTTCGCTTTTGACTCTGTTGCTGTTCAACAATATCACGAAGAGCGTCTACAAGCCAAAATCCAAGTCGAGATAAAACTTGAACATTTGTGAACAAACGCATATCAGGGCCATCTTTCAAAATAACCAAACGAAAGCTGCGCAATGTTCTGATCATCTGTTTTTCGATAATGAAAACACCTTGCTTGATCACCATATCGTGAAGCGCTTTTGATAAGCTCAAACTTGCACGTAATAAACGAACATTCTCCGTCTTTCGACTATCAAGAGCATTGTATGCAGTAAAGAAGTTTTGTGACCAATGAGCATTTGCCTGAGAGGGGACGGCTGATTGTGTATTGGAATCTTGCGTTTCATTTGCATCTTCCGTTCTTGGTGCCTTACCTCCATCTGAATCTTTTGATGGTCCAGAAACTGGCTTGCATTGCCATATCCGCTTTGTGCCAAACATATCACTGCCTTGCGTTGCCTCACCCATAGCAGCCGCATATGCACCTCGTAATCCTCCTACCCCTGCCCCCACACCACCAAATGCTAATCCTGGTGCGTCAACTTCAATACGAATGCCATGTGCGGCGCATAAGAGGGCTTCAAGACCGTCCACTGTATCGGCAGCACTCATCGGTGAACTTCTGAACCCAAACGTGCGCATAAACGAAGGAAAGACGCATTCTGTCAAACCATATTCAGGAGCGATAGATTCAATGCGTGAAACAAGAGTTTGTCGTAAGTCCAAATCCATATGCTCGTATAACTGTCGACATTGTGCTAAAGATAATCCCATCTTGGCCATCAAACCTCGAAGCTTCGATATTCCTCTCTCTTTCCATAATCCCAATTTACCGGCTACATAAGAGGAATGGTACATGCTACTCTCTAAGCTCCAATGACGATAAAGAGTGAACCGAAGCTCTTTCTGGATAACACGTATGCGACCGTCATCAGCATCAGCGGGCTTTGCCGGTCCCTTGGCGTCCCGATTTGTGACAGGATTGAGCGATCGAACGTCAGATGACATGGACTTTGCCAGTTCTTCATAGTGACCATGTGGGATTTGTGAATTGATGTACTGCGACGTCAAGCCAACAATTGCGTACCATAAACAATCATTGTCCGCTCTTCCCAATCGACCGGCAAGCAAGAACATGATGGCAGAGACGCCCATGCCATACATCGTCCCTCTGTTGTAATAACGCGTCAATACGTTTCTATGACTTGCAAGAATATTTGCCGGCAGCTTTTTAGTCTTTGGCATAGGACTTGGTTCACCCTCACCACGATCACGTCTTTTCCGTCTCTTTTTGGGTCTTTGAGATGTCTGTGATGCGGAGTCGGCTGGATTATCGTCATCGCTCTCCTCAGCGCTGCTACTCGTTCCTTCCTGTTCACTGTCTTCATCCTCTTCTTCACTACTGCTCATGTCATCGATAAACTCTAGTGCTGTGTATGCCTTCTCTTCTCGACCTAAACGCTCTTCAATTTCTCCGTCATCCCAAACGAATATTTGGTCCATCATTTCGGATGTAGCGAAAAGATTGTCCAGATTGTAGGGACGATGTGAATCGATCAGATGAACTGAGCACGTCTTTGGCAGGATGTATGCGTTTGGCATTGGATTATTGGGAGTCGTAAAGTAGCTCGGTAAGGATAGCAGTGAACCTAAATTGAGCATGATAATCGTATGTAATCCTGCATTTCCTACGACGTCCTCCTCAATAATCTTGCCAAGGGTTGTATATCCATCCACAGGACATATTCTGTGTGCGATATCATCTTCGGCAAACAAAGCTGTCAAGCTACGTGCAGCACAAAGAGCATCGATATCAACGGATACAAGGATCAGAACAGGACTTGCACCACTTGCGAATGAAGAAGATGTTGCTCCTCGTGATGCTTTCAAGATTGATGTATATGCTTGACTGTATTCCGTAGAAGCAGCACGAAAGAAAGGATCGCTTGGATCACGAGGTCTAGTGATGATCACCATGACGACCTGAGAGCGATTCTGGTGGAAAGGTGATAGCAATGGCAATAATGTGTTACACTTTCTAAAAGCAACACAAATTACTTGTAATATACGCGAATATGTTGAGTAACACAATTGTACATTATAACGCGCTACAGCATCTAATCCACGCGTATAAGATCGAGAAAAGTCATTTTGGCATTCTCGCGTTTTGAGTTACGAGTCGGATCACGTGCTTGAACAGTGTGTGTGACATGTTGAATGCATTGTGCGTGTGTGTGGATGGAACAGAAGAAAGGTATGAATATGAATTATAACTGATTGCAACACAAATAACAAACATTTCCCTTAAAACAACCATCTCCATTCCTATAAATATCATTCCTTGATTCATATTCAAGGAAAGTTATTTTGTGAGATACAATTCACAATGGATTCGGAAGATGCAGATTTTCCCGTTCAACCACGATTCCAGGATGACGAAGAGACTGGAGAGATTGGTCAAAGGGAAGACAAGGCAGATCGTGCACCTTCAGAAATCGGAGGTGAAGAAGAGGATGATGATGATGATGAATCAGGGGAAGATCTGATGAAATCAAAAGGTAACGTCGTCGGCAGTGACGATGAAGACAGTAGCGAAGAAGAAGACGATGATCCAGAAGAAGCTAGAAGAATAGCGGAAGGTTTCATTGTAGATGAAGATGAAGAAGGCTCAGACGAAGAATCAAAGAGAAGAAGAAGAAAAGCAAGAAGAAGAAGAAAGAGACAAGAAGAGGAAGAGGAGGAAAATGAACAATTGGACGAAGATGATTTAGATCTTTTGGCCGAGAATACCGGTATCAAACGTAAACAGAGACAATTAAAACGCTTCAGAAGAGCATCTGTTTCGCCCGATGCAATGGAACAGGATCAAGCCTCCTCACGAAAGCCACGTGACTTGCAGCATATGTTTGACGATGACGATGAAGATATTGTCGCGCCAAGACGTGCGACTGCCCGTGGTGGTGATGAATACGACGATGATGATGACGAGGATATGCCAGCAGTAGGCGATGCACTTCGCGCTCAAAGTGACAGACGTGGTCGCGATCCTGTCCCTTACAATTACGAAGACGAAATGGAAGATTTTATCGACGACGATGATGAATCCGAGATGGATGAAGCTATGAGTGAAGGTGAAAGGGAAGCAAGACGAGAAGAGAAACGTGCAAAGAGGAAAGCTGAACTGGAAGAGCGAAGAGCGCGTCGTGATGGTCGATTCGGCTTTGATCCATCTAGAGCTGGAATTGACGCTGAGGCATGGGCAGAACTCAATGATGTCTTTGGCGATGGTCAAGAGTACGAAAGATTCTTGAGTGCATCCGAAGACGAGGCTGAACCTGAAGAAGGAGGTGACGAAGAGCTTGCTGACGGATCAAAACGAAAGACAAAGGCCAAAGTGAAGACTTTCGAGGACATTTTTGAACCCTCAGCGATTCAAGCACGAATGATGACGCTCGAAGACCAAAGGATTCGTGAAGCAGATTTCCCAGAACGCTTCCAAGTTCTCCTACCCGGTGATGAAGGCGAAGCGCTTTTGGAACGTCGTTTGAACGAGGAAGAACTTGTAGAATGCACCAGATGGGTCTCTCACAGATTCTCGTTCCGTAGCAACAAGAGCTTCCTCAGCGAATCTGGCGAATTTTATGAATATCGTGACGCTTGGTTTGCATGCGTACGTTCGATGGTCGAACAAATCATCAATTTGCGCAGAGAAGCTATGTACCTCTATGCTCATCGAATTGATGAATACGAACTTCGGAGAGGTGATCGAATCATCGACCTACTGCAGCGAAGAGACTTCTCAGCTTTAGTCTCGGCATGTCTGAAATTCAAGACTCTCTTGGCTCGTCGTGATAGCTTACGCGATACGTTCAACCAATTCAGTGATGACGGCGGAGAATTTGTTTCAGCTGAAGACAGGGGCTTATTTGAGCAATTATTGCAAAGGACTGAAAGCACAGATGAAGTCGCTGATGTCGCTGACTGGCTCACCATGCGTTACGGGCAAAGAATGCGAGATGCTCAAGCAAGACGTGATACGAATTACAACAAACGACCTACAGTGATTGGACAATACGATCAGTTGAAATCGACAACAGTAGCACCTTTCTCTACGAAATTCAGTATTTCTTCTTCTCAATTGGCGGAGAATTTGGTCGGACAATCACGAGCTTATTTCACCGAAGATGAAGAATTGACTCCGGTCGCTTTGGCTGATCAATACATCGGAGTACCAAATGGACCTTCATCTGTACACAATGCGATTGAGTCAGCAAGAAGACTGCTGGCTCATGAGATTGGAAGAGACCCAACGATCAAGAGAGAAGCTCGTACTCTTTTGCGAACTGCTGGTTTGCTCAGCGTAAAACCGACTGACAGAGGACAGTACAAGATTGATGAAGAACATCCGTATTACAACTTCAAGTTTTTGCTCAGAAAGCCTATTGCGGATTTCAAGGTCGTTTTAGCAAACGAAAAGTTACCCTCTCCTGCACAATATCTCATGATTTTACGTGCAGAAGAAGAGTTGCTGGTCGAGAGCGAATTGATTGTTCGTGAAACAGATGCGAGAGCATTTGAGCAAAAGCTTTATGACATGTATTGCAGTGAAGGTATGAGCGAGACAAGTCGATTGTGGAACGATGAGAGAAAACAAATCATCAGGCAAGCTCTCCAAGATCACCTCTACCCTGCTGCCAAATTATGGGCAAAAGAATGGCTAAGAGACGAATGTTGGGAATTCATCGGAAGAGCATGTGAGGTTGCACTAACGAAGCGAATTGACTGTCAGCCATATCAATCCAGGAGCATGAAAGCGCGCAAAGAGCTACAGCAGAAGCAATTGCAGCAACCTTATGGCCGAGATTACGAGGATGATGACGATGAAGATGAATTGAAGCAGGGAAGAGACAATGTACCTAAAGTACTTGCTGTTTCCAATGGAAAGGGAGATCCGAGAAAGGATGAGATCGAAATGGTATTTTTGGATTCGGGAGGTCGTCTTCGTGAAAGGGTGGCATTTGAGACTCTCGATAAACCGAGGGAAGTTGTGAACGACAGTACGAACGATTCTCAACAAAAGGAAGAAAAACCTGATCCGTCTCGAGAATTCAAGCAGTTATTAAAAGAACGCCGCCCTGACGTGATCGTGATCAGTGGTTTCTCACCGAAAGCCGTCAGCCTACGGAAACAGATTCAGGATCTTGTGCAAGAGAATTTGGCTGAATTGCAGGACCAAAATCTCACACAAGAGCAGATTGATGCTGCAACGATTGATGTTATTCACATCCACGATGACGTTGCGAGATTGTATCAGCACAGCGATCGAGCAAAAGAAGAGTATCCATCATTAAACACAATGTCACGTTATTGTCTTGCTTTGGCACGGTATGCTCAATCGCCTGTTCAAGAGTTCGCTGCGCTCAAACAGGATGACTTGTTGGCTTTGCGTTACGATGCATATCAACATTTGATTCCGCGCGAAAGGCTTGCTCTGTTCCTCGAACGAGCTTTGGTCGCGATCGTCAATACAATCTGCGTTGATATCAATCGGTGTAGCATTGATACATATTATGCAAGCCTTTTACGGTTTGTTTCAGGTCTAGGTCCAAGGAAGGCGGATGCTTTGATGCGTGCAATCAATACACAACTGGGTGGATATGTGGTCAATCGGAATGCATTGACGGTAGGAGCAGCTGATTCGGAAATGCTAAGTAGAGGTGATAGTGTGATCTTACCGAATCACGTATGGCATAATGCATGTTCATTCTTGATCATCCGTCCTCGACAAGATCCTAGAACGGCAAGAAAGGTAAAGATGCAAGGAAGTGCTGATGCTTTGGATCGAACAAGAATACATCCGGAAGCATACGAATATGCTCGCTTTATCGCCTTTGATGCTTTGCGCAAAACTGAAGAAGACAGATTGCCCGATCAACATCCCAGTCAATGGTGCGATGAATTGATGCGAGATGAAGGCAGGAGGGCAAAATTGGAAGATATTGATATGGCAGATTATGAGCGTAATTTGTGGGCAGAAATGGCACGTCAAGGTCAAAAAAGAGAGAGAAAGTTGAGCATGTTGGAATTCATCGCAAGAGAATTGGTGGAACCTTTGCACGAACAAAGAAAGGATTTCGTTTTGCCTACTGTTGATGAAGTATTGGTTGCGCTTTCAGGAGAGACGAGGGCTACATTCGATGATCAAAAGATTGTCACTGTACAAGTGCGAAATATTCTGAGAGATATGGCCATTGTTCAATTGGAGTCAGGTATTGAAGGTACAATTCACAAAGAATACCTGCTCCCGAGAGACAGTTCAGAATATGGCCCTCGACAAGTACCTAGAACGAACGAGCTTGTTAAGCATGGACAAACTTTGAACGCCTTGATCATCAATGTTGACATGGAGAACCTTCGTGCAGAATTAAGTGCAAGACCTTCACACGTTGAAGAAGCAAGGGCGGCGGATGCTGAAAAGAGAAAGACAGAAGTAGATCTGCGATACTTTGACCGAGAATTGGCAGAGATGGAGCGTGATCAAGCAGAAAGAACTCGTCAAAAGCGTCAAAATGCTAATCGAGGTACACGCTTCATTCGTCATCCTGACTTCCACAACTTCAAAGCAGGTCAAGCGGAAGAATACCTTGCCAACGCTCCTCGTGGTTCAGCAGTCGTTCGACCGAGCAGCAAAGGTGATGATTATCTAGCCGTCACCTGGAAAGTTGATGAAGGAGTTTATCAGCACGTTGAGGTGCAAGAATTGGATAAAGATCCACAACAAGAGATTGGTAGAATTCTGCGTGTGACCAACATTGGAGGATCATCTTATTCGGATATTGATGAATTGCTGGTGAATCATGTTACACCAATGGCCAGAATGGTCGATATGCTCATGAATCACGAAAAGTATCACGGTACGGAAGACGATTTGAACAAGTTCTTGACAAACTTTTCTTTAGCAAACCCAACAAGAAGTCAGTACGGTTTTGCTATCGATAAGAAAAGACCGGGCTTGTTTGTTCTTGGCTTTAAGGCAAACAGGGAGGCGCCCATCCAACGTTGGCCAGTCAGAATCTTACCGGGAAGGTACAAATTGAACGAAGCAGAAGTTCCGGATATGGTGAGCTTGTGCAACGCATTCAAGACACAATACACAACCCGTGCCATGCGTTCAGGTGCCGGAACGTCGAATAACTTACCTGGAGGTCGTACACCAGGACATGCATTACCAGGTGGAATGACACCAGGTATAGGAATGCGAACTGGTGGAATGACGCCGAGAGTTGGTGGTGGAGCGGGCGTTGGTGGTTATACACCACGTACGGGTGTAACCAGACCTGCCGGTGCCCTTGGAGGAGCAACACCCTATGGAACAGGCATGACAGCTGCTACCCCAAATCCATATGCATATGGTAGATCAGACGCTCCAAGACCGCCTGGAGCGCCTCCAATGCGACCAGGACCACCGCCTTCACGACCTCCTCCTGCTTATCCACCTGGACCTCCTCCTTCAAAATCAAACGCATCAGGTGGCATTCACCCTGACCGTATGAGACAAATGGGTGAAGGAGGTGCACTGAACGGTAGAAATGGAGGTGGTCATGATTCATATCGAGGAGGAGGAGGCTCTGGTTGGGATTAAATTTGTAGAAAATAAAATTGTACATGGTACAAATATGGATAGTGAAAACGAATTTCAAAGTACATGATGTATGATTTAGTCTTTTCTTGTTCACAATAATGAAGTCATTCTAGTATTCTATGTATCAGAGTTACAAGATGAATTGCCTTGCATCTCTTCAGAGAAAGTGGCTTTTAGAATAGGCTGGTCTTCCATTAGTCACACCCGGGTCTGCAGCCAAAAGCTTGAGTGTGGTGTGCTCGACTTTTACTTCAAGCAAAGTGCCACCGCGTAGTTTGCAGGCCTGCTTGTGTAGATGTGTAGACGCAGACTTTTATTTCGCCGTCTGGTGTATAGTTTCGATACGAGAAACACTTTTACTTCTCAAGTCTCGGTCTTGACATAAAATCAAGATGAGATAGATCTATGAATGTTTACTTCTGAATCGCTGGTTTATACGGTGGCTTATACAATACATTTATTGAGAAATTTTTTAATAACGCTCTCATAAAGAAATTTCGCAGTACTGATCATTTAAGAATAAGATAAAGAGCTGAATCCCTACTCTTTCATATATGGAGAAGCTCGTCAAAATTGAGTTCGTACAGAGATCAGATCTCTTACTAGACTTTTTTTGGGTTTTATGGTTTATAAAGTTATTGTTCTTTTTATAACTTATTTTTTTAATAGATATATCTATCATTTAAGGTAAATATTGAGATGTCGACCTAAAATGCTATACTCTAAGTATGTTAAGCATCCCCTATCTTTAAGACGATTATTTAGTATATATACAACGAAATATATATAAATGAAACTGAGATATATGAAATTAATTTTGCAAAATGCAATATTATAATATACTATAAAGGCTTTAATATTGACTATACGATAATTTAGTTTAGAAAAACAAAAGAAGGAGTATGTTATGTATCCTTCATTGTTTAGTGAGGCCTTCGAATATTCCCGAGATAGAATTATTCGTTTCTGAGAGGTCGAATAGATTGAAAATCAAATAACTTAAGACTGTAAAGATAAGAGATCATGCTTATATAATATCTAGTAAAGTACCCGAAAAATACAATGAGCTTAAAGTGTAGGATTTTGGATTCCCTTTGTATTTTAATAAAGAACGCATGGCATTCTTCCGTCACTCGCATAAAGTCATATGGAAAGAGCGGACACTGCGCTTTTGCCTGACGGATTGAAAGGCGATCCGTACGGACCGATAATCACTTCTAAGGAAGGCGGAGCAAAAGTGCCCGACATTTTGACAAGCAAGCAGACTTTGCCGTGCAGATAAACAGTGACGCAAACGGGCGCCGGCGCAGAGAGTAGAAACAGTGTTTGTATCCAACGCGTCTAAGCAACCACACAGTCCTTCGGCTCTAGGGCCCAAGCCTGAGGACAAGCCCCATTTTATAACACAGCTGATTTGCCTATTAATTTTACTTTAGATTTCAAAACTCTTTTTGGCTGATTTTTTTTGAATTTTTTTTTGGAAGTTTTGTAGTTCAATTGGCTCAGCCAAGATACCCGCCCACTCCTTGCTTGCCCGCTCCGTCTAACCTTACCATCAAACAATATACTCGCTGGCCATCATAAAGAATATCGTATACCTTTTGATTTCTCGAAATAACGGCAACTTCAATTCAAGGCGCAAGAAATAGCAAACAACCGCCCCAGACGCCTGTGTTGAGCAAATTGACATCCAATCGTCTTTGACTGAATTGGCCGCCTTTCCAAATCGGCCAGCTTCATCTTCTCGCAATAATTGACAGGCTAGTTCGTTTCTCATTAAATTTGATCTGATCTGGTCTCTTCACTTCTTTTCGTCACTTTCAACTAGACGACCTAACATGCAACATTTCGAATCGGTAGACGAAGATTATAATCATTTCTTTGCTTGTCAATTCACACCGCATACATTCACAAAGTCGCAAACCTTTCATCCGACTCAGAGGAATCCACACTTTTGTACGTTGCACAGCTACTTGTTCCGTCAAAGGGATACAAGAGCTCAAATAGCAAATTAAAAAGTGTGGTGAAAATAGAGAGGTCAAGAAAAGAATAGACTACATTACACGTACCTAGTTTTTTTTCACATTCATATGTCTCGAATCGCATCAAGAAACGATAGTATTGGGCTGGGAAATAAGGCGGCCATTTCGAACGATATAGGGAGCAAAAGCAAGATGAAGGGGAAATCCAATATGGGTTCATCATCCAGACGCAACGCTGGTTCGGGTACACCTTCGCCATCAAAGCAATCTCACCATTCTGGCAGTCGGAAATCTGGCAGAAAGTCAGGCCTCGCCACAAGTGCAATTTTCGGTGAAGACGATGAGGATCTAAGTGATTTAGACGATGCAGAAGATGCATTGTTTAACTCCCGTCCGATCCGCTCAAATGCATCAAGAACTGGTGCTCGCAGCACATCAAGAAGTGGCTCTAATGCCCCCACTTCATCCAATAATATTCATTCACCAAAGCGGAAAACGGAACGCAAAAAGGAAGAGAGAAAAGCATCTGTTCGGAAAGAAACGTACGATCTCGATGGGACAGACTCAGAATTATCGGATGCACCAGAAGAAAATTCATCGAATGCAAAGGATGCAAGATCCCATCAAGAGAGCGATGATCCAAATCTGACCGACTCGGATGATGACATGGCCGAAAGATTGCGGGCAGCAGGTGACGGTGAATCTTTGCTGGGATCAGCTATCTCTGATCGAGAAGGAGGAGATACCGACCAGGAAGAAGAAAGATTCATTATCGAAGACGCACGACGTCTCCAAGCAAAAGCGGATGCACGACGCCAATGGGATGGAAGTACACCCCAGAGGGCAGAGAAGTCAGTGTCACCTTCCACACAGAAAAGACGGGCACAACAAGATGATGATCCATTCCCGGATAATGCTAGTGGCTCACTTTCTCCACAAACGCTACAACAGCTAGGTCTGGACGAATTGTTCGGAGAAGCTGACGGTTTTCATTCGTCTTCTGAACCATCATTCACGGACTTCTTCATGTCAGATTCAGAAGATGGTACAGATGATGACGATATTGAGCTCGAAGCACGATCCGATGATGATCAATTGACTACCGACGATGATGATGATGAATCGGACATTAGTGACATGGAAGACGGCTTGCTCAGTGCTCCTTTCCTGAGTGAAGCATTGGCTGCCGGTGCTGGAACACAATTAATGCCACACAATCCGGATGCTATTGCCCAAGCCGATATTCCTCTTTTGGTAATCGAAGATCTAGATGGACGCTTGATATATGCGCGTGCAGGAGACGGTGAAGCGGTCTTTGGCTCTGACGGTGAATTTGAATTTGTCGACGATAGCGAAGAGGAAAGCGATGAAGATGACATTCATTTCCCTATGGACGGTTTCAACGGTACTCGATGGACCAATTGGCGCAATGATGATGGGGATGAAACTGATGAAGGCGAAACAACGGATGAGCTTCCCAACGAAGACATGCCTTTCCCCCGATTGTTAGTGGGTTCTGTTGCACCACGTGGTGGACGCAATGCAAGGAGAGCAAGAGCATTAGCCGCTCGATCACGTAGAATATCTCCTGCTCGCGCTCGAGGTCATTCACGAGAAATAAGTGCAACGAAAGATGTGATTGAAAATATTGAGCAAAATGCCAATATCAATGAGACAGTCAAAGAACAAAGTGTAGCAGAAGCCGGTAATGGAAATTCTGCTACTTTGCAAGACGTCGACTTTTCCATCTCTACGGAAGATCTGGCAAGGGACCCACAGGCAACTCTGGAAGCTGCTGCTAAGTCACTTGGTTTGACGGTGGATGAAGTTGCGCAATTGGTCATCGGTTCTGCTGCTTCGACTTCTAATAATGCAGATGGCAATGTACAAGCATCTGGAATCCCCAATGCAGCATATCTCTCCCCTGAGATGAATAATGTTCCGCTTCCAATTCCTGTTACGCCTGATCAGCAAAGATATCAAGCCTTCAGGCGTGCACCATTGATGGGATCATTCATGCCCACTTCATCAAAAGGCATACATAGGGCAGTGATCGATGGATCAAGTCAAGCACCTTCACCCTTCTCAAACAGATTTGGCACACAACGCAAAGGACTGGCAAATGGAAAGAAAAGGCAGCCAAGCCAGTCTATGTCTTCGGCAAAACGTCTACGACGCGAAAGTGCTGCTTCAATGGCTCTCAATTCGGAATACAGTGAGAACCACGAGACTCAGCCTGAAGAGGATATGCATGAAGACATTGATGAGATGGATTTGGATGATGTCATGGATGCATCGATGATGTGGCGCGGTTCTTACTCATCATCACCGCCTCATGGGTCCCTCGAAGAGAAGGCTGGTAGCTTAGGAAAGAAAAGTCCAGCTATGAGGCCTTCATCCGCCAGAAAAGCGTCGAATGCAGGTGCTTCGGCTACTTCGCTTGAAAAGTCTACCGGTTTAAACTTGAATGCCGTTGCAAGATGGCATCGTATCCCAATGGGCGCTTTCCGCGATGGTCAAGTTACCGCATCTCATGCTGGTTCATCGTCCAATGTCATGGCTAATCAACAACAACCTTTAGGCTCATTCTTGTTGACTCGCGCTCGTGGTGGCGGTCAACATGGTGGTAAGAATGGAGCTTCTTCTAGAGCGCAAGCAGAACATTCACCTTTCCGTGGTCGAACCCGAGGTGACTCGATCCACTTGGGTCAAGCACCAAAGATGACAACAATGCGCGATGCATTTATTGTTTCACCTGTCTTATGGCCTTCGAACAGTAACGGACAAGCAGTTCCAAATGTCCAATTGGGTGGTCATCACCAAGTGAACCAACTTGTTCAAGGTCAAAATGGTGCAAATGACACACGGAAGATGACGACCAGACGAGAGAAGCGTGAACGCAAAGCAAGAAGAGCTGCTTTGAAGTCAGCTTTGGAATCTGCCGCTACTGAAGACGTGCCTGATTCATCCTCTCAATCACCGTCCACTCAAGTAACCAATGCCGGATCCGCCTTGCTTGATTCTCCTTCGACAGCTTTGCCGAGGTTGAGCATCACTGATGCATCACCTCATGGATCACCACTGGCATCAAAATCGAAGCTATTGCCACCATCTGGTCTGTCAAAAGAGATTACTGGTGAGAAGGTCAGCGAATTTGCCGTGCCAGATATTGCTGCGTCGGGAAAGAATAAGGCTAGCGGAGCAATCGATATTCCTTCTTCTTCTGCCTTCTCGTCATCTCCTTCGTTGACGGGAATGACACATGGAAGTCAAGCCGGCGTGACGAATACGATGAGCGGAAGTATGCCTACCACAAGTCCATCTTCCAGTTTGTCAAGTCAACATCAACCACCTTCATCCGTGTTTGGCATGCCACTCCATTCACCTTTATTCGGTTCAATTTTGAATCCTACCAACCTCGGCTTTCGTGATGATTTAGATGAGAGGGATGAAGAAGGAATCCTAACAATCTGATCATACACAGGCAAAGAAATAAAAGCATTTCTTTCGTTCGTTCTAAACATACTTTCTTGTTGATTCCTAAGTACCGATATTTTACCCATTTTACTGTACCATACTAAAAATAGTAGTTTCTCTTTGTTATTGTTGTTTTCACATTGTCATAACCACGTACTTTGAAGAATTTCCAGAATCGTTAAAAATGTACATACATGAATGAATCGTTGAATCTATTCTATCAATTTTTTCCTCGTGACCATCCCTAGACTCGTTAATGGTGTTTATATAAGAAGTGTAGTATGAATGATACCTTACATGACAGCCAAGCTTATAGCGCAAACGGAGAGCGGAAGCAAATCCAGCGGCGGAGTTGAAGTGTAGAGATGATAAAGCTGTCATGCATACACTCAACCCAACGGCGCCGGCACTTTAAAAGGACATTTTCAAAGTAAAGGTTCATTCAACGCGTCTTACAACACACGCACACAAGGCATTGGGCCAACAGACAGAGTCTTCCTTAGCCTGGGGTTAGACCCCTCAAAGTGCAACAGAACAAAGTCTTGGGCCCACAAAGGTTAATTCAATTACATTAATCTTCACCATCATCGTTACTTTCAATTGTATGTGTTTTTGACAGATGGGGTCAAAATGCCTACTTTGTTCGGCAAATTGAACGCAAGAGGGAATAAACCCGTTCAATCAAAGTATGGTCCCGGAATCTCTTCAACAGACTTGGCAAAATTTCCACCTTCTCCTTCCAGTCAAGATGCACGTGAATTGGTATATGATCCAAAAGATTTCACTCATATGGAAAGCAGAAATCATGATGAAGAATACGAGCAAGGTCATCACAGAAGGACATCATCTCCAATCCTGTCTGAAAGATCTATGAATAATAATAGTAAGAGCGCATTGAATGTTGCCGCTACTAAACAAAGACAACATACAACCTCTTCTCCAAACCCACCACTTAAATCACTCTCTTCGCCTCAACAAATTCCTAAAGCGGCAAACAAATATGCGGAATTTGGTGCGCCTGCTTTACATGCTTCCAAGTCAACGATAGCACACAAACCTAACCCACCACATACTTCTCGAATGCATAAAACCTTACCCTCTAGACCGGTCGTGCTAAAACCTTCCAATGTTTCATCAACCGTTTCGGGAAAAGCACGAGCTCAAGGCGGAAATGCAAATGTGAACTTTGACGGATCTGCTCCCGCTCAACCAACTCCTTATGGATATACCACAATCGGCTGGGATAAGCAAATGGACGTTCCTCACGTAGCAGAATTGGTTCTGATGTGTGGGGAACAGATCAGAATGCGTGGTTTGACATCACCTTTGATCTTTTCCTCAATGGCTTTGGACCTTTCACATCATAATGTGACCTCTTTGATCCGGTCTTTCCTCACCTCACCGAAGGAATTCTATTCCTCAGAGACGAAATTTGCAAACCCGCACGACTTGGCAGCGGTAATCAAATGGTCCCTATCAAGATTGGGCAGAGTGTTTCCCGTTCCTGTTCCTGCGCTCGAAATGAATTCGCGTAAAGGGGATTCACAACAAGAGGAAAATGTGTTTATCCATCAAAGAGGATTTTTAGAGTGGGATAGCTATGTGGTATGGTCAACGTACGAAAAGAACGCAAATTATCCGATCGCATCCTTCAGTGCATTCCTAGACGGTCTCACCTCGTCTACAGCTGCTCTTTTGGTGGCACTTTTCTCATTGTTATCTTCAACAACGTCATACAGTCTGCGAAACGGCATGACGCCTTCTCGCCTTGCAAGAATGTTTGGCGTTTTGATTTTCGGATTGCCAGAGGATGAAACATTTGAAAAGACGTATGATGCCTACGTAAAGGTCAGCAATGCAACGGAGCATCTTTTACTGGCTTATATTCGTGACATGAGCACGATGGAACCTTTACCGACGCGATTGGCTGATCATGTCAGAGGCTATCCTTCCATGCTATCTAGCAACCCAACACGACCAGGTCGCGGTGTTCGCGGTGTACCATTCACTCTTGTCAGTAGATCTGTGCGACTGTACAGTGTTGATCTGGTCCAGCAGAGCCGTGAATTGGATCTTGCTAGCCAATCGCCTGAATGGGCAGCTTGCATGGGACGGGGAGAAGGCGTTGAGAAAGAACCTCAAGTCTCAGACAGATATCGAAAACTGATGAATTTACGATCTGGAAGACATCCTGCGGAACAACCTTTGAGCGGACAAACACAACAGCCAGCACCAGATCTAGAAGCATACTCTTCTTTAGCCGACAAGGCATGGGAAGAATTCTTGCACGAAGGTTTCAGTGGATCTGATCCGAACAAGCTAGCTTTCAATTTAACCGAAAGCGAAAGAAAGGCACGCATGAAAGGCAGAAAGAGCCTGCAATGGTCTCAATTCGAAGAGAGCGGATTCAATCCTGCCGATGATGGATTGAATGATGTATTGGCTTTTGATGATCTGCTAGAACAAGACGTAAAACGTTGGCCGGAAGATCGTGCAGAACTTTTGGACAAAATCCGCAAGACCAACAAAGCAATGCCTGCGTTTAATTATGACACAACTCCTATGGTTGTCAGTAGCCCCTCGATGAGTGGAGATCCGCAAGGTCAATGGCAGGAAAAACCAATTTCACGCATGGACGATATCTTCCCAGAGGTGTATGCGGATATTCTGTTAGGAAATGGATGGCACAATCGTGATGAACTAACGCACAGGAATGCAAACTTTGCTGTTGTACAATTCAAGAGCAGACCCAACTCGTCCACGATTAAGAATAAAATTCCATCTGCATCCTCTCCCACAAGTCAATCCGATGATCGAACAGAAGCGGCATGGTTCGTGATCGAAGAAGTAGTTCCAGCTCAATATCGTTCTGAGCTCGAAGCTGCAGGACGAAAGAAGAATCGCAGTAGACCAAGTCTACGTGCTTTGAATATGTTCAAAAGACGCAAGGCGATGAATAACTCCTCTCCAACTCCAGGAGGTACAGGTGATTCATTTTTCGATGAAGTTTTCAAGCCCGGTCTAGGTACACAAACGAAGAAACTGACACTTTCGCCATCTTCAGCTGTGGATATGGGAAGACGTGACAGTCAAACAAGTACGATCCGGGGCAATTCTTCTCCCCAGCAGACTGGAGATGAGAGTCAGTTTGTTTCCTCTAGTGTTCGATTGTTAACGTCTCTCAAGAGCAGAGCATCAAAGAGAATTCGCAGAACAACCAAAGATGACGAAGAGGATGGAAGTGTGAATGCGCCACCACCACCACCAAAGACCATTCCTCCCGGATTCGTTCAACAATCTATGTCTTGGAATTCTGATGATTTCGAAACAAGAAGCTTACGAGATCCTGACTTAGATGCATTTGCACAAGCAGACAACAAACGTGGCAAGATGCTGAAGAGTGGCATGCGTGGAGATAAACGAAGGTCCAAAGATGATTCGTGGTTGGACATCACGGTTCACAAGGATGGCAAAGGAGAACGTTCAGGCAAGGGTCTGCATGGGAAAGCGGCAACAGATGCAACACCGTTCCCCAATTCTGCCAGCTCTCCAGGTGGCCCAAGCAACGGAAATGCAAAATCAGCATTCTTGTCATCGCCAGCGAGCAAAACGCAAAAGATGTCCATTGATGTTGCAGGTTGGTCAAGAGAAGACGCACCTCAACCAAAGACGCCAACCCGTGAATCCTCTTTGCAAAATCTAGAGACCACTGACACAATCTTGAGCATCTCGCCTACGAAAAGTCCAGTATCACAACATTCATGGAAAAGTCCAAATGCCGCCCTTGGAAATACAAGTGCTCGCACAACTACAAATGGAAGCAATGGCCCATCATCACCCTCTACTCCATCGAAAACGGTCAATCCTACTGCCAAAACTCCTACCGATACAAACGGAGTGAAGCCAGTTACCAAACCGATCGAAATAAGCAAGAAGGCGGAACCAGTCGACGAACCTGAAGAGGAAAACGGAAATTCTCCTAGGCTGCCCTATCTTCGTGCCGTACCTGGGTTCAAGCCCGGTGACAAAGAAGAAGATCGTGAAAAGGCGAGGGATGCACGTATAGAGGCAGCCAAAGAGCGTGCCAGGGAATTACGTGCCAATCTCAATCCAATTGCTATGAGTGATTTGGAGCGAAGAAAGGAAGAACGTTTACGATCGGCCGGACGTGAGTCTTCTTCGCCTACATCCAGTGTAGGTGCAGTATCATCGACGAGTGCAGTGGCTACTTTACGAGCAAATTTGACTCCAACGAAGACTGGAACAGGTGCAAGTCTAGAAGCCTCGCCAAAGACAACACCATCACCGTTTACATCCGAACGTCCTGCCGGTTCTCGTGATGATCCCTTTGCTAAGGACCGTTTCTCTGGTCGTGTAGCCAATTTGACCAGCAAATTCGGTGGATTGCCGGCCAAACCAATCACACCACAGAGCACCGGCAATGCAGACAAAGCAGCCAGCGTTGGCGATAGTAGTGTTGGGAGCGTCAAAAAAGAAGCTTTAAGCCCACCAACAACACCGGCAAAAGGCGCACAAATCTCACCCAACCGATCGCCTAAGCAATCCGCTGCTAGTTCAACACCTCTGCCAACGAAAGAGGTATCTAGCAGTCCGGCAGCTGCTTCGATTTCAGGCTTGCCAGCCACTTCGGCTGCCGCAAGTACGCCTAACGCAAGCAACACAATTTCATCATCATCTTCTCCATCTCAATGGCGACAGAGGCAACAAGCTTTTGCGGCTAATGCAGCAAACAATGCTCCACCTCCTCCCAAATCACAAACGAGCACGGATACACCCAAATCTTCAAATCAACCTCCTCTATCGTCATCGTCATCTTCCATCCAAGTGCCCTCCTCGCCCATGCTACCGCCAAGCGAGCCAGGATCACGTCACTCGATGGATTCCAATGCGATCGGGATCGATACTGATTCAATATACCCTGAAGATGCTGCATCAAATTTTTCTCCGGATCCTGAAGAAGAAATGAGCAGGAATGGTAGTTTACGATCTTCAACGCAAAATCGTTCTGTTGCTTCTACATTGCCTGCAACTACACTCTTTTCTAATCTTGATCAAACGCCGGCAATGGCAGGAGCAGCAGCTGCGGCAGCCGTTACAACGCCTTCTGAACCGAACAAATTAACAAAAGAAGCTTTACGAGCAGAAGCAGAAGATCGCCCAACAGCAATGCCACCTGGATTTGGACAACGTTATCAACCTGGAATGCCATTGAGCAATGTAGAGGAAGAAAGAGAAAGCGTTTTAAGTGGAAGCAATCATTAATTGAAGAATATGTTGGATATTTTATATCCAACATTGTTCTTTTCTCTTTTTACTCTCTCCCCTTTATTGATTTATTTATTTTTCGTTCTTTCTCTTTTCTTTTCTATCAATCATATAATCGATCGTTGTGATACACATTCAAATACCCTTCATCTTCATACACATTTCATCTTGTCAATCTTTATCATGATTTCACATTTATCGAGTTTGAGAAGTGTACATAAGAAGGATTTCTTGTGAGACAGACTAATTCAGGCAAAGGCAGAGTAAAGAACAATTTCCCAGTGAGATGGAGCAAAACTATGCAAATACTGTACAAATTACACTGAAAGCATTCGTTTCTTGGTAGCATTTTCAAGCTGTAAAAATGCCGAAATAGCGTTGTGGATATGAGGCAAATGTGCTTGACAAAGGGTGAGCAATAAGCGTAAATCGATTGAACGATCTTGTTGTAAGAGTTGGGTGATGATCCTTATTGTATTTTCGTCTGCCAAAGATGATTTTGGTTGGTTTGTATCTTGCAATGCTATCAAAGCAAGGGAGAAACAAATTGGTTTTTGAATTATTACAGATTTTTCACTTTTTCTCAAAAGACTAACAACTGCGTCTAATCCACGTTGAGTCATTATTGAGTAAAGTGATGCGTTCATGTTCAACAAAGGATCCAAAGTACTTGGCAACATTGTTGAAGATGCTCCTTTGATCCAAATATCTGTTCTTCTGGTTTGAGATTGATTGAATGGGATAAAATGTTGTAGCAAACCTTGTTCGGCGTCGGAGAGAGGCGCCTTAAGTTGATCTTTCTCTAGCACTGCAACGATTTGTTGTGAAACGAGACGCTTAATCGTCACAGAACAACTTTCATCCAGCAAAACGCATCGTAATACCTCAATGCAAACTTCTCTGTACTTCTTTGAATTTTCTGCATCTGCATTTTCTCCAGATTGACCTCTTTGGATTTGATTAGCGACCGATCTTAACGCACCAGGTAAAGTATAGCTTAGCAGATCCTGTAGAAAGTAAGTCAGCCCGCCACGCAGAGTGTCCATATCGATGACATTTGTGGATGTTGCAATGATTGCTTGCGAGAAGATTGTAGGAGCGATTCGCATTAGTAATTGCGGAGAAGAAGCTCGAATTAGATCATCAGAAATTCCATCACTTCCAAACAAAGCAGTAATCCAATTTGCAACAGTTTCTTGTTCCATCTTTGATAATCGATCCAACGGTCTTGTAGCAGTCAATGATCGCATAACCGAAGGTAAGAAGCGAGAGCGTGAAGAAGGACACAAGTCTTCCAAGCTTGCACCTGAACCCAATCCGATCTGGATCACGAATTGACCAAATAATACAATAGGTGCCAAAACGGAAGGATCTTCACCAGATTGCAATAGATCTGGATTGTCGAGAATAACGCAAATAGGCTGCAAAGCTTGAGCAGGAGAAACGAAGAACAGCCATATCTGTAAAGCAGAGCTGCTTTCCAACAACATAGAGCATGCTCTCGAAAGCGGTTCTAATTCATTATTGTTTGCCCAATTTAGCATAGACTCCATTAATGCGCGACAGAGTTGATCTTGGGTGGAATAATCAGACTCGATTGCTTCCACAAAGTTGGGATCGTCAAGGGCCTCTCCAGATAGGAGACGTTGTGAAGTGTACTCTGACACAGTCATGGACATATGCTTTGCATCCATTGTGATTTGCGAAGGTCTCAGGAGCATTTCTGCTTCTGCAAGAGAATGCTTTCCAGTCTGCCACCGATCAAGTCTAACGGCATCCCGGTCAACCAAAGATTGAACCAACATTGCTTGGATTGAACTACGCTCTGAAGACCCTTCACCTCCTGTACTGGAGATCAGTGAGTCCATCATGATCGTGTCCGGATCAGCATCTTTCTCCACATCATTTTGCTTGTCGGAATTGGTTGCCTTTCGATGGACTTCGCATTTATCCATGAGAGATTTCGCCTTTTCTACAAACAGATGACAGGCTTTTTCGATATCATCCAACTCGCTATCCGAGCGTACCACATCTGTTCTTTCTGCCTGAATTGTTTGGATGATCGAAGGTACCAAACTGCACAATCCACTTTGCCAAATACTTGAATACGATTCACTCCCTCCTAATGCTTTTGGCGTGCTCAGAACAGCAGCCAATCCACCTGCAGCACCAAGTAAAAGCTCAAAGAATGTGATTGTGTACGCTTCTTGATCCTGTAAGCCAGACTGTATTCTAGCACCAATCAACATCTTTGTCGCTTCCACTTTTTGACGAAAATCCACAGGTTCATCCATCAAAAAGTGCATTAGCACTGCCAATTCAGGTTCAACGAATGATGAACTTACATTTTTGTTGATATCTATTGTCGGTTGCCAATCTGTTTTTGTTTGTTCTATAGCCATTGGGCAGAATAGTGATTGCGGATGATAAAAAGATCCAATATGAATGCTTGTCACGCTAAAAGTATTTCCCTTTTAATTGTTAATGCTTTGTGACTGACTGGCTGAAATGCAAATGTGACAAGTTACCCCACGCTTATCAATTTAAGCATTAACGGATAAAATACCGCGTTAGCCGCTATGCTGACCATGTGTGTGTATGTGGACAAGAAGGGAAGATGCAGCATGGAATGGCCAAAGCACGCAAGATTAAGCATTTGATTGATAGAGATGCATGACTCATTTCTTGTTCTCTTCCTTCATCTCTATCACTTCTTTCACCATGTTGACCCGATCTCTCGCAAGGTCTTCATATCGCAGCATTCGACCATGTTTAACATCAAACGTCAAAACACTTACAAGACTTCAAAGTCGATCATTGGCAACGGCCGCACAACAGTCCTTCTTTGCTGATGAACCTACAGCACCACATCTCGTCTCACAAAGTATTCCTGGACCTTCTTCCTCTCAAATTAGTCAAGTAATCGCATCATTTCAAGAAGAACGTGCACATCAATTCGTCGTAGATTATGAAAAGAGTGTTGGTAATTGGATCGTAGATGTGGACGGAAATACAATGTTGGATATGTTTGCTCAAATTGCATCAATCGCAATCGGTTACAATCATCCAAGATTGTTAGAGCTAGCAAGATCGGATGAATTCATCAAAGCAACGATGAATAGACCTGCTCTCGGTAGCTTTCCTCCTGCAAAATGGGCCGAATGGATCGAAACTGGATTATTGGCAAACGATGTTCGTCCAAAAGGTTTAGATCATCTGTTCACAGCAATGTGTGGAAGTTGTGCCAACGAGACAGCTTTCAAGGCTGTTTTCATGGCTTATCGTGCTCGTGAACGTGGTGAAGGTGTAAGTTTCACACCGGAAGAATTGGACAGTTGCATGCGTAATCAAAAGCCAGGTGCTCCAGATTTGAGTATCCTCAGTTTCACAAAAGCATTCCACGGTCGCTTGTTTGGATCACTCAGTGCGACACGCAGTAAAGCTGTTCACAAAATTGATATTCCTGCTTTCGATTGGCCGGTTTGCCCTTGGCCAGCTGTGAAATATCCTTTGGACAAATTTGCAGCTGAAAATGCAAAAGCCGAACAAGATGCTTTGAATATAGTTGAGCAAACGATTATCAAACAACGTGAGATAAAGCCTGTCGCGGGATTGATCGTTGAACCAATTGCTTCTGAAGGTGGTGATCAACATGCTTCACCTGCTTTCTTCCAAGGTCTTCGCGAACTTACACAACGATTGGGCGTATTTATGATCGTGGACGAGGTGCAGACTGCAATGGCAACTGGTTCTCTTTGGGCCCATTCAAAGTGGAATCTACCTACGCCACCAGATGCAGTCACATTCAGCAAAAAGCTACAAGCAGCTGGATTCTATCATAATCTTGACTTGAAAGCATCCTTGCCTTATCGTAATTTCAACACATGGCTAGGTGACCCAACTCGTGCTTTACAAGCAAGAGAGATCCTTCGTGTGGTGCGAGAAGATAATCTATTGGACAATACAGCAAAAGTTGGAGCATACATTTATGAGAATTTGGAGAACTTCACTCAATCAAACGGCAAAGGAAAGATGTTCAACTTACGTGGAAAAGATCAAGGAACATTTATTGCTTGGGATGCAGAAACACCTGAAAAGCGTGATGAAGTGATCAAGAAAATGCGATCAAAAGGTGTTCATCTTGGAGGATGTGGAGAACAAGCGATTCGATTACGACCGATGTTAGTCTTCCAAAAACATCATGCAGATATCTTTTTGGAGAATTTAAGCAATGTCTTGAAGGAAATTTAACGAAGCTCACGATGTATTTTTTTTTGGCAGATGAGAATGTATATATGAAACATGTGAAACGTCTTTCGTCTAAAGAGCCCATAAGCTGTACAGCAGAAATAATACGAGAGATAGAAGAAAAAACAACCGGTGGGATCAGGCCCAAACGGGGTCAACAATTTCGGGACCACGACCAACAGTATGTACTCGGAAGCCGATCTTGCGTAACGTCTTGGCATCCACCACATTTCTTCCATCGAACAAGAATGCCGGTTTCTTCATGGAAGCATGAATAGCTTCCCAATCTAGAGTCTTGAATTCGTCCCATTCAGTTGCAATGACGACTGCTTCTGCACCTGCACATGCTTCGACGGCAGAGTTTGCGATTTGAACTTGCTTCTTTGCTGCTTCGGTATCGTCAATCACTCCGGGTTCGGTGATATCCAGGTAAATTTGATGATGAGGAACTTTTGGATCGTAGACTGTAATTTGAGCACGTTCTTGTCTAAAAAGCTTGCAAATCGTAGCTGCTGGAGATTCGCGGGTATCTCCTGTATCCTTTTTGAATGCAAAGCCTAAAAGAGCAACACGTTTTTGAGTGATTGTGTTAAACATGGTAGAGACTACCTTTCTTGCAAATCGTTCTTTGCTGTACTCGTTCATCTCGATCACTTGTTTCCAATAGGCTGCCACTTTTGGTAATCCTAAACTTTCAGATAAATAAACCAAGTTCAAAATATCTTTTTGGAAACAACTTCCGCCAAATCCGATACTTGCTCGTAAAAAGTTTGGACCGATTCGTTTATCCAATCCACATGCATGTGCGACTTCTGTTACATCTGCTCCTGTTGCCTCACAAATGGCTGCCATTGCATTGATGCTACTGATACGTTGAGCGAGCATAGCATTTGCTGCTAGCTTACTCAATTCACTACTCCATAATCCTGTTGTATAGATGCGCTTTCTTTCCACCCATCTTGCATATACATCTTGCAGTTTACGTGCTGCTAATTGTCCTTCAGGGGTTGGTAAACTTCCGATCAAAACTCTATCTGGATTCTCAAGATCGGTGATTGCCGTTCCTTCGGCCAAAAATTCAGGATTAGACAAGATGTCAAATTGCAAACCAGGCTTTGCATTTGCTTCCAAAACTTGTCGCATAGAGGCAGCCGTACGACAAGGAACGGTTGACTTTTCAACAATGATTTTTGAAGAAGTTGAAACTTCTGCAATCCTTCTTGTTGATGATTCTACGTAATGCATATCTGCCGCATAACCTGCTCCGATACCGGATGTCTTTGTGGGTGTATTGACGCTCACAAAGATCAGGTCTGCTTCATGAATAGCTTTGTCCACTTCTGTGGAGAAGAAGAGGTTTCTTCCTCTGCAAGTTTGAACGATGTCTGCCAATCCTGGTTCGTATACGGGTAAATCATCCAATTTGCCCGTTTTTGGATTGGGAGGACTGTTCCATGCTGCAATACGAACAGGATTAATGTCTACGATGGTGACTGTGATATCGGGACATTTACTTGCGATCACTGTGCATGTTGGACCACCAACGTATCCTGCTCCAATACAACATATCCGTCGTACTGGCGAGCTAGAAGCTGCTTGTTCGAGATTGTAAACTGTATCTGCTGCGATAGGTGCCATTTTGGTGTGAGATGATCGTGTGAGGTGGTCAAACTGTGGGTTAATAAAGTTTTCTTCTTTTCAACACGGCTCCTCTTTATTTCCTGCTCACCTTGCAAGTTCTGCATTTGTTCTTCTTACAATATGGTGAGGGAGGAGGAAAGGCGAACGTTCCAACAAGAGTCTAAACTTGACCTGCATGCATGAAACTGCACGGGTCTAGAAGATCCAGAAATTAAATCAAAAACGCGTCAAACAACACCCAGCAAAAAGAATCAACTGGGCTCCCGTGCTTATGTAATTTAATGCTTGTGGAGATAACATTGTTTGTCAAGAAGAATGATACCTCTTACCGCATCAATCACAGTTATCGCTTTGTAATCTGGGAAAGAATGGTCAGTAGACTCGAAAAGGAGTCAAAAGTATAGATCACTGATGCAGTCAATCTCACACCATCTCATAGTCTCTTCAATATCTGGCAGACATCGAAAGCACTGATGGTCCAAGTGAGTAAAGAGCGAGTGCATATATTCCACTATTTCACCCTCATGCTGACTCTCACAACTTTCTGTAGACGAAGGAGACGACATCTCTGCCTTACATTGGCTAGAAGATGGTGTTATCTTAGGAGGAACTGTCAAAGGTCATCTTTATGGGTGGTAAGTGATGATTTCGTGTTTGTGCACAGTACATGCGCTCATTCAGATAGCTCGATCCCTTCAACAGGCGTGATACGAATGGGCAATATCTTGGTGAAGCAGGAAAAGGTGGTCATGGAATCTGCATAAATTCAATCTCATCGTCAAGGCAGAACAAAGTGGTGCTAACGGCTGCACTGGACGGAACGGTTGCTCTGTGGGACACCTCCGACATAGCCGCCATGCTGCAGAGATCCGAAGTGATTCCCACTGGAGAGAATGAAGAGTCGTCTCTCTCGCAGCAGCCAGATACATTCCCTCTCACGCTACTGAAGAGTATGAGGCTCAACAAGAAGAGTAGCGCTGAATCTCAGTCAATGAATGAAGTCAGTGTAGGCAATGAAGCCCAAAATCCAAGACCTATGGATAGCAAAAGTGAGTGTCTACAATGCCAATGTATGCATCAGGCGTTTGTTGAATGCTAACACATCCTGATTTTAACAGGGACTTATTGCGCTGTCTTGCATCCTACTGAACCAATATTCATGACAACTGGCTCAAAGGCTGAGCTCATCATACGATCATACGACAGAGATTCGCGTCAGTTCGGACAAGTGATTACATCGATATCTCCTGATGGAACTGAAAAGAACGGCAAATTTCAAGAAAGTTCTAGTGGCTCAAAAGTGAAAGACTTTGGCCTATGCCTCTTGGTGCACAATTCGGGCGAAACGGTTGCACTTGGCACCTCTGAGGGATATGTTCATCTATTCCAAATCGAAGAGAAGAAGCATCTCATTTCCATCAAAGCAAGTGGTCAAGCTGTGAAATGTTTGCATTTCACTCCAAATGATGAATTGCTCGTAGGCGGTAATGACGGAAACGTTTCGGTGTTTGACGTTCAACAATATGTACCAAAGTCATCGTCAAGGGTTACGGAGACGGAGGATGAAGATTTATTCGTTGATGGTTTGGATGAATTTGCCGACGATTTCACGTTTAGTCAACACAGCATTCATACGATGAGTCAAACGAGCTCTAATTCTAGCCTATTCAGCCAAACGCAGCCGTCACGATCCACATCTTTGAAGCCCGTTCGGAGCTGGTCTTCCCATCCAAGAGGCTTAACGGGAGTGAAAGCTTCATCAGACGGTCGTATTGTTGCTACAAGGTAAGTATTCTATATCTGTGATTTTATGTAGGTTGCGTTGCTGATTGATTTCTCTACAGTTCGATCGATGGCCGTGTGCGTATTTGGGATTTCAAGAATCCAGCAACACAAGCACTGTGTAACATCAAACAAGACAAAGACATCTATGCTATTGAGTGGAAACCGGTCGCAAGAGACGAGGCAGATGACAGAAATGCGACACAAGAAAGACCATCGAAAAGGTGCAAGACTGTGCCTATTAGCAACAGCGCCATGACGGCTGCCGCTCAAAGTGCAAAGACAGCTTCAATGTTTGTCACTGCAGGTGCTGATGGTAAGGTACGATGGTACAGAATGGCTGGCGGGAATACTGCCAACGTATAAAAACATTTCAAGAGCTCTTCAATACTGCAGTGCAACAACACTATGTACTTCTACCATGCTTACACAATCATCCAAATAGAGAACATGTACATTAATAGATTGAAATCGTTACAGAGCACAAAATGATGATTGATACAGTAGATGAGAAGATTATTGCAACACTTCAGGAGCCAGGATGCCAAGTTCTACCCACTTTTCGATCAAATCACATACGCCGGGATAACCTTGTCCGCTTGCATTGTTCTGTGGTCCACGAAAATCGGCAAAATTGAAAAGATCGAATTCGTTTCCGAAAGCGATAAAATGTGCGAACAAGCTATTGAAATGACCTTCAGCACATAAATTGACGATCCAATGAAATTGTGCATGATAAATATGAGCAAAGACACGAAGTAATTGTTTGTAAATGTGTTTTGCCGTTGCTGGAAATGTGGGTGGGAATTCTCTTGATGCTTTTGTAGGAAATGTTGCTTCATCACTTAATAGTCCGCCTACCCATGTCATCACGTAATCTATGTATTGTGGTGCAGGTAGCTTTACCTGTCTCTTGTTCTGATCGATCCATGTATAATCCAGTCCAATTCCCGCTGACATTGTTGGATTATTTTGGATCGTACAGAATTCCGTTAGCATGCCGTAGAACTGATTTAGATTGTTAAAGAAGTCAAATACTGCATGAAAGAAGGAAAGTTAGCATCCTTACCGGAAGTATGCATCCTACATGCACCACTTACAATTGACGGCAATCCATTCATTCTTGTCCACATATTTTGGTAAAACGACGATTGTCTTGAAACTTCCTTTGATCAATGCACTTCGAACGAAAGGGTTACAAAGGTAAAGAGGTTTGCTCAGCCCGCCTGATCCACCATGACCACCGCCTTGAGTGGCAAGAGCGCTAGATTGTGCTGCTCCGAAAGGCATATCAGGAAGTGTTGGTGACTTCTTTGGTCGAGAAGATCGACCCATCGATCTGAAGAAGTTTGACATGTTTGTCAATTGGTCGTGCTGAGGGTCGTATGTGCGGCTCTGTTTGTCGATATGATGCTCGTCCAGCGAACACAATCTAGTCGATTATGATGAGGTATTGTAGTTCGTAAGAGTCTCGTTGAACGGTATATGGTTGAGAAGATGTGTAAGATGGTTGTCCGTTCTCACGTTAAATAGAAGTGCGGAGCGAGCGGCTGTGCGTTAAGCTTTAATTCAACTTGGCACTAATTGAGCGGGCGCGTCACTCAAATTCTCCTGGTGGGCTAGCTAGCAAATTGAATGGCCCTATTCTGCTGAACGCCAACGTCATCCTTCTCAAATTTTAGGAGTATGTATGTCATTACAAAAAACAAAAGCATCATGAAAAAGTACAGATTCTATGAAATGTCTAATTTGGCAGCAGGTGCAGGTATGGTAATAGCAGGATTGGCACCGGTATCTGTATGCTTTGCGGCTTCAGCAATAGCACGTTTCACATCTTCTCTTGAAATGTTTGCTTTTTCACACATTGTGTAAAATATATGACCAGCATCAAACAATTCCAATGGAGTTCCGAATTCTGCCACTTCACCTTTTTCGAATACGGCCACTTTATCATAACCGATAATAGTTCTTAACCTATGGGCAATTGTGAGCAATGTCTTGTGTGCAAATTCTCTTCGAATTGTTGCTTGAATCAAGGCATCAGTTTGAACATCAACACTTGCCGTTGCTTCATCCAATAAAATGATTTGACTATCCTTCACCAAAGCTCTTGCCAACGAAACGAGAGATCTTTGACCTAAAGAAAGATTTCCACCTTCTTCATCTAAAGGAGTATCAAGATGAACGCTACTTGAAAGTTGACTTGTGATATTTCCTGGGTTTTGATCATCTTCTGATGCGATCAAATAACTTCTCTTCAATGCGTCATTCAATCTTGCTTCATCGTAAACGTTGAAAGGATCCAGATTGGATCGAATCGTTCCAGAGAATAAGACTGGTTCTTGTGGTAGATATCCGATTCGATTACGCAAATCTGCTAAACCAATCTTGGAAATGTCTACCCCATCGATAGTAATACTTCCACGTTCCAATTCAATCAATCGTAACAAACATGTCAACAAACTTGACTTTCCTGCTCCTGTTCTACCAACGATGGCAGTCTTTTCACCTCCTTTGAGCGATAAATTGATATCTTTCAATACGATCGGTAATCCTTCACGGTAACGTAAAGTAGCATCTTTGAATTCAATAGCACCACTCTTTGGCCAAGCAGGATCTAAGTTTGCTTCTGGTATTTCTTGTGGTGCTTCTTGTTCTAATTCGTTTGCATAATATTGAATACGTTCTGCACTGTTCATATCGTTTTCCACTTCGGCAACTTGACGGGTGGCCCAACTGAATGATTGACTGACCGTTAACATGAAACTTAATGCTAAACCAATTTCGGCCGGGTTCAAAGCATTTGCACCAACGGTTGCCAAAAGTGCAGTTACAAACACCAACAAAGCACCAATTGCGTCCATACGAACACCCAAAAATCGTTGATTACAAATCGAGAAAAAGTAAGCACGATTTTCGATATCCAAATGACGATGATGATCGCTACGGAACCTTTCCGTTTCTTGATAAGCACGTAAAGTTGCTAGACCTGTTAAAGTCTCACTGAAATGAGAATAAAGAGCAGAACGCAAAAGAGCATCCAATCTCTTTACTTCACGTGCTCCACGACGATACATGATCGAAGCGATCGCATAAAAGAAGACGACGACTGCAACGGCGATCACGAAATAATGCGTTAAGACTGTAATCAAGATGATTGCACCAAGAACGGTACCCAAAGTAGAAACTGCCATTCGAGCTGAATCAGGAAGCAAGTTATCCAAAGTGTCCATATCCTTTGTGAATCTGTTCAAAATTCTTCCTTTTGGTTGAACGTCGAAGAAAGTATTGAGAGGTGCAAATAAAAGACGTCGAATCGCATCTTGATGTAAGTTACGTGCAGCATAATAGGTAAAAATACCTGAGACTGCGCCCATCAAGAAAGTAGCAACTGCCTGTGCAATACCCAAAGCGGCATAGATGCCCATGTAGAATGCTTGCTTGTCTCCAAATTTCAGACCTTCCCACCAAACTAGCCAATAAGAATTGATCACAGTGGCACCTTGCATCAAAGCAACGGAGACGAGTAGCATTGGGAACAAGATATTTCCTCTACCGGCACGTAGGTAAGCTGCATACACTTTGCTACCCATTGCACCTGTATTACGTTCTTCTTGACTGAGAGGATCCTTTTTACCGGAAGGATCAGTCATCTCTGCACGGGAGTAGTGTTTCTTGACATTTTTGCCTTCCTGTCCATTTTCGATACCTTCTTCTTCCTCTTCCTCCTCTTCCTGTTCACCACCAAATTCTTCTACTAATTTGGCAAATGCACCATTTGAATGTTCCAATTCAGAGTATGTTCCCGTTTCGACAATTTGTCCATCCAGCATCGTAATGATTCGATCTGTTTCAGGTAAAACGTGAATTGCGTGTGTAATAAGCATGACAGTCTTTCCTTGTGCTTTGAGACCCAAGATTGCATTATGGAACAATGCTTTTGCCACATGTGGATCGACGGCCGAAAGTGGATCATCAAACATGTAAGTATCTGCATCGTAATACAAAGCACGAGCAAGATTAACACGAGCTTTTTGACCTCCAGATAATGTTGTACCACGTTCACCAATTTCTGTTTGATCACCTTGTGGAAGGATGACAAGATCACTTTCCAATTCCGCTTGTTTGATAATGGCCCAATACCGTTCTTCATCAAATGGACGTCCAAAAACGATGTTTTCACGTACAGTTGCAGCTTGGATCCATGGCGATTGAGGACAATAAGCAACCGTACCGGTACCACCCCAAATGATCCTGCCACTCTTATAACGTACTTCTCCTAATAATGATTCAAACAAAGTAGATTTTCCACTTCCTACAGGTCCAACAATGGCCAATAACTCTCCGCGTTGCACGGTAAGGTTAACACGATCCAACGTAAAGGGTTCTTCATGCTTTTCGGTAGCAGCTTTGACGATTCCAGAAGAAGATTCATCAATTGCAGCCTCTGTCGCTTCGTTCAAAGGTGCACCTGTTTGTGCAGTTCCAAGACTATCCATTGGTGCACCTGAAACTTTTTCTGTTGCATGCTCTGCTTTGATTTGATCGACTGCATCTGGATGATCTTTGGGTGTTGCAGCGCCACTTTGAGGTGTATTGATGCCTGATTGTGGTCTTGAAACAAGGCTTAAGGCATTTCGCATACGATCTCTGGCCGATTGATTTTTGTTTACATCATTCTTGTTTGCATTGGCAGCAGCAGTGGCAGCTTGTTTTGCTACTTTCGCTTCAGCAGCCATCTTTTTCTTGGATTTAGGCATATCATCTTCTTTTTTGACTTCATCGTATTGGAAAGATGCATCTTCCACTTTGAGGGCGTATTTGATCGTATCATCATGCTCTGAATGATCTTCCAACGCATCTGCCATAAAGACTGTATTCAAACGTAAGCTTGCGTTGTAACCATCAGTCAAAGCACTCAAAGAGAGTGGCAAAAACATCAATGGCAAGCGCAAAAGCTGGAATAAAGTCAAAGCAGTGAAAATTCCTTTGATAGTCTCAATAGTGAACCCGCCTTCAAGATGATTGTAAAGCACGAATGCAACAACGGCTGCTAGAGAAGGTAGAGAGAAAGCGACAGCATTATTGACCGCTCTGAAGATCAATAATCTTCTGATTCCGATCATTTCTTTCCTTCGAATTGCTGACAACCTTTCCAAAAATTTGTTTTCTTGTGCAAACGATTTTACAACACGAATTGAAGTAAGTAATTCGTTGATCAATTTACTTCGTTTATCGGTATACATCATTGATGCTTTTCTCGTCTTGAACATTGATTTCATAATCATACCTTGTAATGGCATAAATAAAACCAATAATGCAAAACCAACTAAAGCACTTGCTTTGATTTGCCAAATGAGCAAACCTACACATAAACCTAAAGCGAAAGGACTTGTGATAGCCAAAGCACCCCATTGTGATGCGAAATCGATTCGACTACAATCGGTAGAAGCGTGATTGAGTAGCTTTCCTGGACTTCGGTCTTTACCGCCTAATTGCATACTTCTTGTGAACAGTGAAGAAATCAAAGTTGAACGTGCATGAACACCAACGCTCATTGAACGGAAGAAGAATTGATGTTGAAACAGACTTGCCAAAACTTGCATAACGAATAAAGCAATTGCATATCCAACTCCTACACCATTACTCGGATCATGAGCGGCTGGATTTTTGACATGTTCAAACTTTTGTGTACCAAATTCGATAATAACTCGAATCAAAAGAGGCGAAGTCATTTGTGCTATATCACCAAACACTTTTACCACAATAGCAATCATTAGGTCCCTTCTGAACATCCACATTAAACTTCTCCATACTTGTGCAACTTGATATCCACTTCGATTTACGACTGAATCGTTTGGAGATTGTGATTTTGGAGGAGGAGAGCGCCATTGTTTCTCACGTTCTTCCAAATTGAGTGCTCGTTTGGATCGTCCTGTTAGGGTAAAGTATGCATTTGCCAGTTTCCAGTTAAGGTTTCTTCTCCAACCTACCGGTATTTCTCCATTTTGTAATTTGACATTATATTCATCCGCTTTTTTTACACTTGCATCCCATAACCGTAAAAATTCTTTGCTCATCACTTCACTGCCTTGTGATGGTCCTAATTTGTATAAATCTGTTGCTTCAAGCGCACGTTGAAAGCCCAAGATCATAATAGGCTGTGCCCATTGATATGTTAAAACTGAAATTGGTCCTGCATTTTCCAATGGGATCATTTTAGCATCCTCCAAAGAAGCGGGTGGCGGTGGAGGAAGATTCTTTGGACGCCAAATTTGATAAAATTTTTCTCTTTGTTTAACATGAATGAAATCCCTTCTTCCTGGATTATATCCGCATTCTTCTAGAATCTTTTCATCTTCTTCCTTTTCGTGTTCGTCGTGTGATTTTATTTTTTCTTGCGAATGTTCTGATCCATCTCCTTTTTCGGATGAACGTGTAGATTGTCTTTGTGCTTCTACATCTTCATCCTCTGTTGAATTGAGTGATCTTTGTGGCTTTTGTATCTGCTTTTCATTTTCTACAGGTGATCTTGATGATCCTGAAGAAGAGTAAGATGATCCATCGCCATCAACATCTTTTCGTGTCCCAGCTAAAGGGGACATAGTGTACGGAGGAAAGGTATTTTAGTTGATGATGGTAAAGGGAAAAATAATTTCATCATCTTTCCCCTTATATCAAATCTATGCCACCAGAATTTCATATTTTGCTGACATGCAATCATGATTCTTTACTCAGCGGAAAGGCAGAGCAAATGATATGTCCGCGGGTTCAAGAAATTTGTTTACAAATCCGAACCCTGTTTATGGTTACAGGTAAAATGCCGAGCTTAATGCCGAATCGCTCATCCTTTTATTTACGGCCGTTAAACCGAGCGGGGGGCATTCTCGCACTTAAACCAAGTTTGCTCAGCAAAAAAGTGTGCACTGCGTGCACTGCATTTGAAATAGAAACTCAGCTTGTGTTCAGATCGTTGGATGCGGATCGAACCCCATACGTTGCAGGGCGGGAAGTAGTTTACGCGTTCTTCCAATGGTTTTTGTTCCCGCACTCAAATTAACCACCCGCAAAGCCACGCGTTCAGTCTTTCGTTTGGCGCGTATACGAGTAATAATCCTCTCTGTGTCACACATAGAGTAATGGTGATACAGGGAGAATAAAAGGTGTATATATCTTACCTTGAACCATCTTGATAGTAACACAGATAAACTGATAGGAAAGTGTATCAATATTGTCAAATACCGAGCCAATTCATGACCAAGTATAGTCACAAATGCTTAAAGATGATCAGAAGAGATGAGAATGATACTATCATGATGCAACAAGGACACTTACCGGTAAAAACTCAGAGATTTCTTCTTCAAAAGATTGCAAGGGTTGTCATAATAAGAAAGCAAGGTAAGTAAATTACTGCTTCACAGACTAAATCAAACAACGAGCAAAGTCCATCAACAAACAATACTTATGAAAGTTTAAGAGGAATTTGAGTTTTGCTGTAAGAGTTGTATCATGAACAGACCGAAAGCGAGTCGTCCTTGTGTCGTAATATTCTGAAGACAGCCTATGACAATAACGTAACGGTAATCAAAAGGACATCTCCGATCAAAGCGCTTTTTATTCCTGTCAACGATCGAGAATTATATCTTTTTACCCTTGGGTCATACTAATTTAGCGTTTAAAGAAGTTCTTTCAAACTTAAAAAGCCATAAAAAAAGCATACGGTGCACGAAGCCGAATAAGCTTTAATTTAACTTCCTTTGATTAGTTTCATTCGGCAATCAATGGTCATTCAACTTCATGGTACATGCATATGGAAATGATTGACAGGTCGAAATGTGGGGCTCCATAAATGTCATTCGGTAACCAAGGAGACTTTTGATGCAAACTTGTGCATAAATGGGGGTAAAAGAAGGTGTTTAAAAAACAAACATGTTCGATCAATAGCGTATTTGTTTCATTCATTCTAAGCTTAAAATAAACATAGATCCGACGGCTTCTTTGTGTCAATATTGCATAGCATGTTAATCTTCAAGTGACATTTGGAGCCTTTTTTTGTTTGTTTTGATAAACGCTATTCGTGGTAATCTTTGTCCATATCTCGATTAGCTTCCGCGGCTTGTTTCTCCATGGACATCATTCATCGGTAAATTATGTCTAGCTCATTGCTTAGGCGATGTAGAAGACATGATTCGGATTCTAAGAGGAACTTCACAGTGAACCCATGTGATTACTTCCTCATCATCTATTCTTTCTCATAGAAAGCCGAGAGGTAAAAAACATCATATAACAATTCTTGAAGACCTAAAAGGTATATAAAGAGCCTGTAAATTTATGAACAACACCATAATTTCTCATCCAAACCAAATCACAAACATAATTCTCACTCTCCCCTTTTCAAAAAATGAAGACAATCACATCTTTGGCCAGCTTTGTTGCTCTCGGCTCCGCTCTATTTGCAAAGAGTGCATCTGCCGATCAACACTTTGTAAACTTTTATGAAATTTACAACGTTCTCTCCGTCACAGGTCAATTGGAAGTGCCAACAAAAGATTTGAGTGGTACACCATACTTGTGGCCCGGTCTTCAACCTTATAACAATCAAGGTGTCTTGCAACCAGTCTTAGGTGCGTTGTCTGTCATTATTGTGTATACTCGAATCATACTGACACTTTAAACGATTCATTCTCCTTCAGATGGAAGAAATAAAGGCTGGTTCTTCGGCAACAATTACGGTGAGTTGACTTGATTTAACTTTTACGATAAGGTCATTTTCCTAATTATGCTCTTCTCTTCTAGTCGGTAAACCTTCCGAGCCTTACGGTGGAGGCGTAGGTGCTCCTCTTGGAAGTACATTGAGCTATGTCATGCGTAACTCAAATGACGGCAAGAATAACTGGTATTCCGAAGTATCGAATGAAAACGGTGACAAGGCAAGTTACACGTATGAACTCGGTCTAACGATGACACAAGCAATCTTTGATTGTGAATTATACGATGTTGATTGGAACTTTGGCGATGTTATTTTCAAGAATATCGAAATTATTGCTTCAGGTTCAGATTTGAGCTGGTGCAACGATCATCCTTATTCAAGCTCTGTTAACTACAAGGTTGACGGTGTCACCTCAAGCAAGGGTGATAACACAGTCTCATGCAAGATCGAAAAGATTACCTTGTCACCTCCATCATAAGAGATTCTCTAGAGAAGTGACTTTTGAGATCTCAGAACACTTTATGGCCCTATATGCTTTTCTTTAAAATATCGAGTAATCTAATTGATGTTACAAACAATAATTGTGTCTTTGGCAAAGGTCACCATCCCAACTTCAGAGTCAGCATCTGTGTCACACTTGAAGTATCACATCTAAACCTCGCGTGTTCTTCGGTTTTTAAACAAGTTCGGTCTAAACGCCGAAAATCATCCTAAACACGACACCTTTTCTCCGAACAAGTTCCGAATTGAGGCCACAAGCATATGTGCAGTATTGGAATTCAAGAAGATCTAAGCACCGAAGTGGCTTATGAGTTAGAAAACCTTACTTCTCTTCAAACAATCAGGTCGTGTGGGGAAACCGGCGGCTTAAACACCGAGTCATCCGAAAAGATCATCACAAGAAGAAGAAGAAGATGACAATTGATAATCAGGCACGGCCTCCTATTCTAGATGGAGAAGGAACAAATGTGGTATTCACAACACCCAGAGAAATTGATCAATCTGCTTCACTTGTGGAAGGGATGATGATAACGATCAATGCTGCATTCAAAGAACAAAGTAGTAGAACGAAAATCTTGGATTCCCATCAAAGAATGGTACAAGGGTCAATTTTTGAACAACAGCTGGGCGATGATCCAAAAACGTTTTGTATAATTGTTTCACAACCACAGAAACCATATGTTGCAGGTACGATTGCAGCTAGAAGATTTCCTACATCATCTTTACCGATCGAACGTGCTTCACTTACACCACAAGGGGAGCAACTATCAACTAGAGCAATCTTTACCAGAACAGATATACCCATTCAGTATGTCAAATCCGTCTTTTGGGAATTAAAGATTTTAGCAGTTCATCCTTCCATGCAAGGTCAAAGGTTAGGAAAATGGTTGATCGATACAGTAGAAGATGAAATCAAAAGAAGGACACTTGACAAAGATCCAAATGCAAATGAAGTGATTATCGTTTTAACAACTGTCGATCAACATGCTGCACCCATTTACCTTAAAAGAGGATATATAATAGACGGTCAACAAGATTATCCGGCTGGAACGGTAAATAGCGAATATGGATTCACAGTTTTGCACATGCACAAAAGATATCAGCTGCCATGAAAGATGAAAAGACGACTTGAATGATCATTTGTACAATAGAACAGTTACCCTTGAATGCATACATCGTGCAAAGTTCAGAATCTTCTTCTCGTTGTACTGATTAGACGCGTAATATGCTTAGTTTGTACACGAAGCCTCCACGCAGGGTAAAGTGTTGATTATACTTGCATGATTTGTGTTGTTGATGTATGTTTAAAACGTATTCTGATGATACCACCATCCTATACAATTAGCAAAGATGATAACCATAGCCACCGATGAGGACACTCTCAACGTTGATGGAGATCTGTCAATGACGCTGGAAAATCTGAAAGCGATTCTTGAAGCAGATACTTCTACACCCCCACCATCTCAACAACTGTACTGTAACGGAAAACTTTTATCAGATGATAAAGCTTCACTTTCATCCTTGGGCGTGAAGGAAGATGATCTGTTGATGTTGCACAAAAGTCAATCTGCCGCTCAATCATCGGGTAGTGGATCAACAGGCGCTTCTGCCGCCGGGGCCAGACCACAGCCTTCAACACCCGAACAAGAAGCAGAAGCACTTCGACAGGAAATGTTAAGCAATGCACCTTTGATGGCTCAATTACGCTCTCAAAGACCCGAGCTAGCAGAAGCAGTCAATGCTTCAGATCCAACAAAGTTCATTCAAATGTTACGTGCAGAACGTGAAAGGAATCAAGAAGCACAAAGACAGGCAATGGCTTTGGCCAATGCAGATGAATTTGATATTGATGCACAAAGAAGAATCGAAGAAGCAATTCGACAAGAACAAGTGATGGAAAACTTTGGAAGTGCGATGGAATTCAATCCTGAAAGTTTTGGTAGAGTGACAATGTTGTATGTAGAAACACAGGTAAACGGACATCCTATCAAAGCTTTCGTCGATTCAGGCGCTCAAGCAACCATCATGAGTCCAGAATGCGCAGAGAAATGTGGAATCATGCGTTTGATCGATACCAGATTTGCCGGAATTGCAAGAGGTGTAGGTACGGCAAAGATTCTTGGCAGAGTTCACAGTGCTCAGATCAAATTAGGAGATGATCTATTCTTGCCTTGTTCCTTTACCATCATGGAGGGAAGGACTACCGAGCTCCTCTTTGGTCTGGATATGCTCAAAAGACATTCATGTCTGATCGATCTAGCAAAGAATGCACTGGTGGTTCATGGTCGTAACATTCGATTCCTAGACGAGCATGAATTGCCTCCCTCTGCACGCGGTGAAGGCTTGGACGATGAAGAAGAAGAAGCACAAGCTGGTCCTGCAGGACATGCTGCCGATAAAGCAAATGCCAATGCAGCAGCTTCTGCTGCCAATGCCGGCCAGTCGTTCCCAGGACAAGGTAATACACTTGGAAACACTTCAAATCAAGGAGCTGGTCAGCCCTTAGCTGGAATGTCGTGGGATCACAAAGCATCGCAGAATGCAACTTCTGGAGCACCACAGTCTTCCCCCAGTGGACCTGCACCATCTACTGGCGGTGCAAGCAGCACTCAGCAATCTTCAAAATCATGGCCAGCTGCTTCTCTACAAGCTCTGAAAGATTTGGGAGCATCTGATGTACAGGCAAAAGCTTTCCTGGACGCTGCAGGAGGAAATGTCGAAGTAGCGGCAAGCCTGCTGTTCCAGCAATAATCTAAGCAAGATTCACTCACTCACGAAACAGTCATTTTTTTGTAAACATAGTTATGCTTCAATCCAAAGCGATTTATAATACAATAAGAAGAATCTTGTGATAAGCATATGATCATCATGCGAGATAAGGTGGCGGATCATCTCGAACGTCAGTCGGATTCGCAGAGCCTTCAGTCAGGACTGGTGGAGTGCTTTGAGTTCCCTGCCCTGCGATTGAGTGTGATCTTTGTCTTTCTTGATCCCTCTCACGCTCCTCCTCTTCGATTGCAACATTTGCCGCTGCAATATCTTCTGGCTGAAGCGTACTATCAGATCTGTTTGGTCTGCGAACAGTTGGTGCTGTTCTTGTCTGTTGATCGTTTGTGATTTGTAGATTGCTCATATCAGGCGGGTTAGAATTAGAAGCAGATTGACTTTCTTCGGGCGGTTCATACAACGGCAATGCTTCGATATGCGTCGATCCTTCTTCCAATCTACTCTTCACTTCTTCTACCGCATCTCGGAATGCCATACCCCCGCCTTCATTGAACCACAGCTTGAACAATCCAGTGTTGTTGGAAGATGAGCCACTTCCAGACACTCTTTGTGGCAGACCGCCATCAGGGCTTGGGATGACCGAAGCTTCAAAATAAGGAGCGGTAAAGACTGGGATCAAATAACGCGTATCGACGAATTGTGCTAAAGGAATAGAAAGTGATCGTAAATGTGTTGATGCAACTGATGGATCTGCCGGTGCAGGTAAAGGTGGTTGACGTAAGAACAAGATTCGCTTAGACGTTACATATGCATTCCCGTTTGCGCTCCATTTTACACCTTGATGCTTGAAATCCAACGATAAACTACACTTTTCTACCGAAAAGAAAATCTTTTCACCCGGTAAAGGGACCGGACGTGATCCATCTTCGCTGATCAAAGCCCAATTGAGAGCCATGTTTGAATGAGTAGGAATGGATGATGGAGAGAGAGGATAGGAGCCTCAGCATAGCATTTTAAAATATGGGTATGTGGGCTATTGAAATAAAAATGGCACGGACCACTTGGCTGAATAATTCATCCCGGGAAAAGAGAAGCACACTTCATTCACAAACAGTCATCATAAAGAAAAACACTTCAAAAATAAAAATGAGTGGATTATAAAAGTACAAAAATGAAAGTAGATCATGCATTCTTCTGTTGTGATTTAGAAGGATCTGCATTTCTAACACTCAAAGTGCTCCTTTCTCCGGACGAAGTAGGCGTCATTTCGCCTGCTTGCGGTATTGTTAATGGCGGTGAATCTTCACCATTCGTAACACGCAATAACAATGCACCACTTAAACTTCTTTGTCGTCTTTGTGGTTGATCTTGATTCTTGTCCAATCCGTTCATACTTGCTACACTGTTCAAAGCATGCATTCGATCTTCCGCTCTTTCTTCTGCCGTTTTATGTGCGTCTAAATGGGTATATTGAGAAGGAGGATAATGGCTTGAAGGACTGATGGCATTGTATGCTTGTGGTGAAGAAGGACCATATTGAGGCGAACGGCCTGAATGTGTTTGCATCGTTCCAGAATATCGTTTGCTCGGATAATGTGGCTGTCCTCCATTGATGGAAGCACGACCACGTTGTAAATTTGCAGAGCCTTTTTGACCATACAATGTTGGATTAAGAGGTGGACTTTGCTGAATTGGTGATCCGACAAGTACACTGCTCAATGGTGGACTGGCATGACTGCTAAGCCCTAGAGCACTCTTTGGTCTTTCAGGCATATTGTACGAACTTGCACTCCAACTTCTAGTCTTCTTTGCATCATTTGTCATATCAGTCATCATCATATTTGAACTGATGGAAAACTGTGATCCGCGTGCAATAGAAGGCCTTACATTCTCATATCCATTTGCATTAATCGCAACACCTTCATGTAGAGGCATGTCACGCAAGGGTGGTGAATTGTATGGCGAGGTGGGTGAAATTGGTGGCGAAGCACTTGAAAGGAAAGAGGGTAGCATATCCATCGATTTGGTCTTCAACGCTCCCAATTCTCCCGGTGAACGAGCAGATTTTGAACTTCTATCGCTGCCGTTGCGTAACAAATCCGCTTCCTTGTCCGAATGATCGTGATCGGGTGAAAGTCCAGGTACAGGTAAACCAAACGGTTGCTGTGAGCCAAGACCGTGACCTATAGACATGCTATGAAACGATTGAGGGCGATCAAGTGCATTCAAACTGTGCCGTGATCGTGGTCTTCCATAATTCTGTACTTCTTCGTCTCCCAAATTTTCATCGTCCAATTGAGCAGAATCAATTCTTGTTAATGCAGCCCAATGATTATCATTGGTTTCTGATGCATTCTTTTCTTTATCTAAATCCAGAACGGCCAGCGATTTACGTTTAATACTTCGTAATGTTCCTCCTCTGCTTGAAGTACCTGCTGCAACGCCCAAGATGGAAGCCGACCTAGACCTTGGATTTCCTCCGTTTGCCTGTTTTTCATCCCATACCTGTGCCGAAGGATCGGCAAAGAATTCGTCCAAATTACGTGAAGCCATTGCATTCCTCTTTCTTTTTCGTATGAACCATAGTAGACCAAACAGAAGTGCCAAAACAGCCACTGCTCCAACAATTCCACCTGCTATAGCTCCTGCATTTGTATTATGTTGTGTATCCTGTGAAGATGCAAGTAAGGTAGGTGATGAAATTGCAGTTGGAGTAGCAGTTTGTGTTTCTACAATTACACTTCCTTCCGATGAAGCAGTTCTGATGATCGTTTGTACAATCACTCTTCCACCTGCTTGTGTTGTCGTTTGTGCTTCCGTTTGCGTTTGAGCTTGATCTTGAGTTTGTGCCTGAGTTTGTGCTTGAGTTTGTCCATCGTCCCCTCTACAACGGGTTGAATATAATGTTGATGTGGGAGAAGCTTGTGTTCCTATAGATGTTTCAACATCGTATGAAGTTGATGCTGTTGTCTCTCCATCTGGAAGAGTGGATGTGGCGACAATTGTATTTGTGACTAATTGAGTTGTGGTGAATTGACCATAAAGAGTCGAAGTTGGCACTGGAGAGCATCGATTCGACATGATGGATAGGTGTGCGTGTATAATATTGATTATGCAGTCGTAATGACCAAGTTTAGGAAATGATGGCAATTAGAGATTGTTCAGCATCAAGTATTAATGAAAGTCAAAATGGTGACAAAAGTAGGGAAAGACGGATGTTTGTGAAGAAGATCTAGAGGCAACAATGAATCATCTCGATCTAACAATGCATGTATACGTGAGTGTGCATAAAGGTAGTCTAAGGAACAATTATCAAGAATCAATTTATATTTTCTGCCTTTATCCTCCTCCCATGTCCGATTTTGAAAATCATTTGTACGTTCATCTCCGATTATGAGCATGGAAGCAGTTGAAGAAGATAAATGATAAACTTGCTCATCATTTGTTTACCAACTTCTTCCCGCGATTTGAATAAGAGTGCATTTCAACAGTGTTTCATTCAAATGTTCGCACGACCAAAGAACAAGATTGGGATTCTATCATCAAAAGGCACTTTATCTGTCTTTATCGATTGATACACGCTTCTTTTCCAATGCGTACATAAATACAAATGTTAAAGTGCAATTATGCCACGCTAAGGCGCATATAGGTGTAGGGTTTAAGATCAGAAAAGCGCCGATTAAAGCGAGCGAGGCAGAATGACACTGTTTCAAGCACTATTCGCCTAGACCGATGCGGTAGATTATAATCTTACGCAACAGACCGGTGAAGTAGCAACAAGTTTTCAATCACCGCTGATCGTCTCTTTGTATACAGTGCAGTACTGTACTGTGATAGGGGTTAAATGAATAGCCCTGCGTCGGAGCGTGCCTTGTGAATTGCATTAGCGGCGTTGTTGTTGGAAGTGAAGACCTTTCTCTCTCACTCATGTAACACAAGTACCTCTCCATGGATATTTGAAATTTTATTTATTTTTATATTTTTGCGCCACAAACGTGTTTATTGAATACGGATGGGCCTAGATGCATGAACAACTTTTACTCTCATCAAAAAATGTATGATGGTCAAACACAACTCACCGCCAAGCCTTTAATATCATCCCACTTCTTCAAACCAAGAAAAGAAAAAATGATTGATTAAGAGGCTAATCTTTGACTAACAACGTACCGTATCACGCCACCATCTCTAGCTATACGTATAATGACGTAAAATAAAGCTCTTTTTTGTTCTCTTAGTCTATTCTTTCCGGCATCTTGTATAGATAAGAAATGATTCTAAGAAAAGTAACAAAAACCCTTCTTGTTTTCTTCCCCCACAAAAGAATTGATATGTTACATACATGCAGGGTTAAAGAGCGACTGTGTAAAACAAACAAAGAAAATAAAAAAAAAGCCAGCCCCTTTTTAGCGTTAAATAATAAGAAAGAGATTATCAAATGCGTAGAAGGATTTTATTGTTCATTTTCCCACGCCGCTTTTTCCTTTGAGAAAGAATGTGATTGCCGATGTGAAAATTGGGAACATCTATCTTTTGACATCTTTTTGTGTATCCGGTGTGTGTTGATATTGTTGTCAAGATGGGAAAGAATGAGCAAGAAACACTTCATGTATTCATAAATATTTGAAATTAAGGATTGAGTATAGTACAGCAAATGAACACAGGCATTATTATTTGAGCATTCAATGACGACGGGTGATACCAATTTCACATACTGTTGGTTTACGTAAGAAACCTTCAATCGTATCAAGAGGTTCATCAGGATATTTGAGTACGATATCATATCGATGAACGAGTGCTGCGATCAAAATAGATAATTCTTGCATGGCAACATTTCTACCAACGCATGCTCTCGGTCCAACGCTGAATGGAACAAATGCTTTTTCATACTTTTGACGTGCTCCATCAACCAACCAACGATCAGGATTATAGGCTTCTGCGTCTGATCCATAAACGCCTTTATCACGATGGATGGTGTAAGATGGAACCGAGACGACCGAACCAGCTGGGAAATATTTTCCTTGAATCGTTGCACCTCCAGCAGGCACGATACGAGGCAATCCTAAAGCTGAAGTAGAATGGAAACGAAGAGATTCCGAAAGAACTGCATTGAGATAAGGTAAATCTTGAACTTCATCATGACTTGGAACATCTTCTGAATCTTTAAGTGCATCATCCAATTCAGCTTGTAATTTTTGCATGGCTTTATGATTCGTGCAAAGGTGATAGATAATTGCACAACTCGTGTTTGAAGTTGTATCACTTCCTGCAATCAATTGTGTTAAGGCTTCGCAAACCAATTCCATCTTTCCCATTTGTTCACCTTGATCATCTTTTGCAGTTTGTAATTTTGCCAATAAATCTTCACGATCACTACCATGCTCCAAACGTTCGTTCACACGTGCAGTTGCGATACCTGTTAGCTTCTTGACAGATGCCAAACGTTTACTGAACCAGGGCAATTTTGCAAGGTATGGTCGCATCCAAGTAGGAGCACATCCTAATGTAGCCGAATATTCTCCACGTTCGTTAATGATTTGAACGGCATTGCAGGTTGTAGTGTTCTTTTTGCCAAAAGCATCTTCGAATTCAACTCTTGCATCATCTGCACCTTGTTCCAACATTCCAAAAGGCTTTCCGAATGCCAAATCACCAATAGTATCAAAAGCAAAAAAGTTCAACCACATCAAAGCGTCTAACCAAGCACGACCGTTCAAATTACGAGGACCTTGAACGTTTTCTCGATCTGCTTTTGCACAAAATTCATCCCATCTGTCCACCAAAAGTTGAATTTCACGTCTGATAAAAGGTTCAAAAGCAATGATACTCTTTGGAGCGAATGTATGCGAAACAATTTTACGTTTACGTGTATGTTCCGTACGATCACGCGTATTAAACAAACCACGAACGGCAGGTTTTGGTGGAACGAAAGCATCGTAGAATTCTGATTTGAGTGTTCCTTTTCCATGCCCGTATACGGTATCGATTGCATCAGGATCGGCGATCGAAACATGATTTGGAGCCAATCGAACGAATTTACCATATTTACGATGAAGAGCATGAACAGTTAAAAATCTTTTACCTTTTTGTGCTTGACGAACGAGCCAAAGGTCGGAAAGATGAGCTCCAATAGGGCCAGGAACGAACCAAAGATGAGGAGCAAGAATGAATGGAATCAAATGAGAGACCAAAACGATGCCCACAACTGTGATTGCAAGATTGAAGGGCGAAGAAGCTGCCCAAGAGGCGAATTGACGACCTTGATGAATGAGATCCGTTTCTACCATCTTGTGAGAGTTTGTATGATGATGACTTTGAGGAGAAGAGATGTGTGATCTGTAGAACGGCTTGTTATATACCTTTTCTTACGGCTTCATACAACCCTTCTATTTTGCCTTGACTTCCGATTGGTATCGGAGATGCAGATGACGCCCTGAGAGGTTGAGGCTGTAGGGTGAGCCCCAAAGCACTGGATTTTCTCCACAAAATTAAAGCTTCCAACTTCCCCCGCTTGGCTTGGGTGTGCTTTTTGGAAATACGTGAAGTGTAATTTGTCAAGATTTGTGGTAAACATACACAGGTGTACTGCTTAAGCCAATTCTTCGGACTCAGGCCCGAGGTTCGCGCAATGACAAAGTCACAATTTGTTAATTTTTGTGTATGCGCTGCGCAGCGCAGCGGGCAGGCGAGCGGGCAAGGAAGGCATCAACGAGAGCAGCCGCAAATATACATACACAAGAGCTTGTTATACCTTCTCCGGCTTTTCCGATAGAATCCCCGCACTGATATTTTAGCTTCTAGAAGATGACGCTCTGTCATTTATGTCAAGTGCTACTAAAAGTATGCGGGGCTCCAAATGAACAACCAATCAGCCATTATTCATTATATATTATTATATTCCATTGCAATGATTTCTAATGATGCTAGAAAGAGAGATGACAAGAAGGGGATCTATTGACTTTTACTGCTTTGTTGAATAACAAGTTTTCCTTCTTCTTCAGCTCCACGCCAAAATGCTTTTTGATCATTTTCAGGTGCTCCAATATGGGTTGGAGCGGCAGCCTTTAATGCATCAACAGCAGCAGCTCCCATTCCACTTCTTTCCAATGCATCTCTGCGTGTTTGGAATTCACGTTTGCGCAATAGTGTTTCTTCTTCACTATCACGCCAAAGTGCTCTTTCTAAAATATGTCGAACTACACTTCTCATGATTCCATAAATGTGTTCGGCTGCCAATGCTAACAATAAACTTGCAACAAGCGCACCTGCAGTACCCGAAGTAGGTAAATTGGATGGAAGTAATCTTGAGAATGATAAAGGAGAACGTGGTGAATGAGCTGGATCGGATGGATAAACAATCGAATCAACGACCTTTCCCGGTGTAACTCCATCCGCACCTCCTGGATGCAAATGAGATCGTAAAACGGTTTCATAAGGTGAATGCCCGGCCAAATGTGCTTCAGGAGAGGGCTGGAAGAGGTAAATAAGAGAAGCATTTAACATTGCAGATAGCCATGCCAAAAATCCCAACACTTCCAACCAAGGTCCAATCGATTCAGCTCGAACGGGTACAGGACGACGAGCGTTGACTGTCATCTTTAATGCATCAGATCGCAGCTCGAAAAAGTTGTTGATGAATCCCATCACTGGAGCCAAAGGCCAAATGACTGACCAAAGAACGATATAGCCAAATTGCGTTGCCATTTCTGCATAATCTGCAAATGTGTCATAATTTGGCAGAGTTAATTCTTCCTCGATCCTGTGCAAGAATTTACCTTCAACGGACGCTTTCGATCCTGATGTGTCTTTATGTTTCTTGGCTTCTCTATATTCGTTCACTTTGTGCAAGATATACGGTAATGCTGTTTCGGTGAAAGCACCAATCACTTGACTGGTGGTCAAGACTGCGAATAATTGAGCGTGCATTCTACTTGGATTGATTTCAAATTTGACAGATCCTGTCAGATTACGTTTGATGTCTCCCCTATCTTCGGCCGCTTGTAAGCTAGAAGCAAAGAAGCCATGTTGAACGATCGCATCCATGATCTGTTGGCCAAATGGAATGTAAACGAATGCACTCAGTGTCAATGCACCATATGCAACCACAGCTTGTAAGGCAAACATCTTGATCGTCAAAGCAGATTGGTGGGTTCGAACGCTATAGTGATTCTCCCATGAAGTGAGAGCAGCAGCGGTGGCTTGCCATGCGGCCATGATCTGAGGAACACATACGGCAAACAAGGCCGTTGGAATAAAGGGAATGAGTGCTTTTCCAGGTCCAGCATAGAGTTTCGAAACAAAGACTTCAGTTGCAAATATTGTCGTCATCGTTGCGCCCAAAAGAGCAGCAAAAATTAGCATGACTGGAATGCTGCACGCAACACGCAATTCTCTTCTCCACCATTCAAACACTTCTTGATCTTCACCTGTAGCAGGATCTTTGCGAATGGTTCTAGGCTTGAATTCGTTCCTTCTTGCATCGACATGACCAACGCCTGATGTACCCCATCGAACGGCTAATTTGCGTTCCTTCATTCGCCATAATTCCACAAATACGCATGACCAACCAACCAAAAGTAAGGAGTATATTGGATGGAAGGGAGCGCCTGCTGCCCAGAATGCAAATCCAGCTGCCGCAATTGAGGCTAAAGATTGAAAGTAAAAGTTCAAAAAGCCGTAGTACAATGCAATGTGTTCACCAAAATGGGATCGAATAGAATCCAATTCTTTGATACTGATCTGTAAGCCTGATTTAACATCAGACCATCTTTTGAGCCAACCATGGTTATAATCAGGATTATGAATTGGTGTCATATCCTTCAAATGTGGATATTCTTTGGACTCGATTGACAGATTCGCTCCTTGCGGCTTTGGCCTGGTTAAGAGATCATGGACGAATCTTACACGATCAGCCGGACTGAATTGTTCAGCTTGACTATGAATTCCATCTTTGCCTAAAGAGGATGATCTTGCTAAGCTGCTTACGCCTTCAGGTTCAACTGTACTCTTTACGCCATGAAGATAATCATGTAAACTTTCCAATTTTCCACTGGCAACTAATGTTTGATCGGGAGCACGAACGAATATGATCAAATCTGATTCATTACGTGAAGATTGTCTTGCAGTGATTTGTAATCCTACCAATCTGATTGCTTTTATTAGTCTTTCATATTCTTCCACCCTTGCATTTGTTTCAGATGCAGAAGGTTGTTTCTTTGATTTGATTAATTTTGGATCTCTTGCTTGGAATACTAATACGAAATCCACTTCTGGTGCTGTGTTATCCTTTTCTGGAACAGCTGGTGGAATATTCTTAAGAGGAGGTGCAGCTTGAGAAGACATTGTTGCTTCCTTAGCAATACACAGTGATGATGGTGATGATGATACTATTGATAGAATGAGAAGATTACACTGGAAGTGGAGCTAACTTGTCAAAAGACTGAAATGGGAATGGTTAGCGTGGTCTGTGCTGCCAAAGTTGCATCTTCACGTCACATCTATTCATATTAAATCACACTAACATTAATGCACGTGCAAATGTCAACGAAGAGGTGGATCTTGACCATTAATCTATGAATTGATAGCCGTAGTTGAAATATGAGAAGATAATTTATAGATCGATGTTCCTAGATTGATCAACGGACACTCCCGCCGTTTCCTACATTCTCCAAATCGGGATCTAACCCACTCTTCCAGGGGGTCTATTGTTGATCTATAAATAGAGCGTAAGCCATTTAAAAAAAAGCCTCTTAAAATGCTTATCGCAGTACATAAATAATAACATTGCCGAATGAATCCAGCCGCCGGTTTAAGAGGCCAGGCACTGCATTTACGCCGCGGAGCCGCGCCTCTTTTCTTCTGAAGTTTACTCAGTGGTTGAGTGCCTTTTTTACCCTTGATCAGACGACTTTACATTTTCGGCATTAGATTACGGCAAACAATTTAACCTCAGCAGATATATAGTCAATTTCGGCACTCGTACACCGAAAAAGAGAAAGGGGGGAGGAGGAAGGATCGTTATCGTTCATTGGATAATGTATCTCTCTCCCCCACCCCTTAACCGAACAGCCGACTTGGGGCTGGATTCGTGTACCCTTCCATCTTTTCCGTTTTTGACTTCAAAATTCATGCATAACCTCTTTACAATCTAAATTCGTTCCTACATTTGCTTTAGTGGCACAAAACAGTCACAAACGTTTATCCTCCTTTCTGCATCCATTCACTCTTCCAACAACAACAACTACTACTACACAGCATCAGCATAAACTATCAATGGTCCCACAAAAATGATTCCCATATAAATAGAAACCCCTGCAAATCACTCCCCCCTTTCAAAGACAAAGCCCACACAAAGATGTCTTTACCATTCATGCAAGAATTGAATCAACAACAATGGGGAACAGAATTATCAAGAGGACATTATTCAAGGCTATCAACGCGATCAGAGATTATATTCCCATACGATGATACTTATCATGATGATTCACAGAATACCGATAATATTCCTCTAATCGAAAAAGAATATCAACTTCTTGATGGATTCAAAAGAGGTTGGCCATCCGTTTTACCCTATTCATGGCAAGATACAAAAAAAGCAGGCAACCGTACTAGGAAGGTGATACTATTCTGTTTTGCTTTGACAATCTTTACAGCTTCCGCATTGACTGCCTATCGCCTTACCATACGTTCCTATGACACTCTTCTTGAATACACCACCATCCCACCCTTTGCATTTGGTCCAAGAGTGCCCAACGCAACATGTTGCAGCAGTACACCAGAGTACTTACCATACACTCTCGATGCTATCCAAGCCCATCAACCATTCTTGGACGATGAAGTGTTAGAAGAATGGGTGGCGAATGGCAAGCTACTTTCAAGAGCAGACTTTTCCAAACATATCCGCATAGATGGTGTAACGACATGGGTGAATGGATCAGATACACGTCATCATGCAAATAGGATTTTGTTCAGTGAAGATCAACAACGGATAAATGAAGAAAATATGACAACAAAAGATGATAAAACCGTTCAAGATTTAAAGAAAGAGATCGATTTTGAACATGGGTCACGCATTCAAAATTCGGAAAATCGGTTTCGTGATTTGAACGAGTTGCAGTTCAGCGTCCGTTCTGCTCGTCAAAGTTTACGACATCATTTAGGCACCCATCATATCGTTTCAACAGATTTCTGGAGAGGCGAAGAGCCAAGTGCAGGGGTGCAAGATGATCACTTTGGTCATCATCGCGGTCAAATACCACAATGGTTGAATGTCGATTCACCTTTGGTCGCTTTGGCAGATTCAAACAGTACAACTTTACCCGCTATTCGATTACATCATGATTCACAAATATTCGTACCTTTCAACAAAGATATCGATGCAGAACAATGGCGTGATCAAAGGTTACCAACGTTCAATTCAATGGCAGTCGAAGCTGTTTTAGGAATCAACATGAAAGGATTATCTCAAACGTACTTTTTAGCATCTGACGATATGTTCACAACACACGCAATGACAACGGCAGATTTCTATACACCTCTTTATGGACCTTCGATGCAAATTCAAACGGACATGTACGTTCGTGGAATTGCAAGTGCGGGTGCAGTGAATGAGATTGCAAGTATGCAGTATAGTGTCATGCGTTTAACTGAACGATTTGGAACACCAGGATTTAGTTATTCGGCACATATTCACAAAAGTATCGTTCAACCTTTGATGTTGGAAAGCAGGATGATTTGGAGAGAACATTTCGAAAAGGCATCAGCAAGAAGATTCCGAGGTGATAATTTGATGATGAATAGTCATACGATAACGTATGCTATGATCATCGAACGTCATCGTGAAGCGCTTTTATGGTCTTTCTTGGTGGCCAGAATTGATAAAGACGGAGATGGAATGCTGAACGATCAAGAACTTGCTCGAGCACTTGAAGAGATGGGTGCAAACAATATCACTTCTAACATTCCAGTTCGATTGCCCAAACGGATTACGACTCATAAGAGTTATCAAAATGGAAATTTGAACAAAGCCAAGTTCCCTTCACCCAAAGCATCGAGGCCACTGTTTTCCTCTTTTGATGGTTATGCATATGCAGAACCGGATAACTTGTTCCGTCAACGAACGCTGAAAGGATTGTTCCAAATGCCACTTTCCCTATTGCCTCCTTCTATTTCCGAAAGTGATGACAAAGCTCAACAAGAAAAGATTTTTAGCGTTGACTTCTGTCAAATTGAACTTTCAGTTTGTTGGCCAAGAGATGATCGTGCTGAATTGATCAAATCAACAAATGCAATCTTTAAAAGGTTCGCATTCGATTATAGAGGATGCGGTGATTGTTTGATCACTCATTTGGTCGGAAAGAGTGGAGAGAAAGGAATGAAAGCTTTCTTGCCTGACAAAGAACAAGAATTCCCGCAAAGTGCAATTATCGCATCAAAGGAGGCAAAAAGGCATGATCGTTCAACTGATGCCTATCATTTACCATTGGGCGCGTTTCATCAATCGATAGACTTTTCATTGGATGAAATAGCAATCGAAAATGGTTTAGGATTATCACCATCTCTCGTTTTACCTGCACAACCCAATTTACGCAAATTTGCCATGCATTTGATCATGCGTTATTCCTATACGATTGTAATTTCTACCGGATCATTTGAAATGCTCAAAACGCCAACGACAGCAAGGCTAGCATTGGAAAAGGTAAAGAAAAAGATCAAGATGGGAATGGCATATCTTTGTTTAAACGACGATATAACGGTTGCTTCTCATCGTGTAAAGATGGAAATGGATAAATTCTTTCAAGATGTTTGGCCAAACAATCGATCCGGATTACCGTTTGAATTGATGAATCAATGAACAATAACTTTTTTCAATTTATATTTTTATTTGTACTATAAGCACGCAATCAATTTGGATACCCTTTAATTAGAACATGTACACTGTGCGTTTGACAAGTGACACCGCCGGCAGGGATTTGTCAAGGTGATGTTGTGATTTAATATTAGCCGCATTAACTGCCTTTTTGTCTCTAATCTGATTTCTATTGTGGGATTTTATGCTTGAACCGATCGATCGTTCACGCCAAAGGTTGCATTGATCACGCTAAATAAACGTTTAGACCCTTTTCAATCCAATCAACACCGGATTCTGATTGGCATAATGTCGCTTGATTTTATTTTTTATATCAACTTCGCGATGTTCCTTCTTGCTGTTTAGCTTTTACAGCCTTTTCTCTCTCTTTTTTGGCTTTCTTTAAACTCTGAAATTTCTCGTCAGCGTGAATCATTGCTTTGGCTTCGCTGTAAACACGATAAATACTCGAATTACTTTCCTGTGTGTTTTGTCTCCACTTAAGCCTTTCTGATTTATGATGTTCTGCTTCTTTCTCATGTTTTATAGCATTAGCAATATGAATCTCTTCCATAGTCTTTTTAGGACTTGCTAGTCTTTTAAATTTAGGGCTCGATGATCGAGAGTTAGAACTTGATGATGATACTCTAGGGCCAAGTAATGGCTCTTCTAATTCTGATGATGATACTTTGCAAATAAGCAATAAGAAAATGGCTAGAAGAAAATACTTAGGAATAACCATCTTCGTTGATAATGAAATTGATGACGAAATTGATTAGAACTACTCTAACCAAATCAATCATGTTTAAGGCAATATTTATACTTTGCTAAATCATTGCTTTCCATTATAACATTTTTCAAGAGAAATTCGAACTTCAAAAGTACTGCCATACGAGGCGTAAGTTTCATCAAAACAAAGTATATTATCTATTTCCGATTCTTATTAGCCCCGTTGAATTATAGGTTGAAATTATGTGTTAGGAAACAATGTACGTATGTACTATCAACGGTCGATTAATATTAGAGAAAAGGATTTGTTAAGCATTAGACGCAGAATTGATAAGAAAAGATGCTACTTTGTACCGAATTAATCTCTGCTCTCTTTCTTCTTTTCCGGCTTTGAGAAATGACAGCGGTAGAAGATAATGCAACTGATATAACCTGTTAAGCCTGCTTGATTGCATTCTGCCCGGTGCCTTGCTCAATCTCGTCCGGCTGATCGGCATAAAAGATTTGAATCTAATCAAGCCACGGAGAATCTATATCAAGAAAAAACCAAAACAAATCAAAACATCCTGCTGCTGCAGGCTTCATTTCCGTTTTTGTGTTTGTATATGTATGGGCGCGGCGCTGCGCACAAAAGCAGGCGGAGAAAAATGGCTTCAGGGGCTATGAAGAGAAACGGGCACAAACGCCGGAGGTGCTAGGGTTTGGTGTCTAAAAGACAAAAGTTTTACAAAGCTTGCTTGCGTGCTTTGACTGGTGTAGTGGCACTTATGCATTGCGCGAACTTTCTCGATCATTTTTTCATTCTGTTCACGCACACACACACACACACTCAGGCACGGTTCCGTAAGGGAAAAAGTCACCGCGCCGCTTTAAACTAAAAGAAAAAGAGAAAATTGACAGAAATAGACAAAAGGCTGCTTTGGCTTGGCTCTCTTTTTCGGCATTCAAACACACAGCGTTGAGTAGAAATTCTCCTTTTTTCTTTTGACTGCAATATGACCTAGAGCCAAGGATACCAAGACGATTGTTATGTGTTGAGAAAAAGGAACTTCTTCTGGATAATGGTGTTGTTGAATGTAGATAGATGATAAACGATAAACATAGTAGTGATAAACCTCTTCTTTTAGCTGATTCTGATACGATCGAGGGTGTATGTGTATGTATGATGTATTTCATTATGGGGTGTTTTTATTTTTATGCGCGAGTGTGTGAACCCTCTGCTAATTTACTCGCATTCACTGTTTTTCTTCCCTTGTTTGGCGTGCGTAAACAGTGTAATGCACGATCATGCATCAAATCTTCATTTCAAGGCATAAGAGCACAAGTAAAAGTACATAAGCATAAGCAGCAATCATTATTACCGATCCTTTGACAATATAGATCTATGTATTCCATCATCCTGCAATTCTCTCTTCGTACATGCATCATTCAATCTAGTGTCACGATGAACGAATAGGTTCTCATCGCAAAATACAAATCACTAACACAAAAGGGCGTCAAGAACTCCACCCTATTCTCTCAAGACTGCAAATAGCCAACAACATTCATCATTCATTCATTCCTTTACGGACCAGCTTCTTTCCCGTCATAATAGGGGTATTGCCTTGCTAAAAAGGGACCTCAATCCTGCTACACACGTCTTGCAAATTGACAATTGCTCGTGTCCTAAAATACATTCAAGGAGTTCAAAGAAAGAAGGCTGTGTTTTCCTCTTTTCGTCGAACTCGTGTAACTGTGCGGCAGCGTCGGCGGCGGAACACAGGAAAACAAGATTCATTCGGAGTACAGAACTGAAAAAGTCGCCGTATATATTTAGTATTTTCCCAGAATAAAGTGGACAAGGGATTTCCAAAAGAACAAAACAATCTCTTCCTTCTTTCCTCGTCACCATTCACATCTTCAGCAACCATTTCCACCATACAACATGTACTCGAAACAATCGAGGAATCAGCTAATATCGGCTGTTCCTCATGCCGGACTATGGGCGGTTCTAGCACTATCTAATCTCGCCTCCGCTGCTTCCGTGCCATCAAATTCTCATACTCTCGAAAAGCGAAAGCCAGTCTTGAAGGATAGCGGCTTGGTAACAATCGATGGCAAAGCACCTCTAGATCTGATTCTCTTGATCGCAGCGACAATGGGTTTCGCATTGTTTTGTCTAATACTCGTTTGCATCAATCTGCGCAAACCATGGGTGGGTGGCTCAAAAGAGATCTCAGAAGAACGAACAAGGGCAAGAACAGATTTGCGATTGCGAGGCGCAGGAAAGCGATTCGTGATTGATAGAAGACCAACCCACAGAGTTTTACATGATTCATCAATGAGTCACGCAACCGTTGACAGTAAAAGTCATTTAATAGCACCAATGCACAATCCCGATGCATATAACAAATCGTTGAATTACGTTGGACCAAAAATCGCTCAAGATCAACCATCCAGAGCAGCAAGAGGGTATAGTTACTATTCAAAAGCAGATCTTGCAGCCAACGCAGCATTCTATCAAGACGGTCAGCCCAGAATGGTGGTTGGAGGACCACGAAGGCCAAATCAACCTTCTATGCTCAGCACATTGGCCGTCCCAACCCTAAATGCAGGGGATGGAGCTTCAGATACTTCTTCGACCGCATTCAGTTCGCCTGATCCTTCAACCAGTGGAGTAAAATTAAGTGACGGAAGCAGTGGCAAAGGCAATGGAATGCCGACAGGGCCAAGACCTATACCTGCACATGCACGGCAAAAGCCAACCAGACAAAACACAACATCTTCCCAACCGGAGCAGGGCAGGCGGATCAGTAGTACATCCGCAGGCGCTTTGCGATGGTACGAACGCAATCAACGCGGTGATGTACCTCCTGTGCCACCATCGATGGCAGATCGGGCATACATGGAATACGATCGCACTTCGCCAACCCGTAATGGAGGTAATGGACAACGATACGCTCTACATAGAAGTAACACTGATGGTCAAGGCCACGGCAGTCCTGTTCGATCTTCAAGCTACTTTGACGGCTCAGGTTCTGAATCACATGAAGGTTCTGGAGCAAATACGCCATCAATGCAACATTTGCAACATCCCTTACAGCCCAATGTGAATCATATGCTACCGCGAACACGGGTTTTGGCACATTATGATTTAGACTCTGATCCAAACGCAAATCATTTGACGGGATTGCTAGATGAAAGACAGGTACCGACAACATCCAATACGGCATGGCGCGGATACCGTTAATTGCATTCAATATATACGGACAATCGCAGAAACAGTTGGAACAATCAGCAGAAGTGCCCTCGGTATACCACGAGAGGATACCGATTGCGGCCATGCTGTACAAACAGCATTGTAGTAATTAAGGATTCCATTTGTACTATATAGAGAATTCCTAGGACCCCTTCCCTCCCCCTTTCTCTTTCCCTCTTTACAGATCAGAATATGGGATAATTTCCCTTACCAGAATACCATCGTATGCATCAAAGCATGGACACTTTTTTGTTATGCAATTCACCACACAGCATCAATCTCATCTTGTATCCTCAATCGAATCTTTTTCGTCTTTGATGTGAAACTGAGTGAGATAAGAGATAGTTGAAATTGCACTTTTGGATCTCCCATCCGTCGGCTGAAGATGATGAAGGTGAGAAGAAGAAGAGGTCAAAGCGCGCGAAATTTAGCTTCAGTTACGATTAAGCGTTTGAGCGTATAAAGATCTGGCTTGGTTGCTACCAATCTTCCTCCCCACAATTCCATTCAAGGCACATTCAATGAACATTCAATAGGATGAATACACCTTCAACGCCTTCCATGTCGGAAGGCTTTGGTGGGCCATCAACGCCAACACAAAGTAATATAGGCCAAAGTCAAAGTCAAACGACAAATATGGCAGCACCAACACCAACACCGGTAGGAGGAAGGGCATTCTGTTCACCTGCAATGATCAGAATCTTATTAACGCCAGCTACGGCAGACGTTACGCCAGATGAATTCGAAAGGATGACAAGTGCGATCAGAAGGATTGAGAGTATTCGTATTTCAGATTTACCTATGAGAGCGCCAGGATCAAATGGACCTTCACAAAGAAAAGAAAGGATTCCATCAAGTTCACCTTTAGCGAGATCGGGTGAAGTACACATCTCTTTCGTTACATCTTACGATCCAAGTCATTCGTTCTTGTCGCCTTTCAATGTACACAAGCAAGTTTTAGGTGTTTTGGGAGTTTCGACTTGTAGTTCATCGAACGCAGTAGAGGAATTGGAACGAGCACCGGCTGCTTTACGACAATTACATCCAACTGCAGTTGTACATAGAGTGTTTGGCTTTGATCTTGGAGCAGCTAGACCTCAAACGATGGATTTGAGTGCGATGTCAAATGCAAAAGGAGCGATCGAGAAAGCAGGAGGTGGAAATATGACAAAATCCAATTCTTCCACTTCAGGTTTGAATGCAGAAAGAGAAATAACAGATGGAGGTGATATGGGAGCGGAAAGCTTGACAAAGACTTCGCTGGACTCTTCAATGACACGAAGAACGGGTCAGGCAAAATCATCAATGACAGATAGTGAAAAAGATTCTACTTCTTCTGGATTTGCGGGACGTTCTAACACTGGTTTGGTCATCTTTCCAGCAGTAAGAAGGGATCTGAAGGATGTGCGTTTTTATCTCAAAACTCTCATACCACAATTCGTTGCCGATCTGCTAGATGGTTTAGATGATTTTGTCAGCGATCTGCAAGGCAAACCTCTCGAGACACCGAGAGAAACATTGGAAGGTCCTTCTGCAAATGCGACCGGAGCAAGTACTAGCACTGCTCTGACTGCTGCAAACAAAGGTATAGGCGCGGCAGCAACGAGTGCAGCAAGTCGAGCATCTGCTCTTTTCAGTTCTTTTTCTGCAGCTGAAGATCCTTCATCCTCTTCAACATCTCGAAAAGTTTCAAGGAGCAGTAAGAACCTCCTTGCACCCGCTGGTGTTGGACCAACGGGAGCAGGAAGATATGCCAAGGTAAAAGCAGATTATTACCTCTTGATTGGCGATCTATGGAGTGCAGCCAAAGAATACGACAACTGCATGAGCCTGATGGGCAAAGAACGGGCGATGGCAGGCGGTCAAGATGCAGTATGGTATGCCAGTGCGTTGGAAGGATGGGCTGTGACACGAGTTCTAACGACACGCATGGGTGGACAAGTTGCTGAGAAGGCACCTTGTACTACCATGCCGCTGGGAGGAGTGAAGGAAAAGGAAAAAGAAAAGGTGGTTAGCGATTTCCAATTTGCGGGCAAGGATTGGTCCGATATTGCAGAAGCATACAGTCTAGCTTTGACAATCTATAGCAAATGTCTAGCTCCCGCTTCATACTTGCTCGACACCATGCGCAGTGTCAATCCAGAAACACCACGAGATTACACCCATCCTCTCATTCATACATCGGCCTGTTTGGCCTATGCAAGGCTATTACTGGCAATCTGGGCATCCGGAGGCTGGAATGGAGAAACATTTGACCAGCTACTTCTGGGAGGTGTTCCTCCAGCATTAGCGGAGACAACAAGGCCATCTATTGCAGTATATATGCAGCATACTACGTCAAGCGGTATCAGCAGGGGCGACATTGCGGCACCAGCAAGTCTTTCATTGACAAACAGTTCAACGAATGCACTCAAAATGTTGGACCAAATTCACCTTTACAGTAGTCTGGCAGCTATTTACGGTTGCCTTGGCTTTGCACGAAAAGAGGCATATGCTATTCAAAGGTTGCAATCATTGGTAGTCGTGCTAATAGCTCAAGGTGTTCATATGCAAAAGCAACAAGGTTCTTCTACCAGTGAAGCTCTACGTGCAGGCAATGCTGCATATGGTACGATGAGCACACAGATATCTTCCATCGGGGGCGGTTTGGGCAGTGACTCAATTCTCGTTTTGGCCTTACAGATCTGTCAGACATACGGCATTAATGTGCAACTGATGCTCCTGCTGGATATGGACCGTGGACATATCCTCTTGCGCGCTTCGGTTGATGTGAAGAGCGGCAAAAGACTAAGCTCGCCAATGTTGAATCGCAATAGAGCTGCTTGGTCGATGAGTTCTTCATCTCCTGCAAATGGAAGTGAAGTCGATTGGAAGCGTTTCTTGAACGACGAAGCTCAAGCACGTCAAGCTGCAATCAGCGAATTACTGGAAGAACCGCACTTTGGCTGGATAGAGCAACAGATTGCAATTTTGAAGGATACCATTTCGATTTGTGAGATGCTACAGGATAAACAATCACTACTGTTCTTTGGTGCAATCCTTCTTCGAGATTTCTGGCCTTATTTGGGCTTCGAAGAGCAATTCCGACTCAAAGATGGATTTGCCAAATTGATGGGCGAAACAATTAGTGGAGATGTAGGCAATACAAGCAGTAACAAGAATCTTCAATTGCAGTACTGGGGTCCTAAAGACCTTCTCGCGGGAATGCAGCTGGAGAGCGGAACAACAAATCAGCCACAGAAAGTACTTTTCAAGAATCTGCCAAGAGCAGGCGAAAAGCCGAGCGTTCCAGAGTGGGCAAAGGGAAAAGAAACCAAAAATGCTCAATCGACGACAGAGAATGGATTAATGCAAGACGAAGTGGCATCATTTATCGTCACGCTACACAATCCATTACAGATTCCTCTCGAGTTAGAGAGCATACGACTCGAGCTTCAGACACTTGGTAGTCTGGGCCCAACATTCGAACCGAACGTACGTAAAAATATCATTCTACCGCCAAACTCTTTCCACGTTGTACGTTTGAGTGGAATTGCCAGCGGTGAAGGTCGATTGTGTGTAAAGGGTATTTATCTCAAATTGCCCTTCTGTGCCGAACGTTTGTTCACGTTTGAGTACGCACAAGGGGTAGCCGAGAAGACGCTATGGAAAGCACAAAGCGAAGTGGACGATAAATGGACCAGGACGAAGCGTATCGGTCTGGATGCTAGAGGAAGTGGAAGCACCGGCATTGGGCTGCAGACCAATCTACAACCGAAGTCTAGATCCAGGACGCAAGAGAGCCTATGGATTTTGCCAGTGATTGCCAAGATTCCGATGGTTGAAATCAGACCTTCGGCCGCTCTAAAATCGGGCAGTGTGGTCCTGTGTGATGGTGAAGAGAAAGCTATCACACTCACGCTTCAAAACAAGAGCGAGATGGCGGTTGATCACATACAGTTTGTATTCGACGATGACGTTCAACGTGATACAGTTGAGCTTCTAGCAGAAGGTCAGCTAGAAGCGGTGGACGTGTACGAATTGGAACAAGATTTGATCGAAAGACCATTCCTATCACTGCTAGGCAAAGAAGCAAAGGGTACAAAAGCGGAGCAAAATGCCACTGGGTCTAATCTCAAGCTTGAAGTCAATGAAGCAAAAACGTTTACATTCCGCATTCGTGGCAAATTGGATGTCCGTAGAGCGTCGATTCGGGTGCAATTTGGCAATAAAGCCAACAGCAAAGAATTGGGTCGAGAGTATTTCTGGACCCGACAAGCACAATTCTCATTCGATGTTCGGGTACTGCCTACTGTATTCTTGGACGGATTGGAGGTGATGAGAGCAAGAAATATTGATCTACCTCACCTTAAATCAATGTTGGAGAATGGGAATGACCTTGACAAGTACACTGATACATCAGAAGTCACAATCGTCTCTCTTGCCGCTCACAATACCAACGCAGGCAGTGAAATTGAGATCTGCATGAACATTGATGACTCTGTCGGTAGTCAAAAGATCGCTCGGAGGTTGCCAGCACATTCTTCCATACGAATCCATTTCTTCTTGCCAAATGCATTACCGAAAAATATCAAAGAAGAGCTGCTGCAGCCCATTCCCAAGCTCGTTGAACGACAATTTATCGTTTCACAAGTCAAGCGCACAGAATCACAAGAACGTACTTTGCGAGCTTTATTCTGGGCCAGACAAAAGATTTTGTCGAAATTGAGCAATAGCATATGGAAAGATAACAAAACTCGAAAGGCCGGCTCGATTGGTCTCTCTGGCTTGCGACTGGACAATCCTCAATCGGTTGTATCACTGTATGCTGACCCGATCGATGTGAAGACAACAGCATCAAAAGGAGTGCAAGTCAAGCCAACGTCAGAACAATCGGCTGGACTTTTGCTGGAGCTGCAAGCGCACGACTTTGTGGAACTGTATTTCGAGGTCAAGAATACTAGCGATGCTACCGTTCGAAATCTTCAATATCGCTTAGCAGCCAACATTGACGATAAACAATTGTCTCAGCATATCCTGTGCATTGGCGGTCATATGAACGGATACATTTCGCAGCTTCTTCCGAATGAAACTCGACAGGTGACAATTGGTGTTTGCTTTTTGACAAAAGGTGCTTTCATGCTCGACTATCTCGTCACACCATCACGTCCACTTTTGGGTAAGCTTGATGAAGAAGAGCAATCAAAAACGGATGAAGCCGTGTCTATAACGTCTTTCTTATCCGCCGTCAATGCGAAATATACATATAAAAGTATAAAAGTAAATGTACATTAAATCATTATTTCATTGCCAATAGGATGCATTGCTTTTGTCCACAATTTAATCGTCTTCGAAAGATCCTTCTTCTTCATCCCATTCTACTTCGATCTCATCTGTGGCATCGTACAATTGATCAAGACCTGTCAAATGACGCAAGTATTCCTCATCATTGCAGGCTTTTTGAATCATCTCAAATCCTTCTTTGGCGTATGTGTCGATCACTGTCTCGCTACAAGCCGTGCAACGATCATAAGCAGGTCCATGAATGAGAAGATTTTGGAAATTGAAAAGAGATCCGCGAATTTGATGCGGAAGGCGTCCTAAAATCGAGTCTGACGAGGACGAATCTGCATCAGGGACAGTCGCTTTGGATCCTGAGGCGTTCGGGGCGATATAAGCTGGAGCTCGAAAGCCAAGAGGATGTTGCAAAATGGAGACCATCATCTCCACAGTAGTTGCGCTAGCAACAGAAGCCAGTCCTGGTCTTGTGACTGTACACATTTGATCCAAAGTACGATCGGTAAGAGAATCTGTAGGTGCGACAACATCATTGCAGAAATAACAGCCCAATCGAGTTGAACTTGTTGAAGCATGCTCTTTTGGACTTGCTCCATGGCGCATAGCCAAGAAGGTATCAAATCCCAAAGCAGTATTGAATACCATCTTTGATTTAACTGCACCCAGTACGGTTGGCAGCCAACGGCTCTCTCTTGAATCCATCAACAGATAAACAGCATCGTGTGAATCGAAGAGGTCTTGCAGAGATTCAACATCTTTTTTGACTTGTTCAACGTTTCCTTTCGGTATTGGGTGTCCCGGCATGGGTATATTGATTTGATGTCCTTCTGCCTCTACACCAGGGTATATTCTTCGTAAAGCGTTCGCGGCACATTCAGCTTTTGGCTTTCCTCCTTCCAAGCAATCGCTGAATTCAAACAAAGGCTGTCGAACAGGATTGGAAAACGAAACAGTTGAAGAATCAACAAGAGTGATCTTTCGCACTCCCCATCCCAAGAGTGTTCGTGCTACGTAACATCCCAACGTTCCTGCACCTAATAGCAAGCATCTGGTTGAGCTTACTTTCTCCAGATTGATTTCGGGTAAAATCCTCCATCGCATCAGCTTCAAGTTCAAGTCTACAGCTTGATCTGCCAACCGCTTGGGATCCATCAAAGGGCCTAAATCTGCCATCTTTGGTGCCAACTTTCCTGAATTATTTCTCTCCCAGCCAACAGCTGAAGGCTTTGAAGGCGTATCGGGCAGCGATGTGAATGGCAACATCCGATCTCCTAGTTGCATTGTTTGCGATGCTTGACTGGTAGCATCAGAAGATGTATCAATGCATGATAATTCTGCCACGATACTCTTGTCGTACGATCCACTTTCTACCTCGTTTCTCCAACATACCACTCGTATTTTCTGAACGTCGAATCGTATCGACAAAAGTGACAATAGATTTCTTAGCGGCCAGCCTGGAGTATCTGAAAGAGCTGAAGGGTCGATAAACCCAATAGCTCGGCGATCCTGATCAACATCTCTGAAGAAGCTTTCGAATTCCATAATCTTTGCTGTTGAGCCGTCCGGTCGGATCAAGAAGAAGCCATGATCGACAATTCTTGACCGTTCACGCAAAGATGATGAAAGCTTTTGCAGTTCAGCTTCTCCCCATGTGGACTTCACATTAGACCAATCCGATCCAACTGTATGCCAATGCGGTTTGGACAAAAGTGCAGGATATGCGAACCAATAATAGAATTTGTACTTTTTCAAATCTGAAAAGCTTAAACAAAGGAAGCGATTGAGAGAGGGTATAGGATCTTCATCTTGCATCATACTGATCAAAAGAGCGTTTGCTGTTTCCTGTAGGATTTCCATCTTGTCTGCCTTTTTGAATTCTTCGATTGTATTGAAATTCTTTAAGGAACCTACAACCTCAACTTGTGACTCTCCTGCACCTCCGCTTTCTCCACGAGTATTTTCATTTTCCACCGTTTCAAGCGAAGAAGAGTCCAATGATATGTTTGTCGGTAACCGAACGATTTCAGAAGTTGAACGATCCTTTACTTGTTTTCCAATTGTATATTTTGCTCGAATTTCGATCCTGTCGTCTGACAGCTGAGCACGATCAATCTTGAATGATGCTAAAGTGGTCCAAAATGATGGTGAAATTTGGGATGAAAAAGGCGAGAACTGTACTGGCTCCAATTTTGATCCAGATGGATCACTTGGATTCCCCTCAGCCATGATTGTGGTATTCGTGTGTGATCGAGTAACAAAGAGTCTTCTGGCAATGAACAACTTACTCTCTTTAATGCTACATGCATATATCCCCCTCCACGCACAGGGCAATCAAAAGACGCGACTTGATAGAGAGAAGGTGATGCATGCAAGACAATTACTTAGCTTCAATATTTCACAACTGGGGCCGTTCTCACTCTTTTATTCATCTTCCACAAAGTCAATCTTTCATCCTCATCACCGCCCATATCAATTGCAACGATGTCTGCTATGGAAGTGGACTCAGCCAAGCCACCACGCTTCCAAGTACGCAAAGTGAGTGGCTCAATGATTGAATGTGTACGATTGATCGACCTACTGACACAATCTTTCATTTGTACTAACAGTGGAACGCCGTATGCTTATGGAGTTGGGACATCGTTGTTGACAATGTAAGCTGATCAACGTCGTCAGAGTCTGTCTTGACAATTAATAAGATTGCTGATGCTATCTTTCCCCGTTTTACAGTGCGCCATCTGTCGTAATCACATCATGGATTTGTGTAAGTGACGATATTGCACAGCTTCTCTCATCGCCACAAGACAAACGCTGACTAACTATTTTGTTCATCTTACAGGCATCGAATGCCAAGCACAACAGGGCAGTGCAACAACAGAGGAATGCACAGTAGCATGGGGCCAATGCAATGTGAGTAAGAAGATGACTTCTTCGTGCCCCTTCGTAAGACTGACACACTGTTTTATTCAGCACGCTTTCCATTTCCACTGCATCTCACGTTGGCTCAAGACTCGTCAAGTATGTCCATTGGATAATAGAGAGTACGTATGGAAGGTATAATCTAGTATCACTCGGTTTTGTGCTGACGTCTTTCCCCTTCTTTTCTGGCAGATGGGAAATGCAAAAGTATGGTCGATAGAAGTATCACAAAACACAATCAAAGCATACGCATTCTTGTATTCCGATATCATCACGTTCCATCTGTATACTTCTACCTTCAAGCTTAATCGATCCATTTTTGTCAAGATCAGTGTTTGCACAACCGCCACATCTTTTACCGCATTCGCAAAACGCAGTTTTAGATCTCAAAATGATGCACATCCTCGTACGCCGTGATGCAGAGAAAATCCTTATAGGGCGTAACGATCATGATCTTACACTGCATTCATAGCTCTGACGATTTTTGTATGGCGATGCTTTCAACTTATGTCCAAGCATTGATTCTTGGTCACGCCCCCATCGACACAGGAAGGCAGTATGCGCCTCTTTGCATGCCACTTAATACGCATCAATGACGCCGTACGCCTTGCAGTCTTGACAAAAACTCGAATGAATTGGAATGAGTGATAGATCTATAAAAGACCCTTTCGATTTCTCTCCTAACTTTCTTTTTCCTTAACAATCTTGGACTGGATCCACCTTTGCTCTTTTCTTGCTTCAACTTCATTCTCATCAATATTGACGCCGGTCGTCTAATCAGTGCCATCTTTGAAAGAGAAAAAAAGGAAAAATGAAGACATTATCTTTCTTGGCTTTATTATCTTTCATCAGCGTAGCAATTAGCTCGCCTCTTCCAAGTCCATATGATATTTTGCAACATCAATCAAACGATGATCCGGTAGGAACAAGTACAGTGTTACATCATATGGTCAATGCAGAAGATCGTGTATTGCACATCGTTCATCCTGATGGTACAACTCATTCAATGACTCTATTGCCAACATCTGCAATTCATCCTTCTGGCACGACTACTCCTCCTCACGTTGCTACCGTACACTACAATGCCGCACCTACTCAACAACAACATGAACTCACTCCTTATACTTCTCATCCTGCTTTTGCACCTGGTACACAAGCCAACAACAATTCAACACCTGAACCTGCTTCTAGCTTAGAACAACACAAAGCTCTTGGTGGTCCATTGACACCTTCTGCTTCTTTGGCTTCCCACAATGCCACCATGACACATGAAGGAGCTGCACCAGCAGAAAAGGGTGAAGCCGAAAAGAAGCCCGAAAGTGAAGAAAAGAAGCCCGAACCTTCTGCTGAAAAAAAGCCTGAAGAAGAAAAGAAGGGCGAAGAGAAGAAACCTGAAGAAGCAAAGAAGCCCGAAGAGAAGAAACCTGAAGAAGCAAAGAAGCCCGAAGAGAAGAAGCCTGAGGAAGAAAAGAAAGGTGAAGAAAAGAAGCCTGGAGAAGAAAAAAAGCCTGACGAAAAGAAACCCGAAGATGATCATCCAAACGGTTCTTTTGCTAAACGTGATACGATCTTTATGCCAGTCTTATCTTTGTTCGGTGCCGCAGTCAGCGCTCTGTTCATTCTTTGATCGACATCTTGTCAAGCAATTCTTGCAATTTGGGTATCTTTTTCAGAGGGTTCCAATATTACCCTCTTCTTTTTATAAATACATGATGACTTTTTTTGTATATCTGTTTTATTACCTACCATCTTGTGAGAAATAGATTACATCTATCCCAACCGCTCTTAATGGCCTGCCTGATCCTAAACCACCCATTGCTTCGTTTGAGGAAACATCTCCACGTATTCCAACGCTGACCAAACAATTTCGCATCTTTCCTTCCCACAAAAGAGCAGCAATACCTGATGTAGAAATGCGCGCTTTCAAAACACCTAAAGCAGAAGAAGCTGATGAAAGAACGGTGTCATTCATTGTAGTGTCTGGCAGAGCAGATTGAGTAAGCGGAGTCGTGTCGTCCGGAATATTTGAAGATCCCTCGTCTACTTTGGGTGAGATGAGCTGTGCATCAAGCATTGGTTTATCTTCTATATCATCACCGTGTACGCTTCCACTCTCGCGCAATGACCATACACGACCTGTATTTGGAGTCGAGGAGGAGGACGAAGAACTTCTGTCTCGTAGTGATAAACCTTTCTGTTCTTTGGCACTGAGACTTCGATCAACTGCTCGCGGTCCAGAGGTATCTGTGCCGCTCTCCACTTCTTCCTTTTCGGTTGTCTTGGAAATGGACGTTAATGTTGATATGGTTGCTTCCTTGATAGTGTTGGGTAATGGATTCGATCGAAGCCAATATTCAGCTCCTACGGTCAGCTCGGATTCGTACGAATACACGTTGAAATCAAATCGAGAGCAAGCAACGATATCACGGGTCATCTTTGCGGCATAAGCTGTACTCAAATGACCCATCATAGGATTAAGCGTTGCTGTGATTGTTGTTGGAGGCTGACTGGGTGTGAGGGAAGACTGTCCTCCATCTGCTCCAGCAGCAATCAGGCCTGACGTAGGATTACCCATCAGCGTAGAAGCGGCAATAGCTGCAGGTATGCTTGCTTCCGGAAGCGTGGTGAATCGCATGCCTGTCGATATACCAGCACTTTTCTCTAATGGGCTGAAGAACAATTCTGCCCCGACACTGAAACGGCCTTGTAAGCCTCCTCCGACAGCATTCTCTAATCCGCTTTCTTCGTCTACTCTCTGCCTTCTGTTTTGTTCTTGGTCGGAGGGAGAAAGGCTTCCATTCACCCCTGTACCACTGCTGTTCTCTGCCAATTCTATGTGTCCCAGATTGTGCAATACACGAAAACCCAATAAGCCATCATCAACCGAATAGCTATATTCCGTAAACCAACGACCTGTATCTCGTTGAAGGTTGAAGTGTAAATTCGTTGACCCGGGTGGCGGACCCGCTGCAATTGCAGGTGCAGTGGCCACACTATCCGTATTTGCCTTTTCCGTTGTGCTCGCATAAGAAGATTGCGAACTTAGTCCTAGTGGATTGCGAGGTGGCATAGAGATTGCAGTCGCTAGCAATTGCCATGTTGGCGATAAACGTGTTGCTACAAGAGCATCTACACGAGCACTGGGAATATGCACACAGCCGTACAGCAAATAATCACGTTTGTCCACTCGTCTGCCTGCTTGCCATACTTGATCTTTGCCAAGCGGTCTTCTAGGTGAATCGATTATACTGAAATGGTCTACCAATTCCTTAAATCGGATGTCCCGACTACTTCCGCCCAACTCCAGAGGTCTTGGATTCCCATCATTATCCTCAATCGAAGCAAAAATGTAACCCAGGGCACCGGTCAAAGTTGGAAGAGCACGTAACCGATAATTTGTGAAAAAAGGCGGAGAAGGTGAAGCGGAAATGGAAAGTGAAAGTCCATGTGGTATTGCGAAATCCAAAACGGATTGTGATGAATTTGTTAGGTAGAGGTATGAATTGAATGGATTCCATTCAGTTTGGGTATAATACCTGCGTAACACATGGGCTACGAAATCGTGCATTGTTGTAATGATGGTAATTGTGATGGGAATTGAGAAGGTTTGATTGAATACTGTTCTTATGCCAAGTGTTGTTCTTTTTTTTTTATTGCGCGTGAGATTGTGTGCATACAATCAAGCGCGTAAAGTGTATTCACTCGCCATTATTCTGATTGATTAGAAGCTTGCATTGAGTGCATTCATCCTCATCACAGCAAAATACATTTCTTATGCTCCTCTATATCCTTCTTCTCTCTCACCATCATTCCCAGTACCCTTTGTTTATTCCAATATGAATCCTCTTTCTGATTTTGATTTGGTCCCTCCAGAAGGGCTTCAAGATATACTTGATCTTGCTGTAGTCACTCCAGAAGGCCTTCAAAGCATACTTGATGAGACTTTAATGGTACCAGGAGGAAATGATCAGATCTTTGATCAGAATTACGCCTTTGCTAAGCAATTGGGTATGGCTGAGGACGATCGAAGTGTTACTTTGTCTCCAAACACTAGTCGTTCTCCAGGGACTCCTTATTTTCCAAAAATCATAGAAGTTGAAGCAGCCGCTGAGCCAGAAAAACCAGAACAGCCAGAACAGCTAGAGCAACCAGATCAGATAGAACCATATCAAAAAAACTTAATCTCAGTCCCAGATTTCGATTTGGACTTGGATGCAATCCTGTCCGCGGCCGCATTTGCTCAATCACCTCAACCGCAACAGGTTCAACCTAAGAAACCACTTCGACCGTCTTTTCCAGTCAATCCATTTTTGAGTTTGAGTAGAAAAGATCAAAAAAATGTTGAAGCAGCTAGAACGATTTTGTCAATGATCAAAGTTCTTGCTATTAATGAAAATCTACGCGGAGGCAGGTATACGTTGATTAGTGAAAGAAATGCCATCCTTTCCATGTCAGTCAATTACACCTTGAACGTACAGCCAAACGTTCAACGAACAAATTCACAACAACTGTTCTCATCACTCTTGAAACGCGCATTTTCTACATTTGACCATGATACAATAAACCGTGAAGGTGTCGCAGAAAGGTCCAATTATGGTCGGATTCGTTTCAAAGATTCATTTGAACGTGCTTTTCTGCTTGTTGCAGTTCGTCTCTTACGTCATAAATTCATGTATGAACCTGAAGAAGGGACGGCCAACCATTACTCAAGTGACTTTGAAGCGCTTTTACCAAAATCATCAATGTGTAAGAACAAACGTCTTTTTATGAAACGGACAAAAGACCTTTGTAGGATCATTATTGCTTGTGGTCATCCATGTATCGTTTTAATTCTTGTTCGAATTGCCATTCGCAGGGGCTTACGATTCGTTGAATTGTTGGATCGTTTACCCGTTCAACAATTCTGTCAATTTCTCTCAACGGGTCAAGTCTGTTTGACAAACTTGCATTCAGGTCCTCCTATACCCAAGAACAGATCTCTTCCAGCAAATTCTGGTCATCAATTAGAATCGAATCTTCTGTATGCCCGTGAACATATTTTGATGCCTTTGTTGTGCATCGCAAGTCAACGTATCCCTCAAACATTCTTCATGTTTGATGATACAAGAGTACCGTTCAACGTACAAGCATGTTTGACAGCAATCGTTCCACATACCTTTCAATCAAGGTATGCAGTTTTTCTGAAGGGTGAAGTGCAACATGATGCATGGCAAGCTGGCGAAGTGGAAGTAGAGACATTTTCACATGTTACCTCCAATAATGTCCGAATAGCAAGCACAAGTAATCAGCACGATTCAGATGAAATCTCAGACCCGAGTGATGATGAGCATTCAATCGGAGAAACACAATCCCGTGAAGCCGAATACTCGATCAGAAAAGATAAGCGAACTTTTCACAATTTCAATTATGCCAAATATTCAAATATCCAAGAAGTGATCCAAAATCCACCTGCATTTTTGAAGAATAAGGTTTTGAACATGTCAGCAGATGATTAAACGTATCATACCCTTGATGATGTACATCATTGTAATCTAACTGTATCAATCATTGTATTTTCTGACGTTGTACAAATCAGAACAATATCTTTTATGGTGACAGAATGAATGATAGGTTCTCTACATGAAAGATGATCATGCGGGTAAGACAGGTGCCTTGCAATTGCTTACAAGGCTTCTATATATATCAAGATCCGAAGGAAGAAAAATAACTGAATCTATCGAATGCTTCTTAGTTTGTTGCAACATTTTCAACCTTTCTGGAAGCCATATCGATTGCCTCTTTGACGTAATCAGCAAAAGAGACCATGCAAATCGTTTGCCAGATACCCAAAGCGATACGAGGTTGAACACCACGGTACAAACCCTTGATTCCGCTTTCCTTGTAAATGTATGATAGTGTGTTTCCAACTGTCAATTTAGCTGGTCTTTTTGATCCGGGTTCTGCTTTGGCCATAGATTGCATTTCGACACGAATAACTTCGATTGGTTGATTCCAGCATCCCAAAGCACCACCAATTGAACTGCATGCGATTCTTTCGATCGGGCTCAATTTGTCCTTTTCACTCTTTCCGCTTAAAGAACGAATTGGTTGTTCTGCCAAACGTGCGATACCGATTCTGCTTCCCCAGTTTGTGCATTGTCTAATAGCGACGGCATTGACACCTTTATTAATACCTGCGATACCTTCACGACGGTAAATATCAGCAAAGACTGCCCATGTACTTGGAGGTGTGACACCAGCAGCAGCTTGTTTATGACGTGTGATTTCGGCTGTTTTCATACATGTGCAGAATCCCATTGTAGCGTATGCTTGTGCGATACCACCTCCCATTCCTCCTAAAAGACCGGCCGCTCCTGGGCTTACACCTGCTGCTTTTGTCTTTTTCTCAATTTCTGAAGCTGTGAACATTAACACTGCACCTTTTGTTGATGCTTCGATCCATGCCCAAGGAATCAAACCTTGATAAAATCCAAACACGCCTCCTCTTGACCAAACTGTTCTGAGTGCGTCTCCCATTCCTTGTGTACGATTAGAAGCCATTTGTGTCTTTACGACTTCTAGTGGCTGTCCAAGTGTGGTGACTTCGAACATATTCATCACGGCACCAACACCGATGTTTGACCAAGAGAAACCTTTTTGTGGTGGAGCCATTTTGTTATTTTGTGTGGAGTAAGGTCAATGTGGTATATGTGTTGGAAATCCTTTTTTTTGATGGCTTTGATCAGGAACAAAGATTCTGGATTGTTCTCTTAAAACTCAGATGGCAATGAAAGGAAGAAAGGATAAATTCTAAGTTTTTGGCTTTTAGGGCTTAGCGTCTGTGCATGCACTTTAACTCAAATTACGAATCAAATTGGCAGACCAAATGCGCTGCTCAAGTCCCAACACTCAATCATACGCGTCTCTCTCTTACTCCTTCTAGCCTATGATGCAGCGAGGTGGGGTAGTTTAATTATTACAAGCACTACGACAGTGTTTGAAAAGTGTTGGCAATCTTGAAGACGCGACGAGGGTTTGATTTTTAAATCTTCTTGATTGGGGGAGACGCAAAATTTAGGAACAAACCGCCCCCAGCAGAATACAGCTTTATTTGACAGTTGCTTAGATAATCTTTTTTCTCTATTGTCATTTCACGTGATCTCGATCACACCTCCACGCAAAGATTTGTTAAAAGCATAACGCCCGTACATACACGGCGTATTGAACTTAATTTTTGCATGTAGCGGCTTTTCAGGCGCAATGGACCGCTCGATGTTGGATTCAATGGGCTAGAACAAAATTATCTCGATCGCGCAGGAACCCAAATGAAATGAGACACGCAGTGCCATCGGCGAATGAGAGAAAAGTCATTTAAGACAGCAACTTGGCCGCGTGAATACACGATATATAATTCATCCTCCCTACAATCACAAACCGACAAATACCTCATCCATCCTTTTCGATGTTTAGGTGACCTACACTATCGCAAAGATGGGATCAAATCAGATAAACCCACAACCTCAACTCCAAGTGCCACCATCCGTTCGCCCCACATCGATGAATAGGTCGAGCTCTGCATATGATATCGATCTTCCGCTTCGATTGGACGATCATTCTCATCAAATCAAAATGAATCATTATTCCTCTTTAGCAGATGATCTGCGAAAAGAAGTATCAGGTACACAGGTGCACGTTCGGGATGCAAGAGCGCTGACAGTGGAAGAACTTCCTGAACAAAAAGAAGCCAAAACACAAACTGAACAGGTTGCCTCAACCAATGATACCTTCCAAAATCACAATACCGCCAATGTGAATGATCCGTCAAAGCCAACATCATTCGCAAGCTCTACCACCTTGTTCAACTCTGCCGCTCCATTGGCAGCCTGGCTCGTAGTCAGACCAAAGAATGCCGAAGATGTAGTAAAAACGATCAAGTTCTGCGTGGAGAAAAATCTATCACCTTCTATTCGCTCAGGAGGTTTTTCTACAGCTGGTTGGTCTATTCAAGGAGATGTGGTATTGGATATGCGAAGCATGAACAGGATAAAAACATTGCCCCTCGCTGAACGTGAAAACCCAAAATATCGTCTCAATGTTGCAAGCAGTAGCAAAACAACAATTGATGGACGACCAAATATTATCCCAAATCAATCCTTTGCAAAGCAAGATGGAAGAGGTCGTGCTGCAGACAAAAGCAATAGTAATGCCTTTAATGATGCAACCAATTATGACGGCGATGGCTCAAGTAAGCGCAGAAAGCCCGAAACTTTCAACGCAGAGCAGATTAACCAAACCGCCCGGGAGATAAATGCGGTCATCGATGCCGATAGTGGTGCAGATGCAGATGAAGAGAATAGCAATGACAGTAAAGGAAGTAATAGTGGCAGATCAGGTTCTGATCGTGAAGATGGTGAAATCTTAAAGGACGCTGAATTAGTTTCCTCACCTCGACAAACTTCTTCTTCTTCCTTTGGACGATCCGATACTCCGAACAGCTCTTCTGCAATACCCGGTTCTTCACGAAGTGAATCTGTTGCTCGTAGTACTGGAACTCCTCAAAGCAATGACACGAGTTCAGGTCATCCATCAAGCAATAGTGCTACAACTAGTGGCGAAAATGGAGCTACGACTACTGCGACAAGCTCAGCCGGTGCTGATGTTGAAATGACAGATGACGGAAAAGATAGTAATGCAATGCCTGATCTTAAGAGGACGCAAGAAGATAATTTCGAATACGATCGTTGGAAGCGTCACCACCGACCTCCAGGACAAACATCGAACAGAAAAAACACTATTAATACCTCTTCGACATCGAATGCTGACCCTCGATCTCAAGCAGATCGTCTGGTCTTACCAACTACGGGTGGTTTTATCTGGACAGCAGGTGATTCTTCATCGGGTGGGTCATCTTTAGGTACAACCCGACCTCTCAATTCTGGCGATCCAGTATACATGGGCGGAGCGACTTTACCTGATCTGCAAGCTGCCCAGTATACAGATCCTTATCGCAGAGGTGGAGTGGCTACAGATGCTGGAGGCTATGGACATTCAGGTGCAACTCCCGCCTTGCATGGGATGTCATTAGATTTCTCAGATATGAACGGAGGAAACAACCAGAATGGTACAAATTCCGTCTCACCTCAATCAGAACACGTTTTGAAGCCTGGTATACATACGGACAAATTTATACTTGTCGAATTTGAGCCTGGAGTCGGCGTTCGCGATCTTGATCTCTATACAGATCAAGCTGGTAGAGATGGATTCTCTAACTCGCTCTTTGACAAACAATCAGCAGAAATGTCACCTTCTTCATCAGATGAAAAGGGTAAATCTCGAATGCAGCCCACAAATGTAAAGAGGGGCGAGAATGGTTTGAGCTTCGCACTTGACGGAGGTGTGCCATATCACGTTCCTTTGTCTGCTTATCCGGTTGGATCAACTGCAATGACCATTGGTGGATTTGGTTATATGTCCCGTGCTTATGGATTATCATTGGACAACATCGTAGAACTGGATATCGTTTTGGCAGACGGCCGATTGAAAACACTCAATGCATCTTCACTTGACAGTCAAGATCAGGAAGAGCGTGATCTTTGGTGGGCAGTACGCGGTGCAGCACCTTGTTTCGGTATTGTGACCAGAATCATTGCAAAAGCATATCCAGTACCACAGGTGTATGCAGGTAATCTGATCTATCCTTTCAATAAGGCGACAGCACCTTCTCTGCTTCGTCATTGGCGCGATTGCTTAAAGGGAACCGGGGGATCAATCCCACGAGAGTTGTACTCCAATTTGATCTTGACGGCAGGACCACCAGATGCATCAGCAGAACATGTTATCGTGATTCAAATATGCTACTTAGGCACTGGATCAACGGAAGAGATTGGACACAACTTCGTTCAAGCCATCAGTTCTTGGACAGGTGAACGGGTCCTGTTGAAAGACATAAGTGAGAAATCTATGTTGACCCAACAAGATGGAGTAGCAAAAGTGCTCAAATCCGGTCAAGGAAGGCGATGGATGGTTCGCGGAGATCTTTTGACAACATTGACGGATGAAGTGATTTCTAAATCGATTGATCAATTCTGTTCGATGGCCAATCGTGCTGTTTGGTTGTTTGAATTGGTTGGTGGAGCAATAGAAGATGCGATCGAAAAAGATGATACTTGTGTTGGTAAAGAACAAAGGCAAGCAAAATTCACTGCAGGCGCATTGCAACAATGGATCGATCGAGATGAAGATGAAGAATGTGTCAAAGGCGTGGAATCATGGGTGAATAATATCCTTGCACCTGTTTCGGTAGGAGGGCCTTTCGCTGCTTTCTTGGAAAGAGGTGAAACTCGTCAACGTTGCGAAGGTGCGTTCGGAAAAGAAAATTTCGAAAAATTATTAAGAATCAAAAGGGCTGTTGACCCTAATGGTGTATTTTGTCACACATTCGGACGTGGTTTAGTCGAATTCGCAAAAGAGTAAAGGCAATTTCTGTTCAAAAATGTTTTTGTATTTCTCCTCTACTTTCACTAAATTGTACACACAGTATATATATATATATCACCAATAGGTGAATCAATACATTTTTTGCATCATCATTCATCCTCGTCCTCCTCATCTTCATCGTCATCATCTTCCAAGATATATCTGATCACCCCTTGAGCGCGTGTTCTCAAATCCAACATCTTTTCATTGCCTGTCTGACTTGCTTTTGATCTCCACCATGCTACGATTGCCTCGTCACTGACAACGTCTTCGTTGTAAAACAATTTCAATAGCGGAACAAAGAGATTTATTTTTGCGGGATGGGAAGCGCAGTATGATTGCATCACAACAACTGCTTGCTGTTCGTCATCTTGCGATACTTGTGCAATTAATTTGCCCCATCTGACCACCAATGCTTGTACACTTTTTGGATCCGCTGGCTTGCATCTGTCCAGTAAAGTTTCGACAACCACTTTTTGTACATCTCGCAAGCTCACATTGCTGGCCATTCGTAACGTCTTTAATTCCAATGAAGCATTATCGATACTGTGATTTTCTTCTAATGCACGCATCAAACTTGCCTTTGCTTCGGTCTCAAATTCTGCCAAACGTGCTGAGACGGCTTCTTTTTCCATTTGTGTATCCACCTCATCATCCAAGGTCAAATTCGTTACCCCTCCTCGTGTACCAGAAACGTGCGAGAATGCGGATGATGAATGTGTTGATCGACCATCATCACTGAATCCGTCAAGGTCTTCATCATCCGAGCCAAATTCAGAATCAAATGCGATGCTGGACACACTTTCGTTATCTTCAAGCTCATCTTCTATATTTTGTACTCCCTTTGTTTCTGCCTCATCATTGAATCCAATGGCACGTAGTCGAAGATTCGCGATATCCTCATCTATATCCCCGTCTTCATCATCTTCGCTCTCGTTCTCTTCCTCTGCACCAGTTTGAGCACGATCTTTTTTCTGCCATAGATTGGTCCACAATACTCCTTTTGATTCTGCGCCTACTCTGGCATCATGTTTAGCTGGGACATCACTCGAGCTGTTGCTCTTGGAAGCTTCATCCTCTTCCTCCTCGTCCCAAGATTCTCGCTCTTTACTGCCAACTCGGCTACCATCAGGCAAGCTTACATTTGGTCCAACAACACAGTCGGCTCCAATTAGACAACCTCTACCCAAAGTAACATTGTCTAATATTCTTGCTCCTTTTCCAATGATACAGCTTATCATTTTTACCTGCTTGCCAACAGTGACTGATGGATGAATGTGACTTTTGCTAATAGTCGATCCATTACCGATTTCAACACCCTCACAAAGGACTGAGCCAGTAATTGTCACATTTGGCTCCAATGTGCATCTCGATGCGATCATTGAACAAGGTCCAACATTACTACTTCTATGCGCTTGAACTTCTTGTCCAACATATCTCCATCCTCTCCGTTCTGTCATTCGCTCGCTTAACCAAGCACTGCTTGCAGGAGTGAAAGGATGCGTCCACCTTCTTAGTACATCTCTACTGATCGCATCATACGTTTGTGTATCTTGTGCACGACCACCATAACCACGTTTGCCTACATGCAAAAAGATCTTGCTGTCCAGAAGGTCGGAGGTTAAGATACCAGGAATGAAGTCCAAAGACAGAGATTGATAATCGAAATTCTCCGAAAATAGAGGGGGGACGTCAATGCTGCAAATGTACACTCCTGCGTCTACCAAATCAAATCGTACATCAATTTCATCAAATCCAGTTTTGTCATCCAATCGCAAGAGTTCGAATGGCATTACGGCTTTTCGCTTCGGTAAACCGGGTAATTGTTCGTAATGTAGAATTTGATTTGTTGCAGGATCGATGTATTGCACTGGTCTCATCGCCTTTGATCGCATAGTCGTTTGATCGCCTGCTTGCATGCAACACATTGTCATGATTGCATCTTTATCTATGGCTCTTCGTTTTCTGTGCAAATCAACAACAGGTCGTAAATCCATCGTGCAAACACTATCACTTCGATAAAGTAAAAAGTCAGATCGTAAAACTTGTTTCGCATCCAATTCTCGAATTGCATCTCCCTCGCTTCTTGCTTCAGGCGTACTCATCACAGTGATAGCAATTCCTTGACTGTGTAACAGATTGTGAAGATGATCGTTCACATGTTGCCTGATCAAATGAGCATGAGATCTTGTGAGGACGTAAATATGCGAAACGCCTGCTCTAGTTGCACTTTCGACAGAATAATGCAAAAGAGGAACATTTGCGAGCGGTAGTAAACATCTAGGCCAGTTCAATGTTAAGGGAGCGAAATGGTTATCATACGAATCAGCCAAAAGAACTGCTACTAGAGGATCTTCTTCCGGTTGATCGCCTCCAGATTGTAATTGACCCGAACCTGAATCTCTGTTGTTCTTTTTTGCATGACTGCCACTTCCGCTTGCCGCTGCACCACCTGATCCTCCACCACTTTGTTTGTTTCCACGAGATGCCATTTGTTGCAGATGACCTCAATGATCAAAGGTAAAATGAGAAGATCTTGGTCACGCTCAGAAAAGAAGGAATTCAAGATTGTCATTCCCCTTTACACGTGCTATTCGCGCTAGGCTATTATAGGAGAAGAGTTGTACGCTCTGTACGCCTAAACACCTTGAATGGCACGGGCCAGCGAGAAGGTTGCCTTACCTCCTCCTCCTCGTAAGACTTTACGCCGAGCTTGTCTTACGCCAAACCAGCCAAAACTATTTCGGCTTAACTTATTCAAGAAAGGATATATATGTCCAGGTACCAGGAGTTTTCCTTTTGAATTACCCCTCCATCACCTTAACATTGTAGCCTCGATAAGCAGAAGGAACACTTGGCAAGGATATCTGCCCATTAGGATTGGGCACGTAGAGGAACGATGGCTGGCCGTGGTTCATCATCAGCTCCATATACGAACGGAGGGTATCCATACGTAAACAACGATCATCACAATACACTAGGAGATGATCCTTATGACCAACGAGGAAAAGGATCATTTGAAGGTCCAAGGACAGCGGGATTCCTTGGGCATGCAAAAGAGGGTCCTGCACTAGATGGAATAAGTTATGCATATGCTTCAAAGCAAAACAGAGCCATTCGATCTGCTAGTGACGCCGTTACTTCATTCTTGGGATTAGTCAATCCTGCATCTTCATCTTCCCATACAGAACGATATGCTTTCAGTACAACCTTACGCAGAGCAACACCACATGATGCCGATTTCAACACCTTACCTTCGAGTAGCTATCCGCCACAACAAATCACGCTCAACGTTCAAGACCCACCGGAAGGAGAAACGCCATCATTCATAGCCACACAGCAAACGTACGAGAACTTATTGCAAGCATATTCCTTACCACCAACACATTTGGAACATGGCTTGCGATCGTCAGATGTGCCTCATCGCAGACACCTGGCTGGTGGGCCAAACGAATTTGCTGTGAAACCACAGGATCCGCCTTATATGAAATTCTTGGAACAATTCAAAGAGCCTTTGATTATGCTTTTGCTCGGCAGTGCAGTAGTCAGTGGCATAATGGGTGAATGGGACGATGCAATCAGTATCGCTCTAGCGGTCATTGTTGTTATTACTGTAGGATTCATTCAAGAACAAAGATCGGAAAAGAGCTTGGAAGCACTAAATAAGCTTGTGCCGCATTATTGTCATCTTTTGCGAGATGGTCAAACAAACACAATTCTCGCCAATGAACTCGTACCTGGAGATGTGGTTACATTTGCAACGGGAGATCGTGTGCCAGCTGATGTTCGTATTTGCGAAGCTGTCAGTCTGGAGATCGATGAGAGTACACTAACCGGTGAGATAAAGCCAAGAAAGAAAACAGCAGATGTGATCAATGCCACCGCTCTCTCTCCCAATCTGCATGCAAAACCCCACGCAGCTGCAACACAGGATGGTTCGATATCAACAAGTATCAATGAACGTGAAAATATTGCATTCATGGGAACTTTAGTACGAAGTGGTTATGGCAGGGGAATCGTCGTGGGTACAGGCTCAAAAACAGAATTCGGCAAAGTGTTTAGTATGGTGGATGAAGTGCAGGAAAGGCGAACACCTTTGCAATTAAGCATGGACGAACTGGCAAAGAAGTTGAGCATGATTAGTTTCGTGATCATTGGCTTTATTTGCCTCATTGGTATTTTACAGCACAAGGAATGGCTTGAAATGTTTACAATAGGAGTTTCACTTGCAGTTGCTGCCATTCCTGAAGGATTGCCGATCGTTGTGACAGTCACGTTGGCATTGGGCGTTTTACGTATGTCTCATCGCAAAGCAATCGTGAAAAGACTTCCATCGGTGGAAACCTTGGGTTGCGTTTCAGTAGTATGCTCTGACAAGACTGGTACGCTTACAGCAAATCAAATGACAATTGTTCGAAGTTTCACCGTAGATGAAGGCAGTGTGGATCTAACATCTCGAGTACCACATTCTCCCAGTCAAGCATTATCACGAATGCTTTTGGTCGGTAATCTGTGTAACAACAGCTATCGCGATGATCATGGAAATCATGTTGGCCAAGCAACAGATGTCGCCATGGTGAACATTTTGCGTACATTCGGCTTGGAAGATAGGAGACCGTTCTTTCGAAGAACTCATGAAGAACCTTTTGATTCTGAAAAGAAGTACATGAGTGTTACCGGTAGTATTAGCAGCGGTTCCAACACATCCAGTTCGACCAGTGCCAATGCAAAGATTGAGGAGATGACTTATGTCAAGGGTGCATTTGAAATCATCCTCGAAAAGTGTAGTTTCTATATCGCAAACGATGGCAGACGTGTGACTTTGGATGATGCCGCAAGACAGAAAGTGGTTAATGGCGCCCATCAGATGTCCAGTCAAGGTCTCCGTGTATTAGCAACAGCGCAAGGTGGAAATATGGCATTGGATACACGCACGCTTACCTTATGTGGATTGCAAGGACTTCAAGATCCTCCTAGACCTGGTGTGAAAGAAGCTATTGCAGCATTGCAACGTGGTAGTGTACAAGTAGTGATGATCACAGGTGACGCAGAAGCAACTGCAGTCGCGATTGCACGTCAATTGGGCATCTTGTCCATCTCCTCCTCTTCATCAAATGCGCCTGGTGGCACAAGCGTGATGACAGGCAAACAGTTGGACACTCTCAGCCAAAGACAGTTACAAGACCGAATCAATTCTATCAACGTCTTTGCACGTACGAATCCAAGACACAAGATGCGAATCGTTGAAGCCCTACAAAGTCACGGACATATAGTTGCAATGACGGGTGATGGAGTGAATGATGCGCCAGCATTGAAGATGGCTGATATCGGTATTTCGATGGGAAAAGGCGGTACAGACGTAGCCAAAGAAGCGGCAGATATGATTTTGGTTGATGACAATTTTGCAACAATCCTTCCTGCAGTTGAAGAAGGAAAAGGGATCTTTTACAACATTCAAAACTTTTTGTCTTTCCAATTAAGTACGGCCGTTGCTGCTTTGACGTTGATCACTTTGTGCACAGCTTTAGGACTCAAGCTACCATTGAATCCGATGCAAATCTTATTCATCAATATCTTGATGGACGGTCCTCCAAGTCAAAGTTTGGGCGTTGATCCTGTGGATTCTGCAATCATGAAAAAGCCGCCACGCAAACGATCGGATCCGATCATCACCAAGAGGTTGATCATGAGAATTTTGTTTTCTGCATCTTTGATCGTTCTTGGCACCATTTGGATCTATGTTGGAGAGCTCACGGGCGATGGATTCGCTGATGCACGCGATCAAACAATGACTTTCACTTGTTTCGTCTTACTCGATTTGACATCTGCGATCCAATCAAGAGGATTGAGAGTACCTTTATTACCACATCAAGGAGGCAATCGAATGTTGGTTGCAACGATCAGCATATCCTTGTTCGTTCAATTATTATTGATATACTTTCCTCCGTTACAAGGTATTTTCCAAACAACCGCTTTAAGTTTTTCGGATTTATCTTTACTCTTTTTCGTAGCTTCGGTTGCTTATGCTGCTCATGAATTGCGTAGAAGGTGGGAGAGAAGACAAAGTTCCACAGAGGCTTTACATTGGGAATCAGGCGTGGTATAGAAAATTCACCAGATATACATTGTACTTTTTCTAATTTCAATGCAATCGCGATCAGTCATGCTTCAAATGTCTGCTTTTCCCTTCCGGCAGCTTAGTAATTGGCAAAAGCCAACCCTTTCTAATCCTTTTCCTCCTCGGCGGCTTTGACTCAAGTATATGTTTCAGCATCAGAAATTGGATACATTTGGAAAAGTCAGCGATCGGAATAATTACATGATGTACAACGGGAGGCAATCTACTATACTTCTTTTACAGTCTCTGAATTAAATACGTGGAGTGTTATCGTGATCCTCTTCGTGCTTGGCTAATGTTTGTGACTTTTCAGATTTCGGATCACCTCGCAAAGTCTCACCGCTATCACGACGTTTATCTTCATCATCATCTTCCTCGTCAACATCTCTGCGAACGCTTCTACTGCTTCCTGGTCGATTGGCGCGGGGTACGTCATTCTCGTATGAATATCGTTGCTGTTGTCCTCTACCAAAACCATATCCGTACTCTTCACCTACTGGCGTCTTTGCATCAAAGTCAACATCATCCATCGATGGCCGTACTTTGTATTCTGGAGGCGGTGGAGCGCCAGCAGGAGGAGCATATGTATTGGGTTGCATCGGTGCAGGAGGATAACTGTGTTGTGCTTCGGGATCGTATGGCATACCTGCGCCTCCTTGCCAATTTCCATATTGCTGTTGCTGTGCGAATTGCGAGCTTGCAGGAAGTTTACTACGAACGCTATTTGGATCTGAGAGCTGTCTTGCATAAGCGAAAGCGAAGAGGCAAAAGATTGCACCAAGGATAGCAGTAACGAGCAACCATATTATTTCCCACGTTCGTGATCTGGACCAGAGTGTGTTGCAATATGCGTTTGCATCACTTGCTGACATTGGTGTGTTATTATTGTTATCAGACCAGAACCAGCCAGCATTGTCTACATTCTCAGCGCCGGTATAATAGCTTGCACAAGTTGAGATAACTTCGCTCTTGTAGGCAAATATGACAATCACACCAATCACCTGAGATGTCACAACTGCTCCAAATCCGATCAAAGATAGGAAAGAATATGATCGTGCAAGTGGTAGCTTTTGGCTATATGTTGAAACCAAGCCAAATACTTCAATACCTGCAGCTGCCATGTACAAGACTCCTTGTACGATGGTAAACAATTTGTATTTGCCTGATACACCTGATTGGCCTGCTGTTTTGAAATCTTGAATACCCAATAAGACCAGATAGCACAAAGAGATAAAGCATGCAAAGAGTAGAACCGGTCTTAAAGAATGAGGATAAGTCTTGTTCAACACTCGAAAGTAACTTGGTGGAGGGCCAACAGGTGGTGCTGAGCGTGTTTGTGCTTGTTCTGGCATGTATGGTTGATGTGGTGTATAATCGTATGGTCTTGGATAATGACTATCACCATTGTCGTTCATTTCGTTTGGGCTGCCATGGCTAGCGTAGCCTTGTTGCGGCGCACTCATGATGCAATTTGATTTTGATGGATGATAGGAGGATGATTGAGTGAAATAAGGATGGTTGTTAAATGAAGTTTACCTTTTCTTTTTCATTTACGCACCTGCTTTTGGGCTGTGCAGAGTGTGTTGGTGTGTGTGTGTGTGCATGCACCAACCCCTTTTTATTCTCGCCGTTTTGCCGTACTCACATTTGGGCCGGGCGTGTTGTTCTTTTGGATTAGCGTCCTTTTTTTTGACATTTTGCCCGTGCGAACAAAAACAAAAATATCAAGAGGCCTGAACATGATTAAGGAGTTGTTCAACTTGACAAACAACCGTCATATAAAAGGAATGACCAAAACACGCAAATCCTTATCTTAGATCCTCAGAATGGCAAGTCATAGACGTGCTGCAGTGAATGGATCAAGGAATAGCACATCTAGAAGTTTGAGGAAATCTTTATTCCTTCTAGGAAGTAGTGGAGCAAGAGAAAACGAACAAAATCAATCAGGATCAAATTCAATGACAAGGATGGACACACGGGATTCAATCGATTATCAAGCATCAGAAAATGATCCATTACTCGCAGCAGAAGCTGGATTTGTGCGCAATAGTTCACGCAATGGAAAAGGCAGGGCGGATGAAGGACATGGTCACTACAGACATAGCACATTCAATTCACCGGCTGCTGCTGATTTGCCAAGAAAGTGCTCTGAAGAGTCAATCTTTCCGCTACTACAAAAAGTCAGAGATGATATTCGGGCAACGATCGATACTCATCTAGATTGGAATGAGTTGACGGCAATCGATGTCAATTATGCTGTTGTGCGACCATTGGCATTGAAGTATAGCGAAATCAACAATGATAAAAACCTTGGGAACGGCGAGACAGGGCATGCAAATCTTTCCATCTTGTTTGTCTTTTTGGTAAATCGAGTTCAATTTCAGCGCGATGCAGAACGAGACTTGGCATTGCAGAATGTAAACAACACAAGAGCAAATTTGTGTGAATTGCTGGCTATGAAATTACTACGAACATTTGCTCGTGATGGGCTACAATTAATCACCGCTCTCACTTTTCCATTCTCCACGTTCCAAGGAGCTGACGAAGAGATTTTATCAGCAGAAGGATTGCTGGACAAGGATACAGGAGAGCCTCTATTTGGTCCTGCGCAATCAAGTAGCGCACTGGAACTAGCCATCATCAGCAGGGCAAAGAAATTTATTAAGACGCCACTGTGTCAAAGATGTATCTCGGGCATATACGAAGGAAGAGTGGTGGTCTCGTATCAATCAGCACATGCTATCGTCGATGATAGCTATAAGAAAAGACCATTGGGTCTGTACAATCCTGTCAACGCACCTTTCTTGGATCATCACAGGCTTCGAGTTCCATTGATCAGAAGTCGAATAGAATTCTGCAATTTTGGAATATTGTTGTTGCTTTATGCTTGGTGCCTAACAAAGAAGTCATCACCGAATTGGACCTTGGCCGAAACAATATTTTCCATTTGGCTAGGAGGATTCGCTCTGGACGAGGTTACGCAGATGCAGGAACATGGCTTGACTATGTATCTCAGTTCGTTGTACAACCTACTCGACCTGATGTTTTGTCTTATCAGCTTCATATGGTTCGGTATCCGTATCAATGCGTTATCTCATGGTGATCTTGCTCTCAGCTCTTTAAGCTTTGAGACCCTTTCACTCGGTGCAATCTTATTGTGTCCAAGAGTTGCAAGCGTGTTAATTCAAGATAATGTGATCTTACTGGCACTCAAAGCTATGCTGTCGGATTTCGTCTTTTTCATGTTCTTGGCAGCTGTTTGCTTCAGTGGTTTTCTTTATACTTTTTGGGCAATCAGTGGACCTGAATGGACGCCAGGTAGAATTGTATGGATCATGATCAAAGTGTGGTTTGGTAATTCCTACATTGGCTTTGATACCGCTCAATCACTTTCTCCAATCTTTGGTCCAGCATTGATGGTATTCTTTGCAGTGATGGCAAATACGCTCTTATTGACAATCCTGATCTCTTTGCTCTCAAATACGTTTAGCATCGTGGCACAAAATGCGGTAGAAGAAGCAATGTATCAATTCGCATGCAAGACCGTATCAGGAATCAGTTCTGAAGCTTTGATATCATATGCACCTCCTTTGAATCTTGTTGCTTTGATTGTGATGGTGCCGGCTTCTTGCTTTTTATCACCACGCTATCTACACAAGGCCAACGTTTACTTGCTACGGGCCACATCTTGGCCGATCTTACTCGTGATCAGACTTTCGACACATTGGCCATCCGGATTGAAGAAATTTTCTGCAACATCTTATGTAATCGGATCAGCAAATGCTGAAAGGGCAGGCCACTTGATCAGTTGGTTGCCGCTGCCTCGTTCAAGATCTAATCCTGACCGTGATATGATTCAAGCCGCTTTCATGCACACGGCCAATTCGCAAGGAAAGCAAAATGAGTCTACAAAGGCAGCAAAATCTACGGATACATCTCAATCGAAGAAGAATCATAATGGAAGTCATGAGAGTAGCAGAGACGTACCCCATGATGAATGGAATGCAAGCATGTTACGAATCCGACCCGGAGAAGAAGATGCTCATAGTATTTCAAACAGCGCAGATCAACCTGCTTCTACGTCAGAAATTGTGAAAAAGCGAGCGCAAAAGCAATCAAATGCTAAACAAGGACCAAGCACACCAAACAAATCACAACGATCGTATTCACGAATTGGAGAATCACCACTTGCTCGTTTATTCGGTCGTGCGCTTCGCAATAGCGCTATGCCTACGCCTTCTTCTGCAGATGATACGAAAGAAGATGAAGATGATAAATCCACAGATCAAACTGATGATTCTCAATTGATCGACGTTGATTGTGCGAATGCAGATCAGGTAAAAGCAAATGCAGAAGTGAACGAAAGGAAGATTCAAGCTGATGATCTGATTGGGTTTGAAGAAGATGGCGAGAATAGTAAAAGTGATGATTTGATCCATCAGCAGACCGCAGTTCGAGGTTTAGTTGACAATCTTGCCAAACGATTGGACGAGCAGGAAGAGAGACAGAAACGCATATTAGAATTGCTACAGCTCATCTTGAAGAATGAACAGAGTGGCACCACCGAAGAAAAGTAAGGCCTTTCTAATTGTACTACTATACGATATATCTTTAATTTCACAGTTCCGTATTTATGAATAGAATCGAATCACATTGTAATAGGTATCTAAGGAGGATATCTTGTGTTAAGCCAAAGAGACTAGGAAAGAAAGAGAGTATGCCACAAATAAATAGAATCCTGATCATGAAACTGGTAAGAGCACTTATTGGCTCAATCGTGAAAATTGTCGTTGAAGATGATGAAAAAGAATAGAGTTTGCCAGGTATAGAAAAATGATGAATAGGTATCGAGCAAAAAATTTGAGTTTTGCTTTTTTTGAAATCATGAACACATCTTGATCTTGAAGAGAGAGAGAAATCCAAAAACATTTAAATAAAAGAAAGTTACATTGATGCTGTTCAAACTCGACGGCTGAAGTGACTTGTTGCGGGAACGGGATTTGCACCCACGGGACGAGCATCAAGACGCTCGCCAAAAGATTTGTTGCGAGAAGCCTGTTTACCATTAACGGTGCTAGACGTGATGCGAGCATGACCGTTACCATGAGCATTTCCATTTTGAGCGTTATTCGAATTGGCAGTTGCTGTCATGGCATTTGCAAAATTCTGTGCATAATTTGGATCATGCATTGGATTGTTCACCCGACCGCCAGCAAGTGACATTGCACCTCTGATCACAGAACGCGGGATATTGATCGGTAAGAAGAACCAATATGCTAATCCTTCTTCTGTCCAGCCTGGTTGACTTGAGGCTTTATTCGAGATTGTAGTCGTGCCATTCGTTGGTGGAGCTGGTCCGTAACGAGGAGGAGATGAAAAAGCAGGTTCAGAAGTTGTGGACGAGAGGGAAGAGTTCAATGACGCGATCTTCCCAGGAGATGAAGGATCCGAAAATTGTCCACCTGCAGTGATTCCCAAGGAAGATCGGCCTTTCAAGGTGCGTTGTCCTTCGTAGGCATACGATTGTTCTTGACTTCTTTGTCCTAACGCATAACGCAAAGCTTGGAAGATAGAAGCGGGCAAAGAGGCAGCCCTTTGTCGTTCGCGGCGTTCTTCTTCGATCAATTCTGCATTGATGGCTACCTCTCTTAATAAATCTTCCAATCGACTTTCGACCAAACTGAACTTGTCCTCTGCGCTCATGCGTAGATGTTCTTCCTTCTTTTCATATCTTCGCATAGATCTGCTCAATTGGGTAAGAGGAAGATCAATTCCTTCACGTAGCAAGGAGACATCCGATTTGGTAGCGACTAATTTACGTAATGTAGATAAATCTGATTCCATCCTAGCAAGTTTGCGGTTGAGTGTTTCGACGCGAGAGGATGGATAGTGGACCACTTCTTGTAGATGTAAAAGTCTTTGACGGAACAAGCTCAAAGCGTGTGACCAAGGCTTAATACCGGAAGCCAACATGAACAATCGAATGTTGAACTTGTTCAAATAGCGGTTTCCATCAGTGAACACTTCCATCATCCATGTCAAAAGATATGCTCCAGCGATTGGACTGAGCACTAAAGCAGCTAAGCTAAACATTTCTGCTCTACGAAGCTCTGCAGCTGCAGCTGCACGTTCTCGTGACCGTCTGACAGTCTCATCGTAAGGGACCTTACTGCCATCTTCGCGTACGTCATCTTCAAGATATTCCGAATCGGCATGAAGGATACGACGAGTACGTGCAGCATGATAAATGTCGTGTGGCACTTTGAGAAATTGATAAAGCCAAAACGAAGCCAACAAGAGCAAGATTGCGTCACTCCATGCGTCTGCTTGACCTCCAATTACGGCACCCAAAGGTGGCAAGATGGCAATAATCAAAGGAGCAAAATGCCAATTGCTCAAAACATTTTCTGATTTGACCGGATCATCCTCTTCGTAAAAGCTATCTTCTTCCAACGTTGGAGGTGCATGAGGAATTGAAGAAGAACGTTCTCTGTTTGGTTTGCCATTTGGAGAAGAAACGGAAGGACGGTGACGAATATCATCTTCTTCGTAAATCACATTTGAATCTGTTTGCCAGATTGGATCACTTTTGTTCTCCGGTCCATTTTCACTTAGTGGAGATTGTGAAGTGCTCCGATTTGCTCCGTTGGCAGAATTCCAGCCTTTGCCATTTGTTGATTGGCGTTTACGATAGGATGATCGTTCTGCTGTGGAAGATGATGAAGAAGCGTCGTCTGCGCGTGATGAGACGCGGGATGACATTTCGTGATCGTTTAAAGTGAAGTCTTTAGGTTGAATGTGATGTGAATATCGTTGATTCGTACTTTAGTTTGAATAAGATGAGTTCGTGATGTAGTAGGATTGTCGTGAAATACTTGGTTAATATCGTGATACGATTTTTGAAGACACGTTTTTGTGAGAGTTACTCTCGTGCTTCAATCGTGGTGGTGATGGTGAAAAGATGTAAGAAGAAGAAAGGATTGCAAGATCGATGTACGCTTTATTTACACATATACATGTATGGTCATGTAGACAGAATGGTGCATTTATTAAACCCACAAAATCACACTTAGAGAGAGAGAGGGAGAACATCCGCACACACGCACACACCTCTTGAAGTATGTGCGAACTAATGTATAACAATAATATTTTAAACAGTTCATGCATGCAGTATGTGCGTGATAAGCTGAACGGAAAATGTGTGGCGCTTTGCCTGAATGAAATGGAAAGAAAAGGTTCCGACTCTTTGTTTTTTTAGTGTTTTTGACTGCTGCCCCTCCTTTAGACGTGTGAATTTTAATTTGTAATTTTGTCAGGAAGGGTTATAATACCGGTACTGTTGCAAAACAAACAAGGGGAACGGACGGACTGCTTTTGCATAAGATCAAGCTTTGATCCTTCTATGACGTTTAATTTCTGTATTATTTGCTTCTCATTCTTAGCGCGTGAACAAGACTTCATCACTGATCAATTCAAAAGGAAGGATTGACTTTATCATATCAAACTTGCTTTTCAGTTCAATCACATTTTCCCAAGCATGTCATCTAAGCCTCCTTTTCTGATAGCTTATTTTGCGTGCCTTGCTTCATAACGCGTTTTACAAGTTACATAGTCACTATTCATAACAGGTTTTGATCTTGAGTGACAAGATAAGATGAATGTTTCCGACCATACTTAGCAAATAGGAAGAGACCCTAAATCATCTTCTTTATTGTGGCTTGGTTACTCAAAGAATGTGTGCCTTCTTTTGACATACATACCTCGGACGCGCTTTCACAAATATGCAGGTCACATACCAATCCTCAATATTGCAGCACTTTTCCGCTAGAAGATTTGATCACTAAAAGATTGCGAAAAGACGAATGGTGATCAATATCTTAGGTAAGCATGATCCAGTTGAGATTTATGCTTTGAAATAAGATCAGAGAACTCATATCCTCGATAAGCGATTGTAGAAGACGAAATACGGATATCGTTCTCTTTTTCGAAGCTATGTCTTAGCTGATTCAAATGCTGCTCGTCAAAAAAAAGTACATTGAGACCGTAAAAGTTGCTGTACAAGATGAGTTAGAACATACAATTTATCTCCCCCTTCCACCGCCTTGTTGTGCTCCACCTCTTCCTCCACCATGTCCACCTCTTTGACCACCTCTGAATTGACCCTGTCCACCTCGATTACCACGACCGCCTCCTTGATTATGTCCGGTTTGCGTTCTTTGTCTTTGTTTTCTTGCTTCTTCTTCTGCTTCACGTACAGTATCCACCAATGCGTCTGCCATTCGACAATATTTCACAGAACTTCCTCGGATGTAACATTCTGGTAATTTCCAAAATTGTTCTCCGGTACTACTGGTTTGATATACTTCTGTTAATGTTAGATTCATGAATGCATCGCAATTGTCCAAATGTCCATTGAATGTCTCTCCATTTTTCAATTCGACCAAGATTGGTTTCCCTTTTGCTGCATTGAGCAATGAAAGTGGTAACTGAGAGAGGATGGAGGAAGATTAGCATCGGTGGCATTAGACCGCCTTAATCAATTCTAGAACTACTCACCATCTTTTATTATACCACCTAAGTTTTAGCTTTGGTTTGAAGTGGATGTATGCTATGAATGTCAATTCCTCCCAAAAGTGATGGCATCTTCCAAATATCAGTGAGGACAGTGCACACGCGTTTTCTGACTTGTCTGCAGGATTACACGTGCGGTGAATGGCTTCTGGCCCTATCTCTAACTGGACAAGCCACGGATTAATGCGTGCGCCCTTTTCTGTCCTCCCTAAAGATCAATGCGCCCATCCATCCATTTGCGGCGGCGGAAGATTAGAGCGGATCACACAGTACAATGCTTCATTTGCGCCCAGGCGAGACGCGCATAATGCAAGTACGCGTTTGTGAGTGTGTGTGTAAGTAGTAGCAGCTGTACAAGGCACAAGCTTGGTTTCTCTTAAGCTTAAAACGCAACTTAAAACCATAACTCTGTTCCTTTTATGAGAAGTGGTCAATGTGGATCGCGGTTACATGAACGTCATCAAGAGATATTGGAATAGTATATAGGCTCAAAAGCAATTGAAAACGGTGGATGCAGTCTAAAGGGATCTGATTAGGTCTTAATTGGCGATAACCATACTCAAAGAAGGCCCTTCAGTTCTTGTGGAGCTTTTTGTGTTTCGGCATTTATCGATTAAGCGGATTCCGATTCTTCCTGTCGGTCAATCGATCGGAATTGTAAAGGTCATCAAAGTAGCCAATCTTCGACAGTAGTTCAATCTTACCAATTGTGAGCGTATTGGGACATCTCTTATTCCGTCCCAGCAAACGAAAGTGTTTTCTACACCATCGATATCACTCGCAACAATCTAGCACAACCTTCATCATTTGAACACCACTTCAACCTCACGGATGACGTACATATAATATCACTTCATCATGAAGGTAGGTAGGGTACCGATATATTCTCTAACCATATGAAGTTGTGCTAATCTACATTTCCCTTCACTCCACAGCATCTCTTGCATGCGATCGACGCAAGACGCGATAGCGTCCAACTATCCGACCACGATATATATCGCCTTCTGCACGGAAGTCGCGGCAAAAATGATGATAAAATCGAATTCACAGAAGCAATGGTAAGAGTTTTGGAAGAATTGAAAAGTAGCGAACATGCTAGTGCTTTTTTGACCAAAGTTGCAAAACGTGACGCTCCGGATTACTATGATGTGATCAAAAATCCAATGGATTTAGGCACAATGCTTCGAAACGTTCGACAAGGACGATATAAAAACAAACCACAATTCATGCGTGATCTTGACCTCATTTGGGATAACTGCCTTACCTACAACAGCGAACCAACCCATCCTCTAAGGCGAAGCGTTCAAATTTTACGAGCAAAGGCTAACCATCTTTTGACATATGTCAATGATTCGAATGACGCCGACGAAGCTTTGAATCAATGGCTTGCAGCATCCAGTCTCCAACGAGGCTCTTCGGATACATCAATCTCAGGAGCGAATATGCGAGTCGGAGGCGCAGGTGATCAATCTTCATTGTCGAAAAAGGGATTGGGTATTGCCAAAATAAGCGTAACATCGTTCATCGATACGCCTTTCGAACAGAGACCAGCACTTTTGCGCAATGCAGAAGCGATGAAAACGTTTGAAATGTTAAATTCTTCATTGAATGATTTGGACCGAAAATTTGACCATCAATACTTAAATCCGCAAGCAGGGCCAAGTTCACGTACACTGGATCTTCCCTCCCAGCAAAGTGCATTAGTACAACGGTCACTTGACATGCTCAAAACACTCGAGGGACCTCAAAAGGGTGTACTACGAAAAGCTCTGACGACATTACCCGAGGAGAGTTCCACTTCAAACAACCAACAAAACGGCGGCAATAGCGTTATTGAAGATGATGAATCATCTCCGATGCCATATCCCTTAGAACCTGAAGGAACCGAAGAGGAAGTTGAGAAGGAAGCGTACGATATTGGAGCTGTTTGGTGGAATAGTATGGCCCATCCAAGCTTGCTTGCTTCTGGTGTGTCAACATTGCACAATTCGGAACAGTTGCCTAATAGGCGGATACGACACATTGGAGGACGACCAGCGAAAAAGAGACGACAGAATGGAGTGGTTGAGGAACAGAACATGGACAACAATCGATTAGCGGGTGCTTCGAGAGCAGTGGAAAATAATGTTAGAGTGATCACCCGACTACGGCGAACGCATATGAAATACGGAAGGTTGAACAACCATATTGAGGTTAGTGATTGTTAAAAGACAGATTGATTTGTGTCAGTTGCTTACGAATCTTTTATGAAATACAGTCTGGTGAGCCTATACCAGCCGATCTTGGCGTAGTATCATCCGATGATGAAGATGATCGAGATGAATTCGGATACCAAAGCAAACAAGAGTCGGTTAATCGTCGTACAGAGAAGCCGAGAAGGAAAGCGCCGGATGCGTTGATGATACCTTTACACGAAATGACAGGCAATCCTTATCCAAGTTTGAGTGGAGAGGGTGCTTCGGATCTATTGCAAAATCGAACCAATCTCTTGTTGGCTCATGCAGGTTTTGATGGTGAGTAGACTGAAAATGCGTTCTGCAAGTTTCTTGTATGCTTACACAGTATCGTTCTGATAAATTGCAGGCTCACAAAAAGCAGCAGCTGATGTGATGGTTGATGTTGCGGGAGAATTCCTCATGAATATCGGTCGGACGATGAGGTCGTATTCGGATCGATTTGCACAAGAGATGAGCGTAGAGGAACTTATCTTACACGCATTGTTTGAGAACGGAGGGATTGACGTTCGCAGCTTGGAGTCGTATGTAGCCGATGATGTTGTACGATATGGAAACAAGATGACGGATCTCTTACGTAAATTGCGTACAAGCTATAAGGACACTTTGGCCAATACGGATCTCACTATGGCCGATGAAGCCGCATACTTTGGATCTGCAGCAGCTGGAATGGAGAATGGCAATGCACAGGCTATGACAAACGGCACAATGGCAGGGGAGGAAGACGAAAATATCATACGTGGTGGATACGCAGCCGGATTGGACGAAGACTTTTTCGGATTTAAAGATATGGGATTGGACGAAGAATTGGGCATCGATGTTGGCAGACAATTGGCAGCAATGCCAAGCAGAGTGTTTGCCAGAAAAGATCAAGATGGTGTCAATGGTCCTGGTGGTATGGGAGCGAAGAACAGGATGGGAGGATCTGGCAGTAGCGGAGCATCATCTTTGGACTTTGATCCTCCTTCGCCGTTTGTGCCACTTACAGAAGCTGCCATCTCAGCGCAAATTGAGTTATTGAGACCGTTCTATCGAGAAGAATTGCGTTCGCGTGGTCAATGGCAGCAAGCAACACAAGATCAAGAACGGGATGATGTTGAAGGAACGAATTCCAATACGATCGAAGGCGGTGAAGAAAGCGCAGAAAACAAGAATGAGAAAGACGCTTATCTGATCTTGCCTGACGAAGACCAAGAGAGACAACGATACAAAGTTCCGCCAACAGGCAAATTGCCAAGAAGGGCAATGAAAGAACGTTCAACTCAAAGTACGAACAAGAGCTCTTCGCAGAAGACTTCCAAAGTAAACGGTGGTGAAGCAACAGGTAACAATGCAAACGGTAATATTCGTAAGCCAGCATTGAGTACTACTAGTAGCTTTGGAAAATCTTCAACACCAGCGATGAACGGAAACGGGAAAAGCTCAACAAAGAGCAAGAGTAAGAAAAAAGATTCCTCATCACACCAGAATGGAAAACAACACCATTCTATACCCACTGTAACCGTTAGCTAGAATGCAGAAATGTACCTTATTTGATGAATGTTGTTCATGAGTAACATGAATACTCAGTCTCTAAATGTTGTGAAAGATATGCAGATATGCGCTCGATACAGGAAGGGGATATTGCACAAAAGACAAGAGAAAGAAATTGAATATTACGAAAGAAAAAAAGTGAAAGACAGAAGATGAAAAGCAAAGAATAGAATCCCCAAAAAAAGCCCTAAAAGTCGACGAATAAATGTCCATAAACATCTGGAGCATCGTGCATCGTATATTCGGCCAAATCGTTTTCGGGATAACGTTCAAATTGACTTGCGTCACCATCTGTGGATACGGTTGGCAAATAAGGCGCAGGAATTTCACGTCTGTAAAGTCTATCCCAATCCACTTCGGCAAACCAAAGGTGTCCAAAGATATCTTTTGATCCACGGTGAAGATTTCCAAATCGTTTCGTTAGATCGGCCGTCAATAAAGACTTTAACAAATCTTTTGCTGCTGGTTCAAAGTATGGCGGATAACGAACTTTGCATGCGATAATCTTTTCGTACAATTTGATCGGATTGCCGTCTTCGGTAAAGAAAGGTGGATGTCCTGCCAACATTTCGAATAACAATACACCCAATGCCCACCAATCGACACTTTTGTTGTATCCTTTAGAAGATACGATCTCTGGCGCAAGATAATCCGGCGTTCCACAAAGCGTCCAAGTGACATCTGGAACATACTTGGCAAATCCGAAATCGGTAATCTTTAGATGTCCATCAGCGCTCAGAAGGATATTTTCCGGCTTCAAATCACGATAAATGAAGCCATTTTGATGCAGATAATCGATTGCCAATGCTACTTCTGCTGCGTAGAATTTAGCGACCGGATGTGGGAACCTTTGGGACTTACGTAAAAGTGTAAACAGCTCTCCTCCGGGCACAAAGTCCATGACCATATACAAGAACGTTGGGTCAGAGAATGTGCCCCATAAATTGACCAAGAATGGATGTCTGACGACTTCCAGAACAGCTCTTTCGCTATTTGTGTGTTCGACCTGTTTCATGCGTACAACTTGCTCTTTTCGAAGAACTTTGATTGCATAGAACCGTCCATTATGCCTACTTCTGACCAAGTGAACACGGCCAAAACTACCTGTTCCCAAAGTTCTCTCTACTGCGAAATCAGAAAGAGCATATCGTCCTGATAATTTCTTTCTTTGCGGTGTGGCTGCAACTACGGCTGCTGCTTGGGCTGCTTGATGTGCGGCAGGCATTCCGCTGCCCGAGCCCATTCCGAGGTCCAGTCCTCCTGCGGTGGTCGTTGCGGGTAGATTGTTCATGATGTTATTGAGAGACGAATGATCAAAGTGTGAAGGTACGATTGGTGTAGGTAAATGACTATTCTGTGATAGTGAGGGATTGGTTGGAAGTGCTTCTGTGAATTGTTCGTAATTTTGTGTAGTAAACCCTTGTTGCATTATCCGTTGGAGAGTGAGAAAAGACCGATTATCATGCACAAAATTGTATTCTTTGTCCCTTAAGCCTTTGTCAAAGGTGAGTATTGCACAGCAGACTGATGTGTTCAGGCTGGTATTGTGTTTCGCTCGTATGCGTGCTTTGTTGTATACAGCGAGGGGCTTCTTTCCCACCTATTAAGAGGCTTGAACCCCTGCGAGAATGAAATTACAATGCTGGCGTTTAGATCTTCAGAATTGACCCTTTAGCCCGATCTCCCGTTTGATGACAGCCCTTGGCTATGACTAAGGAGTGTAGGTGATGGAATGATGTTAATGGTGATAAAGGTGTTTGATGCTTTTGGTTGCATTTACCTTTCAAAAAGAGAAGGATGGATGGGAAAATAATGGACGTGCGTAGGATTGGGAAAGCCTAACCCGGTAGCATACATGAGAGAAAATAGGCACTTCAACTGTATAAAAAGCGCGTGTCCGGATTGGTATAAATACACAGCGAATTGCTCGCTTCCTAGTTCCCGTGTTATTGCTGTTTTTGTTCTTTATACGGTTCACTTTCGGTCTTTGTGTGTTGTTGTGATACAAGAATCAATTCCCATCACGATAAAGCGCTCAATCAGTCTTTGATGTGATTGATTGTTTCATTGACTGGCACTTGATCGGCTACATGTACAGGAACGAATAAAAAGGGGAATACGTTTGCATGTGGCTGTTACAATGCAGCGGGGATCGAATTATAACACTGCTCACGTGTGTTTTCTTTCTAAAAGCAGGTTGAGTGATCTTCACTACGAACTACATTAAGGATGAGGAGATTGAAATTGGATTGTCGATATGTGTGTATGATCTGCAAGCAGAGAGAGATGCCTCGGCACGTACTGCTGCTTGTCTGCCTTTACACTGTTGGTGTTGGTTGAGAGTTGCTTATGTCAGCACAATTTACAAGAGCTATTTACTGCACTGACTGACACACGCACTCAGCTACCACTTAGCGCGCTTGTATTAGTAGCGGAAGAAAGCATTTCTTCAATCAATACCATCATCATAACAAACACTCGCGTCTAAGAGTCTTTCCTTTGCTGTATTGTAGACAAGATGTCGTTCGCAGGAGGCGGTGGCTTCTCATTTGGAGGAGCAAATAATAACAACAACAACAGCCAAGCCAACAAGACTCCTTTCTCATTCGGATCAACACCAAACACGTCTACAAATAATGCTGCACAACCTGCTTCTTCATCTTTCGGCTTTGGAGGTGGTTCAACCGGTCAAACACTAGGAAGTTCAACAAACACAGCTCCACCCGCAGCAGGAAACTCATCAGGATTCAGCTTTGGTGCAACTCCTTCATCCTCATCAGGCACAGGCGGTCTATTTGGATCGAATTCAAATACAAGCACAACACCTGCTGCTAAGCCACCAAGTACTTTCAGCTTTGGTCAACCAGCGGCTCCAGCAGCCAGTCAAAGTGGCACAGCCAATAGTACAACACCAGCTGCTGCACCTCCAACCAACTTGTTTGGCAGTTTTGGGAAGCCTGCCAATCCAGCTCCTGCTTCAGGAGGTTCATTGTTTGGACAACCAAATAATGCTGCTGCTACATCGACAGCTCCAGCTTCAACAAGTACTCCTTCATTCAGCTTTGGAGGTACATCCACACAATCGACATCTGCCGCAACTCCAACGCAACCCGCTGCAAGTACAGGTGGATTCTCGTTCGGTAAGCCAGCTGCTACACCCGCCCAACCAGTGACAACCTCGACACCTGCATCATCAGCCCCACCAGCTGCCGCACCTTTGGGAGGCGGTTTCTCTTTTGGTAAGCCAGCTGCATCGACAGCCGCCACTACTACACCAGCTGCACCTTCTACTGGCGGATTCTCGTTTGGAGCTCCTAAACCTGCAGGCACCACAGCTCCTGCCAGCACTTCACAGCCAGCAGCTGGAGCACCTGCTCCGGCACCTGCTTCTGGTGGATTCTCTTTTGGAGCTCCAGCAGCAAGCGGCACAAGTACACCATCTACCTCTGCTCCTGCTGCTCCCTCATTGGGAGGTATTAAATTCGGCGAGAATAAAGATAAAGCAACGACAGAGACCAACAAACCGCCAACACCGGCAGCAGGAGGCTTCTCATTTGGAAACGCAACTACATCGACTGCCACCCCAGCAACAGCTGCTGCTGCACCTGCTTCAACAACAAACAGCTTGTTTGGTGCAAAACCTGCCACACCTGCTGCAACTTCTACAACAAGTACCACCACAGCCGCTCCAGCAGCTGGAGCTTCTTTTGGAGGATTTGGAAAACCTGCTGCACCTGCCGCCCCAAGTGGGACAACGGCAGCACCAGCAGGTACAACGCAGCCTGCAGCAAACACAACAGCAGCTCCAGGTTCCATTTCCCTTCCACCGCCAAGCCTTTTGCGAGGAAGGAGTATGGAAGAGATTGTGAATAAATGGACGCAAGAATTAGATGAAGCAACGAAAGAGTTTACAAGACAGGCAAATGAGGTTGCCGTGTGGGATGGAGTTTTACGTAAAGGTGGGAATGAAATTTCACGCTTATTACATGCATTGCAAGTAGCTGAAGAAAGGCAAGCATCAATAGAACAGACGTTAGACTATGTAGAACAACAACAAGCAGAATTGAGTGGTTTACTGGACAACTATGAATCTCAAGTTGGAGATTTGTTGGAAAGTGCTGCTGCAGGCGGCATCACTGCATTTGGTGGAAGCACTTCACGATCAAATTTGGAGACTGGTGCTGCTGATGCTGAAAGAGAGAGGGCGTACGCGATGGCAGAGTCACTCAATGCTCAATTGGACGAACTTTCGCGTAACCTGTCTTCAATGATTGTGGAAGTGAATAATCTAACATCTTCCACAGCTGCAAATGCTTCACGTCATAGCGCCGAAGCTGATCCTACGTCGCTACGTGTGGCAGGCAAATTCAATCAAAGCAGCAAAGATCCAGTTGCCGATATCGTTGCAATTTTGAATGCACATTTGGGCAGCTTAAAATGGATCGATTCGAACGCCTCACAGTTACGTGAAAAGGTGGAAAACCTAAGACGTGGTCAAGTCGGTGCAGGATCAAACGGTGATCCTCGCGCAAGCACAGGTGTTGGATCTTTGAAGAGGAATGAAGGAAGAGCAAACAGTCCTGCCGCACGTCATCGTGGTGAATCTGTTGCTCCTTCCAATGCCTCTGTACGTGATAGACAAAGTAGTGTTGGTCCAGATGCAGTACGTGCAGGTAGCGTTGGACCTGGCTATGCCCGTGCTGGAAGTTTGGGACGCAGTGCAGGAGCAGGATGGAGTGAAGCAACTGTTGCTATGGGAAGTGGAAGCAATTTGGGACGGTCTCGAGGCTACGGTCTTTGAAGGCAATTTTGTGGAAAAATAATGTACGCATAAAACACGAAAAAATTCATGATGATTTCTATGATGTTAAAATGGGTATATTGTGATTGATAAAACTCTATTATCTACATGCGTCTATTGCCAGCTAAAAGCCATAAATGTGATCCACCTATTTCGAAGATGAACACCTGCTGCCTCTTTGCGTTCTTCTGGTCGTTCCAATTCTACAAATGACCTTCTCTGTCCTGACAGCCGTGCCTGGCTAGAGTGCCATTGCCTCTGTTGAGCGCCAGATTCTGTTTCAATGGCAGTCGGGAAATTCTCTTCCTCTTCATGCCAGGCCAACTCACATTCCATAACCAGCTCGGGCGAATCACAAATAGCTTCGTCATTGCGTAACCTGTCCAACTCTTGCTTCTGCTTTATCGATTCATCTTCCTCCAATGCAGGCCACAGTGATTGTTCCATTCTTGATGTTTGCGGGAATTGAGTAAGTTTCAAGCCAGCTTTATGCATCCGACGAATAAAGGCGATAATCTTTTCCCTGCCGGTGTGTAAGCCGGAAACCATGTAAACTCGAGAATCTTGGTTCTTGGCAAGAAGATGAACGATTGATTTTATCAACCAATTATGCGATAAATCATCCCAAATGCAATCGGCTAAAAGCAAAACGTCAAATTTGTCGGCCTTTAGAGAGTAAGGAAATGCATCTTCAACGTCTCCAATTGATTTGCCCCATGTATGACCAATGACCCGAATTCTTGACTGCCATTGATCTGTACTGACGTTGTCTTTGACATTCTTTGTCAATATGGATATGAGAGAAGGCGAATCGTAATCCGTGCTCAGAGTAAAACGTGCTTTGCCAAATTTAGCAGAAGCGATACTTGGCAAACCAGTTCCCGCACCAAATTCCCCTACAATTTCATCTTGTAACGGTATACATTGACTCCAAATTAGATCTGCCAACAGCATACCCGCACGCCATTGACGATGAGCGAAAATATTAACGATTTCCGCCGTTGGAACTTGAACTTTGATAGGCTCCTTGGCAACTTCTTTTTCTTCTGGCGTTTGAATCACATCATTTGGCGTATATGACACCACATCGCCTGGCAAGCCCAAAGAAGGATGAATGCGCTTGGTCATTTCCCTCCAGCCGTTTCAAGCTTGCCAGATGTGAGTGTGCGTAAGAGGGGGAGGAGGAAGAAGAAGAACACAACACGCATGCATACACACAATGGAAGCCTTAATTTTTATTTAGCCTTTAATGTAGGTTCGATCGATTAGATCTGACATCTTCAATCCACACGAGCAAGTACACGGGCAGTGGAGGTAAATGCAGGCACAAAAGGACTCTTTATGCAAAAAGAGGGCCTTCTACGGGTTTATTTTATCTGAAAGTTTTTTTTTCTATTGAGTTGATAAAACTTTGGTTCGAATGCCTTGTACGGATTTAACATTCAATATTACACGCCCACACACACACATGTACACAGTACATTACGCGTCTGGTTTCATTTCATTCCTCCTTTACCTACGCCATTCACCATCATCATCCATATATACCCGACACAAAATTGTGCCAAATTTGAGCAGAGAAGCGATTGATCGTCATCAGTATTAACCCTAGAAGTGTCACAAGTGGTTGATTGGCTAATCGCCCTTTCAAGAACGCCTCCCGATACGATCATATTCATCGCAATTCAATCCGGTCCTTCTCCGACTCGGTCTTCATAGCAAATTCACAGGATGTCGTCCGATCTAGACCGGCAGATTGCACAGCTAGAGAGATGCGAGCCAATCTCTGAAGCTCAAGTCAAGAATCTATGCCTAAAGGCGAGAGAGATTCTGGTAGAAGAATCCAATGTCCAACATGTTGATGCACCTGTTACAATCTGTGGGGACATTCATGGCCAATTCTGGGATCTGATGGAACTATTCAAACATGGAGGACTATGTCCTAAGACGAACTACCTCTTCATGGGAGACTTTGTCGATCGAGGATTCTACAGTGTGGAAACGTTTCTTTTATTGCTTGCATACAAGGTACGCTATCCGGATCGGATCACACTGATCAGAGGTAATCACGAATCTCGGCAGATCACACAGGTATACGGATTCTATGATGAATGCTCGCGGAAGTATGGTAGTGCAAACGTTTGGAGGTATTGCTGTGAAGTGTTTGACTATCTGGCTTTGGGAGCGGTTGTGGATGGAAGGGTGTTTTGCGTGCATGGAGGATTAAGTCCGAGCGTGGCAACAATAGATGAAATACGATCGATAGACAGAAAGCAGGAAGTGCCACACGATGGAGCAATGTGCGATCTGCTGTGGTCAGATCCAGATGAGATACAAGGCTGGGGAATGTCACCTAGAGGTGCAGGATATTTGTTCGGAGGGGATGTTGCGACGCAATTCGCTCATACAAATGATATTGACCTAATAGCCAGAGCACATCAATTGGTTTTGGAAGGGTACAAGATCATGTTTGATTCCACAATCGTAACCGTTTGGAGTGCGCCAAATTATTGTTACAGATGCGGAAATGTTGCAAGTATACTTAAATTGGATGATGGATTGAACCAAAAATACGAAACCTTTGATGCCGCTGCTCAGGAAAGCCAAAATATACCTTCAAAGCGATGTGCTCCAGAGTATTTCCTATAGACCTTACCGGCAATGCAAGAGAAAGCTTGATAATGGCTTTTAGCACGATCAAGCTGGACAATTTACCCTATTAGAGAGAGAAGACATGGCCAAAGCAGCCGTGTAGATGCAGGCAAGCATCACATGTATTATGTAGCAAAAAAGCGACCCTTTGTCGCACTCACCTCTTTGATCTTTTTGTACTTCTAGCACATCCTTCAGTCAATTTCTATATTGAATCGATCATTATCAGATTGTAGGTCCTATCGGAAAAGGTCGCCGCAACCTAATGTTAAATGAAGATTGGCGCTAGAGAGAGTAGGTACGCGGAGAATGCCTGAGCGTGACTCAGTGTTGCGAATCTTCTTCCCGGCATGCATATGCGTGTCGATCATGAGCAAAGATAGCAATTTGACTGCTCAACAATCTTCCTTTCAACCTTTGATCACTGAAATAGGCTCTTACGCAAAGACTGCTTATCCGGCATACACTCTTTCTGCTTTGTTTGCCCTAAGTGCTCCATTTGGATTCGCAGGTGGAAGAGATTTGGAAAGGATTAAAAACGCTGCCGTTACACCACGTACTCAGGCTATCGTTGGCAAAGTTGCCGGAAAGACAATCTCTGATTCCCTCAAAAAGCCATCTTCTTTGCCTCCTTTTTGGCAATTAGCAGGCTTTGCAGTTGCTTTTGGAGGTGGTGGTTATATTATCGATCAAGGTGATATCCTAAACGGAGCAGGAACTGTTACAGGTATGTTTGGGTTGAGGGTATGATGACATTGGTGCATAAATGGCTAATATTGTAAAACTCTTTCTCGTTATGTAGCCTGGTCAGGTATCTATTTGTTCTTCAACGCAATCAGTGCTATTCGAAGACCATCACCGCTTTCACTGCTCCTAGCAACATCTACGACAATTGGTGCTACCATTCACGGCTGCTATTACTTCAACAGAACATCTTGGAAAGGAGCCGTTCCTGGTTTGCATCCTCAAAAGAGCTCAACTCCCTACAAGTTCGGTAGCTCTTCCTCTTAAGCATGAATATGTTTGCCCGTCGTCTCTTCTCTACGACCACAATGGCAGCTGCTTCCACTCCTGGACCATCCACGAAAGCAGCTAGGTTCGCTACTCCGATAGACGCATCAAGTTTGCCAAAAGGATTCAAAGTGGCAGCAACGTATGCTGGAATCAAAGCTGCCATCTCACCCGTAGCCACTCCTCCAGGAGGTAGCCAAACCAAAGCCAGTCCTAAACCGGACTTGGCTCTGATCACAGCTGATGAGCCAGTAGCTGCAGCAGGTACGTTTACGAGAAACGTATTCAAAGCTGCACCGGTGGTATTGAGTAGCGATCTTTTGGTTCAAGGATCAAAGACCAAAGCAGGAGCTCGAGCAAAGAGTATCTTAGTCAATAGCGGTTGTGCAAATGCGGTAACCGGACAGGGTGGTTACAATGACGCCAAACAATGTGCTCAATGGGTTTCAGAATTACGACCGGCAAAGAATGAAGAGGATAACAAGACATTGCTTTTGTCTACCGGTGTGATCGGTGTCCCACTTCCAATGAATGCTATCGAGAAAGCATTGCCAAAGATTGCTTCGGGAGATGCGCTGAAAAATGACGAAAAGTCTTGGTGGGAAGTAGCAAGAGCATTCATGACGACTGATACGTTTCCAAAATTACGTGCACGCTCATTTGAACTTGCGGGTAGACAATGCAATATGGTCGGAATAGATAAAGGAGCGGGAATGATTCATCCGAATATGACTGGACCTGCAGCCTCTGCTTCTGCTGGATTGCATGCCACTCTTTTGGGCTTAATTTGCACAGATGCTCCAATCGAGCCTGCTTCTTTACAATCTGCTCTTGAAGCTGCTGTCACCAAATCGTTCAACTGTATTAGCGTGGATGGTGATATGAGCACGAATGACACAATTATCGCTTTAGCATCAGGTCAAGCTCCAGCATCATCCTCAAAGAACGCTTTGCCTTCAGGTCAGGAATTGACACGCGAAAGTCACCCAGAAGAGTTTGCAATCTTTGTCGAACGTTTAACCGAATTTTGTACTGAATTAGCCCATCTGATCGTAAGGGATGGAGAAGGAGCGGAAAAGTTTGTTCAAATTCATGTAAAAGGAGCACCAACGTTTGCAGACGCACATGCGATCGCATCTTCGATTAGTACTTCTGCATTGACCAAATGTGCTTTACATGGAAGTGATGCAAATTGGGGAAGAATTTTATGTGCAGCAGGATATACAAACATGCGTGGAGGATTGGTCGATTCTAGAACTGTTGATGGAACCCCAGAAGCTTCGCAATCGAGCGACTTTGCTACAAAGTCTTGGCAAATCGATCCTTTGTCCATTTCTGTACGCTTTTTGAAACCAAGCAGTGCTCCTTCAAACTCATCCGATATTGTGGACGAATTGGTGGTATTGAAAGATGGTACACCTCAAAAAGTTGATGAAGCTAAAGCAAAGGCATTGTTGGATCTGGAAGATATTGAGATCGAAGTAGACCTCCAAGGTGGTACTTGGGGAAAAGGCAAAGCAAGTGCATCAGCAACGTACTGGACTTGCGATTTTAGTAAAGAGTATATTGCTATTAATGGTGATTATCGATCTTAATTAAAGAAACATGGTCAAATTGAACAAAATATTGATTGCATAGTACATATTGAAATATAATGAAGTTTTTGTTTCAATTAAAAAAAGGGCAGGGGAAAGATATTGTTCGTAGAGGTTTGGGTATAGAAATACAAATAGAGAAACAGGCAAGACTTCCGGAGCAGAAATATCAGAGAAAAGGCAGAAGCAAGCTTTAAACGAGAATTAAGGGGAATTTTCCGAGAATGAGCTGTACATTTCATCTCTTGACTGTTCGGCAGAGCTTGCAATTTCTTCTACTGCTTGCAAAGTAGATACTCGTTTTTCAGCAAGGGATTTTGTTGGTGAAGATGAGGTACGAGAGACCGAATCTTTTGATGCATTTGTTTCATTTTCCGGTGTTAGAAAAGTTTGATTTGGAGAAGAAGAGTTTTTGGATCTATGCGTTGATCCGTTCCTGCCTAAAGAATCGCGTAATTGATTGATCGCAGAGTCTGCTCCAAGGTTGACAGGAGTCTGATCGCCTTTCACTGTTTCTGGAGACAGATCACCATCGCTATAGCGTTCTTGAGAATGATCTCTAGTCTTTTCCTTGCCATTCGGCGAAGTCATTGTATCAAAATATCCTCGTGCATTAGTAGCACTAGCCAAAGGTTGAGCAGCCGAAGAACTTGAAGCGCTGGTAAGAAGATTTGAAACGCCATACATGCTAAATCGATTTCTTGCAGAGGATTTTGCACGTTTGAGCGTATTTGCTGCATCTTCTCGCATTTGCGTCATATTCAAAGAAGGTGAAGAAGATCGTACTTGTGTTTGACCGAAAAGAGAAGCAACACTTTGTCTTCTGCTGCTTGCTTGACTTACTGGTGCACTGGCTGTATGCAAAGAAGGATCAGGAGATATTTTGAGGCCAGCCGATCCTTGGTATGCAACCGCACTTGAGACAACATTGGCTTCTGAGTAAATAGCACTGGGAGACAAAGGCGGACTCTCGTAAAACCTTTTCGGAGTATCTTCGCAGATAGAATTTCGCTTTAAAGGTGGAGATATTGTCGACATATCCAATGATGTTGGCACTCGATTAACGATAGAGAATGATTCGTACGAAGGTCCCATGGTAAAAGAACTTTGAGCAGATTGAGATCTCGATCGTCTCTTCCATACTTCACGTAAATTGATTGATTTCTTACGTGCATGAACAGGTTTAGCCGTACCATCGCCGCCCTCGACTTGTTCTACTGCCGATTGTTCTTCGCTTGCAGTTCTTCCAAGATCGATTGTGGAAGTCATGGGAGAAGCGGGAAGACTGCCTGTTGTCGACCTCATACTGCCCAATCGTGAATTGGCACGTCTTAATGTTCCTTTGACACGAGAACTTATAGATTCCACCGGCGAGGAGATTCGTTGCACTGGTGTGGTAGGACCGGTAGCGGTACTTCCTGTATCTATGCTAGGTAACGTATTCGCTCGTAATGTGTTTAAGGAATTCCTTTTGGGCGTAGGATTTGATTCGCTGCTACTTAATGTGCTCACTTCGCTGATAGTGGAAGTCAAAGGTGGACGTGAAACGGATGAATCGATGGGCGTTAAACTGTTCATTCTTCTTGGTCTTTTCACTGTTGGCATTTGTGTTGCTGCCAACTTTGCTAAGCCCATCGCTGCTCCGACTGCCGATCCGAGCGAAGGCGCAGAATTTTGACGTAATTGATGAGACATAAGTGCTTCACTTATCTCTCTTACGGTAGAAGGTCCAATTGCGCTATTGCCGCTGCTGCTGCTATTACTACCTGCAACATTTTGCATAGCAGAAGCAGGTACGCCCAATAAACCAGCAGGAGCGATCAATACATCTGAGAATACCATATTACGATCCACAGTAGCTCTTGTAGAGGTAGACGGGAACTTGACAAGAGTTTCCAAGCCACTGCTATTGGCCTGCGTCGCCTTGACATTGGCAGACAAGAAATTGGAAACAAGCGAAGCACCATTTGTGGCACCCGGTATAGAGCTTAGACTGTTTGGTGCTTTTACCTCAGATGGTTTCCTTTGGATCTTCTCGTTCTCAGCAGTTGCAAGGCGAAGGGCATCGTGCCATGTTCGTCTTTCACGTTCATTTGACGCCGAGAATTCAAAATGATGTGCCCCAAGAGAGAGTCGGAAGCCATGCGGTACAACTGATTTACCGCCAATTTCCATGGTAGTGAAAAGGTGATGAGATTCAATCGGTGGAGTGTTTGCTTTCTTGCAAGATTCTTCATATACCGCAATATCCAAATTAGGAACGATGCTCACCTCATCCAATGGGAACCAATACCGACAATCGAGCTGACCGTTCTTTCTTGTGCGAGCTATGAGAACAAAATTGGACCACATCACCACCCCGAGTCTCTGAAATCGCAAAGGTACTGTCAAAGGTTCATCAATGCTGTGATGATGCAAGATGTCCATTGTGCCGGATAACTGAGGGGCTCCCAAAGATTGTACAAAGGATTGAGGTAGCAAGACATTCGGCTCGATTCTTGTCAAGATCAATTGAGCCATCAAATCTTTTTCACGTATCCTACTTGCTTCATCCACTTCATCTGCTACCCTTCGCATAGATTCGATAGCCGACTGAATTGAAGATCTCGTGTGCATCTCTTGCGGTGGAGTGTTCTTTAGCAGAGAATTCAACACCAGAGGATATAGACACATCCTCTGAACTGGCTTGATCAAGTAATCTGCAAGTAGAAGTCTGTGACTGTTGAACGATCGAGACAAGGCCGGACCTGGGCTAGAAGGTGTTGTGGTACCGGAAGAGGGCGAAGAGGGCATAAGAGAAGATGTAGTATCCGTCGGTGTGAGACTAGAAAGAATACCAGACGAAGTCAATGGAGCGAAAAATCCTGAAGGCTGTCTTGAAATCGATTGCCTTCTTGAGTTTGGCGTAGAGGAAGTGCGAGATTGTGTTCTGATCAGATTTCCACACAAGCGTTCATAAGCGGCAAAATCGTCTCCTCCATGCCTCCTTTCCGCCTCTCTTATCATTACCATTGCCTCCGAATGGCGTGAACAGAAGATCATGTAGTTTTGAAATTGTACGATGCTATCCTGAAGATGATCAATGATTTTCTGTATGGCGTCACCACATCTTAAAGCTTTTTCCAAAGATGTTTCAGGATCCTGTGGACGAAGTTGCTCTTGTTCCAAAATTGTATCCCATTTTCGCAACAGTGAAGAATGCAGCTCGTACAATTTACTTCCATTACGTGAAACTGCTGCTAGCCTGCTTTCATCTTCGTCAAAAAATGGTTGATATACCAAATTAGGAAAGAAGATTGTCACTAGATTGCTCAAATCTTCCGTATATCCTCGTTCGGTTTCAACTAATTCCAATAGTCCATGATATCTCCTCAGTGCTTCTGCTTCTCGCTTTTCTTCGCTCATTTCTGCTGGCGTTGAGCATGCTGTGACGTATTGTCGAGGTGAGGATGGGATCGGAGGCAGTTCTTTTTCAATTGATGCTGAGCCGTGTTGATTTATTTCTTTCACAATTGCCGCATTATTTGTTGTTGCTGCAGTTGAAACGGCTGATTGTAATGAACTTGCGGCCGTTTCAAGACTGTTTTGAGATTGCACAGTTCCCGTTGTGGATTGTGAAGGCGTTCTGCTAATGTCAGATGTTGGCCTTAATTGAGGCCAATCGGATCCATGTTCATCTGTGACCGCCTCGGCAGGACTATCGATGCTGAGTCCAAGCGCACTTTTATCTATACTTGATGTTTCATCTTTCCGTCCGTACGAGGTGGAAGAAGGCTGAATGCTGTCCGAATCGAATGTGACTTTGTGTGTCCGAGCTTCATTGTCCGATTTACTCGTTTTGTGTGATTGAACAATCTCCGCAACGCATGCTGTGCCATTTGAAGGACTGGGAACAAGCATGACTTCACTATCTGGGTTACCCATCTTGATTTGGTCCTTGCTTGATGAGACGCTTCGCTATTCTTGCGTTTATATGCTGTGAGACTTCTATTGCATCAGCATGATTACTCTACTCCTTATGTTTGATCTGATCAAGAGAACAAGAAAGAGATGGGTGATTGTAAGTATATCTGGTCATTTTGAAACAATTGAATTGCAAATGAAGTCACTTCGAACATTCTCGTGCCTGATGCGAAATTAAAAAAACAAGCGCGAGTGCCATCACCGTCATGCCGGCGCAACTCCTTTTAAGGGTTTTTTCTTTGACCACGTTTTTTCATCTTCGGGCCGAATGTTTAGTGAACAACAGTACTCACATTTTATACTAATGTCTTATTTCCGGGCAGAATGGATGCCTTTTCTTTTTGTTTTATTCAGCCTATTTGATGATGATCAAAGTGGCTTTTGGTGATCGAATGATGGGGATGAAAATAGAAATACCTTCTTGTCATATCCTTTGTCAATGTATTGCCCGATTGATTATTCGAAATGTACCAACCCTGGGGTTACAATGTATTTGATGGGATTATCCATGCATCAATGGGTTGCAATTCGCTGAAATGGCACCATTTCACTCAATTTTACGCATTCAATTTTAATTCACGCTTAGATGAAATTCTAATTAACAATTCGCGCCTTCAAATCTCGGCTGTTCTCCTCCAAGTGAAATGGTTACCGGTTTCGATTTGAAAAAGCAGTGGCTTATCCTTCCAGATCGCACAATAAATCAACATAATACTTGTTTCATGCAGGGTGCTAAAAGAAACAAGAGATCTTTTGTACTATACAAACCCGAATGGGCTGACCTTATTTCTCTTATCGTTTGCTTTTAGCTTTGTTTTTTCCTGGCATCCAAGCGAAGCAAGAGTCAAGAAATAGGCCCAAGTCGAGATTGTTTGAACACACACACTATGGTTTTTGTTTGCACAGACGTAATGCCAAGCGCGCGCGTGAGAGAAGCGATCCAAGATGTAAATTGTTTTCTGCTTAATGACACAATCCTGCTTGCACACAAATGCAGGTCAAGATGCGGCGTAGCATAAGCAGCTTTTTTGCATACGAACGCGTAATAAACAAGGGTGGGAAAAATACAAAAAAGGCTGACAAGGTGCATAGCTTCTTCCAAAGGTAGGGTTCCAAGTGCGTAAAAAAAAGAAAGGAAAGTTAAGCTTATGGGGCTGGAAGCTTCCATTCTAAATAGCAGCGCATTAATGGATCGATAATAGCATATCGAATCGATTTTAGTATAAATTTAGAAGCAGGTATTTGAGAATACCATAATAGCTATCGCGAATATAGAAAATTAGTATATCTTCGAATAGAAGGAAGTGATCCATGAAATAATTAAAGTCGAGAGTCTATCTTATTCAGTCAACAGAAAGTTTAAATGTGATTACATGCTACGGATATTTCCCGGGCAGAACATCTTAGAGTCAACTAACTATACTGGGCTACTCACTACTACGGGCTTTTTTAAGACCTACCCAATAATGCTTATACAATATTTTTATAGCCGGTAATGATACGCGTTCGGTAATTTGAAAGATGCTCTTTAAGCCGGTAAGGTCTGCTTCTCAACCGGCGCGTGCGCAGCGCAGCTTAAAAGTGGTAGCTCGCATATACAGATGTCTGTCCACTTTTTCTTCCCCACGATCTACCTCCAAAGATGTCGTCATCCGAACTATCTCCTCGTCATGTTCGACCTGATATGGTTCAATCTGCAGTTTCATTCTTGAAAGATGCAAAAGTACAACAATCAACAGTTTCACAAAGGGTATCTTTTTTGGAAAGTAAAGGTTTAAGTCCGGATGAAATTGATGAGGCATTAAGACAAACTGGTGCAAGTGGTGCAATCACTGCCGGACAAGCAGCTCAAGCAGGTCCAAGTCATTCTGTTTACCCTCAACAGCAGCAGCAGTATGGTGCCCCTGCTATGTACTATCAAAACGGATATGGTCAAGCACAAATGCCACCTCAATCTCGCGATCGTGATTGGAGAGATTGGTTCATCATGGCTGTTGTTTCGGGAACGGTAGGCTATGGAGTGATTGCATTAGCACGGAAATATCTCTTTCCCCATCTACAACCTCCCAACCAACATATCCTGGAAGAGGATCGAGATGCATTGACGGCAAAATACGATGAAGTTGCAGCCCAATTGGCCGCTTTGGATGCAGAAACAAAAGCAGTAAAAGCAGGAGTTGAAGAACAAAAAGAAGCAATCGAAAAGAGTATACAAGAAGTAGAAGATACCGTTAAAGCACTACGCGAGGCTGATAAGAGACGTGCGGATGATATGGATACGGTAAAGAGTGAAGTGGATGCAATGAAGGATTCATTGGCAAGAATGTTCGAAAAGACAAAAGAAGCCCAAACAGCAAGCTTGTCTGAATTGCAAACCGAGTTGAAGTCTTTGAAGAGCTTATTGGTCTCTCGTAACTCTGCCGCACCTCAAGCAGGTTTGACTTCAAGTGTTTCTGCAGGTGGATTGGCAGGCAGACCATATTCCCCATTCGGTGCTCCCGTCACTGCCAACACCGGTGATGCATCCCCTGCTTTCACCAATACATCTTCTCCTCGTCCTTCTATTCCCGCTTGGCAATTGGCTGATTCGTCAAATAGTTCTGCCGCAACCAAGAGTGCACCAGCTGATGAACCCACTGGAACATCAGCTGTCCAAGCTGGATCGGAACATGCTAAAGAATCCGCATCCTCTATTTCGAGTTAGTTGAAAGCGATCGTGATGATTTTGAAACCTTTTGTGTATTGTTTATCTGTGATTAATAGGAATGCAAAAATATCTGATTAAAAGTTTAGATGGGGAAAAGGTGCAAAGGATGAGGTAGAAGAGGATGGTAAAGAGAAAAAGGGAAGAAAGACAAAAACAGTCGAAGCAGGAAAGGTGATCAAGGATGATTCCATACAGGGTGAGTATATAAAGCACGCATACATTCAAAACTTTGAAGGTATTCATCAACATCTTTCTCTAGCAACTGAAAAGCCAACTTTATACCCCAACCCTACGCCGAACACAAGCACGACATCATCCAAATCAAATCGAAAGTCAAAGACTACCAACGCATAGCCTACACCAAATCAAAAAACACAATCAATATCAGGACCTTGGTCTTCGCCATGGCAATCAATGTCTCAACCAAATTCATCACCAGCAACAGGATCAAAATCACAATCAATGTCTAAAAGACGTCACCACCGATATACAAGAAAATGCCAAAGAATGAATGGTAAACAATGGCTTTTGTAATATCTTATTTCAATACAATAAACATACTGTCATTATCCTAATTTGGCCAGCAGGCGAGAACACGCTCCCGCTTGGTTTGATAAGGAAGCTAGGGTGCCGTATCTCAAAGCGGAGCCGTATTCAGCCTGAAAATGGTAAATTACATTGCAAATACTTGGCACTTGATGTGCAATCCTTCTTGATTAAAGATCGGAGCCTATTTTTGATCATACGACTTCCGTTTTATTAAAAAACACTTGGCGAATTTGGCATTCATTTATGTATATAACTACAGCCGTCTGACCTGAATGATCAGTCCACTATCTCCATCACCCACTTTCCCTCTAATTCACTTTCAAGCATGCGCTCTTTTTCGGTGATCTTCCTTGTACTCCTCTGTATCGCTTTGACAAAGGCAGAATTGACCCCCAAGCCACGTCCACGCAGTACAAACGAGTTGGTCAGCTTGCCTACGTTCGGCAAACGTGATGACGCTGATGCCAAGAACAAAAATTCCACCAAGAATAATTTTGTTTGGCCTGCAATTGATGGTTATCAAGATCAAAATCCACCTGATAATATGTTAGGTGTTGGCTATTTAACTTATTCTACTGCTTGGATCAAGAAAACGTTTGAAATTAGTGACAAAGATCCTGAAAAGGCCGATAAACGATTCTTTCATGGACTTTTAAGAGGTGCTTATTTATGGCGTGATAGCTGTTGGAAATTAACAAATGATTCTGCAAAGGCTGCTCAACGAACAAACACTTTGGCCCGTGTAGTTGTTTATACGTTTAACGATCCAGATTTTGACATTGATCCGATTTATCATTTATCAAGTACCATGGCTCTTGCTTGTTGGGAACGCGATAAAGATGGTGATTATAATACACCGGTGGTTAACCATACTGAAACATTGATGAATAATCTTCATTGGGATAAAGCTTCAGCTTTAAAGGTATTGGAAAAACAACATATTTATTTCGGTTATACAAACAAGACCAGCACTCACGGCCATCCTAAAGTTAAACATTGAAAGATGTTAAGCATGCTAGGCTCACCGACCTATAGCTTTACTTTTTGACCTCCCCTATAATGTTTTCACTACAACATGTTTCCACTTTCACTTGCTATTTCAGTAAGTAGAATAATATTATTGTCTCCTGTGTTTTTTATTGAGTAAGCCAAATGAAGAATGAAGTTGAAGAAATGAAAATGAGCAATATGCTGTTCCGATCGAAAGAGTTTTTTTTCGAATTCATGTAATTCATGATGAACGCCAAATGACGTTATAAATATAGTGATTTGTTTATTTTAAGATAAAGAGCGGCGATGGCTTCTTAGCAATGACGGCCAACGCCTGCTTACTCGAATATTGAGCCCTAGGGAGAAGCTGAGGGCATTGCACGAATGATAGGAACGAAAGAGGGCGGTTGCCCTTATTTGGCCGACAGGATACAAATAGCATGCAATTGGGTGAAATGAGAATTACGTTCCTTTGATATGGCTACTTCTGTTGCGGTTTAATCCGAGGATAAATAAGGTGGGCATTCCTTTGATATGGCGAGTTTCTCTATAGAATAAGTCGGTGTCCGAATGGATGAACGAAGTTTAGGAAGTATAAATGCTGACTTATGAGAAAGCATGTAGAGATCCGGCATTATTAGTCTAGTCTCCCCGCGCCTCTTCCACGTCTTACATAAGTGCAAACCACCCTTGTTTGTTGATACTCAAACCACATCTTCGGCTCCGTCACTCATTACTCTTCTGTCGATCTGTCAATACACTTATTTCATACGCTTTCATAGTTTCCGTTGACCTAAGCGCTGCGCTGTCCGCCTTTTGTTGACAGCAAAGCCCCAACAATCCTCACTGCTGAGCATACTCGGCGCAATGTAGTTACTCACTCCTCCTTTTAGAATATCATCTTATTTTATCTTATGTTTGTTTTACAAAAGCTCAGTTCGAACTGATAACGTCTGCATAGCGTCACGACACCCAAAAGCCTATTAACGACTAACAGCTGTTCTTAATAGCATCGAACAGTCGGATATAAAAAGTAAGACAGAACCAGTCGAATATAAAAAGTAAGACGGAACAAGTCGAATACATTTGCACTTCTCTTCCACTACATCAAACAATTTCTTCTCTTTCTTTATCAAAGCCAAACATAGCGATGGTGAGAAACAACTTTATAAATATATTTTCGCAATGGAAGCTAACTCGAACTTCTCTTTGTTCTTAGTCGCACACAGAAAGCAGATCCTTCATCGCTCAAAATTATCTCAGTAAGCATTTGAACAATGGGCTTATTATTCGGTTCGCTATTGTCATTGTGAACGATTGTCCAAACGCACCATGGAAAGAAGACGAAGCAATGGAACATTTTGCCAGATTACTCATTTGCCTAAATCATGTGTATAAAGGCGTATATGACTGTCGTTCAGACTGTACTTTGACGTGGAATATTTTGGCGGATGGCATTACTGCTTGCCAAGACGAACTTACTTTATGGCGCTTCTTAAGACCTCCAAGAGTTTCATGGAATTCTATGACAAAAGAAGATCAAGACGAATTCATTTTCGCTATGGTGTACCAAGCCATTGAAATGGGAATGCCTATCGAACTTGGCAATATGGCTTGCACTGTCGATGTAACAAACTTGGTTCGCGGTTTTAAGTACAACAATCAAGTGGTTTTGTATGGAGGCAAACCATAAATGATGTCGTATATCTTCATGCTTTTTCTTATATTTTTTATCTTTTCTCTTACCATTTTAAATCTTTTCTCTTATCTCATGTCATCTCCTCTTTTTATTGAAAAAAGCATAATGCATCATTGACATTGTGACCTTTGCCGATCTGTTCGCTTCGTAGGCGCAAGCTGCTGTCTTTCAATCGAATGACGTGATCCGCAGTTTCGTTCATAAGTATTCTGATTTTGGTTCCGGCACCGTCATGGTAAGTACTGGAACGGCTGAAAATCCTAATTTGAGACTTGGCTCGGTGTGTAATATTCTAGACTTCTTCTCATTGGTGAGATAAGAAATAACGGTATACCCTCGTCTCATTTTCACAACCATCCTCTCCTTAGTCAATTATAAAAACGATGAGTCGAAATTTAGCATTGTATAATGCTACTCAAGTAAGTGATATTTAGTTTACACGACACATTGATCTTATGACAAATTTCTATTTTACTTTATTATTCAGATTGGCATTCAAGTAAGAGTTTCGCAAGAAGATGCTGAAATCAAAATGATGGATGATGAAGTGATTCGTCGTGCAGAAGAATTGATGCGTTATCAAAAATTTCGACCCTATCTGGTGAACGAGAAATTGCACAATTTAGCAACCATATTATTACGTCTCGTTCTGGTCTTTCGCCCCGACAATGAAATATTAACGTTCAACATGTTGGTGATCGGATTGGATACATGTGCTCCAGAGCTGTACTGTGGTATATTTGAAAGGGAGAATCGTATTCAATCCGACGCTGCAAGACTTAGCTTGAAATATAACATCATTGCTGACTTATTAACAGCTGCCGTTCTGGACACTCAACGAATGCCAATTTGTTGGAATCGACGTACACAGACTATAGATGTGAAAGGGTTGGTCAATTCATTCCCTTTAACTAGGCTCGAATTATAGTGGATAAGTGATCTTATTTGTATATGTCATGACAATGAAATGATGATCAGGTTTAGTCGGCACGTGTTATTATCACGCACGGAACATTTATACGCGCTTAAAGTAAATCTAAGAATATTGCATTCACTCACATTCATTCATCCTTCCTTACCACCGATCTTGCTTGTCGGTCAAGCATCATCTATTCGCCATAATGTCGGTCACAAAGGCATCTACGTCATCAAATCCTCCACCACCTCCAAATACGGCATTATATGTGAAAAATATCGATTCAAAAATAAAAAAGAATGAAGTAAAGAAACAATTATATGCACTTTGTATAACGTATGGTCGGATACTAGACATAGTCACAACAAGGGCAGATGGAATGCGTGGTCAGGCATTCGTTGTTTTTGAAGATCTAGCAAGCTCAACAGCAGCTTTGCGTGCGTTGGATGGATTCAACTTTTATGGGAAACCATTGATGATCGATTACGCAAAGTCAAAATCGAAAGCAACAATCGTTGCGGAAAAAGGACCTGAAGCTTTGTTCGATCCTAGCTTGCATCTCACACAAACTGCAGCAAGGAAGGAAAAGGTTACACTGTCTTCTGCTGGTGCGGACTTGCAAGGAAGAGAACGCAAACGTGCGAGGGAAGAAGCTGGTCAGCGTGGTGAAGTAGTTCAGGAGGAAGAGGAAAATTCTGAATCAGACACAAGGTCTTCCGATGACGAACAGCCGGAGACGAAACGAAGAAAGTCTGAAGCAGGCTCGAAAGTGGCTGACGGCAAAGAAGGGAGTGATGATGATGCCGGTTCAATGCAAATGGCCGAATCGGATGGAGAGTGATGTTCGTGCTCTCAATGATACCCTGTAACAGTAATGATTAATGTGTATGAATAGTGAATTATTGCATAAAATACATGTATTGTAGTGAAAGCCTTGATTAGTCTTCTTCGTCTAGATCGAGTTCGTCATCTAATTCCAATTCATCTTCAACGTCGTCGTCGTCATCCTCCTCATCATCTTCATCATCTAGATCAATTTCCCCATCCTCTAGTTCCTCGTCCACCTCTTCACCAGTCACAGTCTGCCAACCTTCTTCATTCTCTGCAACAGGTTCTGCTTCGCTCTCGTCCACAATCTCGATTCTCAACAGGCCACTCGCAAATGCCGTTCCAATCACTCCAACAATTGCTGATGCGATCCAGACATATCGACCTATAGTCATTATCCGAGCTTCCCTTGCCTCAGCAGCAGATCGTGGTCTTTGATTGGAAGCAACAGCTCGAGAACGAGAAAAAGGCATCAGGTTGGAAGTCATTCGCCTCGCAAACATGTATGCTTGACTGGTTGATCGTCCTAGCTGGGTTGCGATTCGGATTGATAATGGTTCATCATTAGCAGCTGTAGCGTTTCGCTGACGACCAGGTAAAATCGGCCAATCGGGCGCCTCGCTTTGCGGCGATGCTTCCTGCTTAGACCACAATAATAAACGAATTCTTTCGGAATGCTGAAGTAGAGTAGGATAAGAGCTTCGTAAAGCTTGAGCGATTGGTGCTTCGGCCAGAGCTGGGTATTCGTGAGCAGGCAAGAGTAGCGGAGCAAGCAACGAGAAGATTCGCAGATCTAAAACAGAAGGTTTTGCCAGACTGGAGAAGTACTCTTCCTCTCCCAAAGACTCGGCCAGAGTATTAAAGACCTCCTGGGCAAATGTCGTCATTTTAGATTGTTTAAATGCGATGCTTGCCTTCTCCTTCTCTTCACGTAGTAAGCCAGCGCCACTCTTTCGCTTTATAGCTGATCCACCTGACATTCCAATTCCTGCTCTCTGTGCTATCTCTTCTCGCTCTCTACGATCTTCGAGTACGAGGTCCCTTTGCGTATTGTACTGGCGTAGAATTGGACCCAGCTCATTTGAAGGATCTATGTACCGCCCTTTCTCTGCAAATGCAACTTGCAACTGACGACGAATTCTATTAGGCATCGAATAGCGTGATAGATGTCCTAATCCAGATTGATACACACGAGACGTATGTCTGTCGTACAAGTCTTTTGCATATAGTATTTGATGAACGATTGGGTGTAGTTCCGATAAAACATACCTCTCTAACGCTTTACATCTTGCTAATTTCTTGGTGTCTTCCTCTAATAGTCTGTCGGCCAACAAAGATCGTTCAGCTTTCTTGCCTGCCAATTTCCAAGAGTAGGCTTCTGTTGCAGACAACGAATCAGCAAGGATCACGCCTGTAGATGCATCTTCCAAGCATGGTATACTGGAATGTAAGAGAGAAGAAGGAGCTTGTACTTCGACCTCTACATCTCCGAGAGCGACCTTAGCACCTCTTCTGGCCTGCAAGATTGAGAGTGCATACAGTCCATCAGGATCGAGTATAGGTAGATTTGATTTGGCACTTGCTTCCTGCACAGCCCATGCTATCAGCCTTATCCTCTTTGGAGGATGATTGACAGCATCCATTTTCACTATGATGATAAGCAAAAAAAGAGTTGCTTGCTGCAACCTTTCGAGGTTTCATATACAATAACCATGATTAGTTACCACACTTACCCACTCTTATAATGCCGCCACTAGCCGACGTCGATCTGAACAATTCTTGGAGTGAATTTTATCTCGTCTGGCCTGTGCACTGAAAAGCGAAAGGGAATAGAAATTGGGCAGAAAGTCATTACCTACGTAGAGATTCGAATCCAAAGGATTAATCAAAGAGTATCGCATGAGAAACGTGTCGAAAATGCTGTATATTATCGCCTAACCGCTAGACCATTGCAAGCATAATCTGTCAATTCGAGAAACTGGTCAGCACTTATTCCACCAGCTAGTCTGAAGCTAAGCTTAAATAAGCCTAATGCTATCAACCTTGTACGCGTTGAGTGACAACACTGCGGTTCGGTCGACACGTGTCTGCTTTAAGCTGCAGGACTGGAACAAAGCTTGTAGGCCTGCAAAGGTGTTAGCTAGGCGCAGGAAAGGCATTGTGCTGCACCTGAGCGCTTACAAGCCAGGAAGAATTTCGCAGCAATCCAGAGATTCCTTTGAATTGTGAAGTTTGCTCAATTAGCACTCATCCGCGCGCAAATCGACACTTTCACTTTCCTTACTTTGACATCCATAAGATCATCGCAAGTCGGACGTCAAGATGGTGAGTACGATTGAAATCGACAGAATAGGGTGGCATGTATGATGGGTGATGGTGGTGTATCAACAAAAGATAATCACAAGTCAAGTATGCACTACAAATACCGACTTCTTGAAACTGCAAAGGACGAATTCGACATGGTATAGGGATGACTTTCGAGCGCCAGTCTAGAGCTACATCACCCCAACTCAACATTGCTGCACATTCTGATCGATCCGAGCATTCTGTTCAAGGGTGTTTTACTGACTTTCCATCATTTTAATCTCAATCTTTTCAGGGTATCGATATTGCGAAGCATCACGTTAAAAAGGGCCAACGCCAAGCACCCAAGAGTGAGGATCCATACCTCCTCTTGTTGGTCAAATTGTATCGCTTCTTGGCCCGCCGTACCGACTCTCGTTTCAACAAGGTCGTCTTACGTCGTCTGTTTATGTCAAAGATTAACCGTCCCCCAGTGAGCGTTTCCAGATTGGTCTACTTGTCCAAGAACCGTGGCGGTGTCGCTACCGGATCTGAAGCACCAAAGACTGTTGTCGTTGTCGGAACAATCACCGATGACAACCGTTTGTTGGACTTGCCCAAATTGTCTGTCGCCGCTCTTCGTTACACCAAGAACGCTCGTGCCCGTATTTTGGCCGCAGGTGGTGAAGCTTTGACTCTCGATCAATTGGCCTTGCGTGCACCAAAGGGAAGCAACACAATCTTGTTGCGTGGACCAAAGAACGCCCGTGAAGCTGTCAAGCACTTCAACATGGGTCCTCACAACCACGCCAAGCCATACGTTCGTTCCAAGGGCCGCAAGTTCGAACAAGCCCGTGGTCGCAGAAAGTCTCGTGGTTTCAAGGTCTAAGCGATCTGATGAACGTCAACCTCAGCCTCATGTACGACAATCGCTTCTATCCTTGTATTCTCGCTTTTCAAAAACTGTTACAATGCATCGTTTTCTTCAATCAGAATCACCTTTATGGTTGGTGGATCGGTGTACAAAATCTCTTCAGCAACGTCTCTTTTGACTTGGGCGATTGGATGGTGTGAGCAATGCATGCGCTTTCATATCTTCCATTCTCCCAAATTCAAAAGTTTCTTTGCAACATGATCTTCATCATCCTGTGATGTCGTACATGCACAAAATTATATACTCTCATCTTTTCCTTACATGTGTTTCATTACATATAGCTCATTTAACGCTATCAAGCGTACATTGGCAATTCTATAGCATGCATCATTGATAAGGGAGAAGTTTTTGCAAATACTTGAGAAATAGTTGTCAATACCTTTCCATCGATATGAGTGATGCATTCATTCAATGATGATGAGGAAGACGAAGCGGAAAATGACTTGTGTGCACGTGATAGGCTTGTTCTCTTCAGCCCAGCCAGCCAGTAATACGCGTTAAGATTAATACACTGTATGCACACACACACGGCGTAAGTGCACATCCACAGTCAGTGTGTGCTAGAATTAAAGGCCGGCCGTTCATCGCCATTAACTTCTTGTTCACATCAACCTATCTCTCATCTTGCTTTGGGTTCGCGAACACATATAGTAATAACAAGATGAGTGGTGTTCAATTCAATCAAGATTTGCCTCCACCAGGTGGATATGAACCAATCCGATACAAGAGAAATTTACCCGCTCGCGGACCGGGAGGATTGGCAATCTTTGGTGGTGTGATTGCAATTTGCACATATGGTTTTTGGAGATTAGGACAAGGAAATTTAGAGCAACGGTGAGTGGGCTATGTGGAATGAGATCAAACACGATCAAGCGAGAGGTAATAAGAGACATTCATAACTAACACTGTGTGCACTGACCTTTCCCCATATAGCGAATTGAGACGTGAAAAGGCATGGTCGCGTATTCATTTGGTACCCGCTTTGATGGCAGAAGCAGATCGTGATACATACAGAAGAGAACAAGCACAGCTAGCAAGAGAAAAGGAGATTATGAAAGATGTAAAGGGATGGGAAGTAAGTATGCCGATTTTCTCATCAATTCGATCTGATCAAATCGTTTCTAACTCAGACACACTCTCTTTTCTCTCTCGCAGGCTGGAAAGAGTGTTTACAACACAAAACGTTATACACCAAGCAGCTTCGTTGTTCTTTAAACAAAGTCACTCATACAATACATGTTCATCGAATCACACTGCAATATTATCATACTATCTCATCCAGATGGAAGCAAAGGTGCGAATACAGAAGCACAACTTTTTGTGCACTTTCATATCCGAGAAACAATCGAATATACTCTACTTTGACAGGCTCACACAATTTTCAATTACTGATGCATATATAGATTCTCATCCTTTACGACGGGTTTACTACAAAACTTTAATGATGTCAATGCTGTTCTAGGAGCCAAAAAAGAGAAGGATAGTGATAGTCAATCAATTTAGAAATTGGCAGGTCCTTTGCCTAACTTGCGAACTTGCTCTTCACTTCGGTTACGGATTTGCCATGTAAGAGCATATGTCTTTACGGCATCTTCATAAGAAGAAAGGATTGGTGCAGATCCAGGTCCCAATTCGATATTATCGATCAAATTTGAAACTTCAGAGAAGAAAGGATCATCGCTTTGATAACGAACAACTTCTTCGTGATCGTCACCTGGACGACGGAAGTAGAGAACAGGAGCGTTGTAAGGGTCCACTAAACGCAAACTGTGACCGTCAGCGATAATGTCCAATTCGGTAGAGTAATTGTAACCGTGTAAAGCAACGGCATGGGTCAAAGATCCTACTGCACCTGAAGTGTATTTCCAGGTTGCACATGTGATACGTGGAATACGTTGTTCAGGTGCAATGGTTTCTTCGGGAACAGGGACACGTCTCAAATGACCGGCAGGCTCAAAGTGTTCCAAAGAGTGAGCCAAAACGGAATCAAGGTCAACTTCACCACCGAAATAACGTGAAAGATCACAGAAATGGGTTGCTTGTTCAACGATTGGACCGCAAGTTTGAGATTTGTCCCACCAATCCAATTTGGCTGTATGTTCGTATGCCATGATATAACGTGCATTTGTGGCCATGACCTTGAGATTGTTCTCTTCCAAGATTTGTTTCATCTTTTGAACGACCTTCAAATAACGCAACATGTAACCAACTGAAACAATGTTTCCAGCGCTCTTGAGACGTTCAGCAATGGCAAATGCTTCATCAACTGGACCAGTTGAAACTGGCTTTTCGATAAAGATTCCAGCGTTTGGGAAAGCTTCAACCAATGCTTTTTCCAAATCGCGACCTGATTCTTCACGACCACGGAAAGCAGGAGGAGAACCAACCCAGAATGCATGAGGTGGTTTTGCAGGATCACGGTTGCGAACGTAATCAGCAAAGGTAGGGTAAACGATTGTATCTTTGTATGCGCTCAATACGAAAGATTTACGTTTAACATCCAAAACCTTTTCGGCACGATCGGCAGAAGGATCGATGAGACCGACAACTTTGAGACGTGGACCAAGCTTGTGTTCCAAACGGAAAGAGTGATTCCATGGTCCTTCATCTGAACCAAAGTTGATATTACCTGCACCTACGATTACTACGTTAAAATCAGCTCCTGGTTCAGGTGGTGATTGTTTGTCCATAGCAGTAATTGCATGAGGATCAAAATCTGCTTGTGCTTCAGATGCGATCTCGTTGGGAGTTTTGGAAGAGTAGAATCTTTTTGATAAATTCGAAGGAGCTTTGTTTGATTGCAAAGAGGTGAATTTAGAAGCAGAAGGAGCTGCCAAAACGGAAGATGGACGTGCCAAATTGGCCGACACGGATCCAAGAACCGAAGTGGGCATACCACGACGCAATGGAAGTGAAGCACGCATCATGATGATGATCTTTGACGGTGTCAAGAAGAAAGAGAGGGAGAGATGTGATGGTGTTTACAATATGACGAGAAGATTAATGCTTTCCAAAGTATATAATAGCATGTACATACTCGATTGCCAGGGAGTGGAGTGTTGACTGCAGCAGTTCAATGCATTAATGCATAATTACACCTTTACTGCCTCTTGCCTTTCTTTTCTTCGCGTTTTAATTTTGGTGGCCTCAAACCGAAGTTTATCTCTGCCGTGCGCGCACTGGCCCGTTTGGTATTAAAATTAAACACCGTAGATTCCTTTTTCTTTTTTCGCACGCCAGCAAATCATTTAAGAAGCGAACCTGTCAAGCAAGAAACAGGCGAGAGGTGCGTGGGGCTTCAGATGCTAGTTTCAGAACGCTTTCCAGTCCACCATGATGGGTGTGCATACACTCAAAGCTTACTTCATGTTAGGAGGCACATCTCCTTGTTCTAACAGGTTCAGTTTGATATCATCTCTTTATTTTTCAATCTATCGAATAGCTCAATTGACCGTTCCCCTATGTGTCATGACCAGAATGGTTATGGTGTGAGCAGAAATGGTGTCAAAATGTGTTGATGAGAACAAAGCTAGAACGAAGTTGGGCTTTAAAGCCATTCAGTATGATCAATATTCCACGATGTCGTGCAAGGTGGTCAGGCTGAAGAAGCAAAAGGTAACAATTCAATTGGAAGTTGTGCTTTGCAAGCTTTGTGTTCCTGAGCTTATATAATTGTTGAATAGTGATCAACATTCGCTACAGAAAGGCATTCTCAAGATCATCAAATGCAATACTATCCTGATACTAAAATTAGAAAGAGTAGCGTGTAGTCCATAGATCGGCGAATGATCAGTTTATACTTGATCGATTTCGGAAAGGGTCAACAAGCTATCGGCAAGCAGACGGAAATGCGAGGAAAAGTCAAAATGTTATTGGTCAAAAATGCCTTCGTTTAACAGCCAGTAAGTAGCCTCTCTTTCTCGCTTCCGTCAAAATGCCTAGAACACAAATGCACTTTCATTGGTTTTACTCCACGGAAGACTAAGAAAGGCTACAAATGCTTTCCTTTCCTTCCTTGAGAGCACACCGGCGTATGTTTTACGCGCTGCGCGTTACTTTACTTCCAATGCCCTCCCGATTTTCAGCCATGGAGAAGAGTGTACCCAATTCAAAACACTGAGCGCACGCCATGGCATGTGCATATAGCTTAAATTGATATGTGTGATGTAGCAGCAAAGGAGGTGTTCCCAGTGCTGTCTGATCGATCAACTTTGCTGTACATTTATTAGCGCAATCTCTTGTTCCTTGTTGTCCGACAATGTACGCAGCATGTACTTCATGGATTAAATTTGATTCGATTTAAACTATGCATACAGAAGATCTCTTTCATTCACCCATTGTAATTGGATGTACGGATATTAATCTAAATTATCCCCCAACGTTTGGTCTTTTTTTAATATATGCATAAACTCAAAAAAGAAAAGCATGTGTGGCAAACATGGTCAAACGGCTTCCACTCGTCGAGAGGAAAAAGAAAGCATTTTGTCGAGAAACAATGTTCAATTTAATATATGCTCGGTTGCTTCTTCCCGCCTTCGGCTGCGTTTGTTCTGCTACCGAGTGGTAAATTGTGATGTGTGACTTGTTTAAGAATACTACCTAGCGTGAGGAAGGAAAGTATGAATGCCGCATGGACCCCTACCTTACAGCATTACAAGAAATCAAATCTCAACTGCTTTTCGCCCTTCTCTCTCTGTTTTACTCAACTATATGGTGCAATTTCCAATTAGAACAGATCTTTCCCGCATGAGCCCATATCTTGCATTCAACTCCGGTGGAGAGTTAACGCTTTGATCTTCGGTACTCAGAAAAGTGATTGAGTGCCAACAAGAACAGAAAAAAGGCTTCCAAGCGATTGGATTCCTTGATGGATCTAGAATCTTTCATGTTCTCTCTCATCCTCGCTAGCACGAACTCGATGAACGAAACTCAGCTTTGAGCATTAAAATGCTCTAAAGGCTGTGGAAAGGTCAGTAATTGTGTTCTTTCACCTTCACCAACAGGTTGCCCGTGCAACCGAACCGAATCGAATTTTGCATTCTGTCGCTTCTATAGACCAATCCAACATCTTCGTCACCTCCAGTCAACCGCCATCACACCTAGAGCGCTTCGCTGTGCATTCATTGGCATCAATCGGACAACGAGCTTCGTCACGTGGCTATTGTATCCTAATTGACGTTCAATTCAGCCACACTCTGAAAAGAAGGGCATTCATTTGGGTGACTCCGTATCCTTCGGATCTTAAGTTGCCGTGCTATCAATAAAAAAGTGGCTTTGCTTGTCATTTGGTAAATGAATGAAGGATCATACCTTTTTTTCGTTGTCAGATCAAAAACGTGTACACAAACAAAAAGCAGCAATCAGTTGACGGCGGAGTACTAGACTTTTCGTACGTGTAAAAGTTCAACTGTTTCGTTCCTCGATCGCAAGATCCTTTTGCATTTCGGTATTCTGTGTCATCCTTTTACGGAACCGAAATTGATTGGAAGAAGGGGGGAAAACGGAAAAAGAGGCGAAAAAAGACAAAGAATAAATCAATTTCACGTACAAAGCAATCCATCACGCGAATTCAGTTAATCATTTCATCACCTCACGGCTCCGTCATTTTTTGTGATTATAGTCGGAGACGGATGCTAATGCTTGAATTTCAAACACATTTTCTTCACCAGAAAGTTTAATAGGAGTGCTTGCTTGCTTTTTCCTTTTTCAACGCCCTGCAAAAGTTGGGAAAAAAAGGAACATAAGCCCAGACACCTTTCTTTGTCAAGGCGCATACATTCCTTCGGCACACGTTCAATTCTTCAAATCTGGAAGGAACTCTGTGGCAAAGAGTTCATTTGGCGCTTAACGTGCTTCATATCCTCATCCTTCGCATCTCAACGGTTGTTTGATTGTCCATTGATTTGGTCATTGCTTTTGCGGCCGGCTTCATTTGCACAATTCACAGCCTTTGTGTACGTTTTTACTCAAAGCAGTGATCCCATACCCACATCAAACGTACAAATTAATCATTTGTTAAACTATCGGAATCCGAAGAAGAAAAAACTTCCAACGAATTTGCGGTACAAGCACCTTTGACAATTGTACGTCATTGACTTCTGGCCCCTATTTGTTTCTTGCACTCTCTATACACAATACTTTCAGCTGGCTTTTGCTAATCATACCTTTCAATCGTACATCAAACAGAATCATTCGATCCTCAACACAAACGGAATCACAACGAGCCGAAGTTTGGTTCAATCTGATTAGTCTTGGCTTTACCACAACAATTACATCACACCGGTGACCGAAAGGCGGAAATTGAAAGTTTGACGAAGTGCTCAAAGCTGTTCTGACCGATCCGGTTCCCATTCCTTTTCCACTTGCGTTTCATCTCTTTCTCGTTTGTACCACCTTGCAATCCTCTTTCTTTCTTTCTTCTTCCTTCACGACATCATCATTTGTATTTCGACACACTTCATGACCTTGTTGTATTCCCGTTTGCAGCTGTTCTTGGTCTAAATAGGTGAGTGTCAAACTTGGAAAAGTTTCAAAAGGACGTTGCGCGTATATGCTCCGCCGGATTCACCGTCTTATCACACATTGACACAGTCTGTGGAAATCGGAGAAGACACCGTGGTATAACGATCGATGGGGTGGAATTGAGTTTCATTGATTGCTAATCCTTAAATTCTTCCAGCAGGTACAAGAACCTCATAAAAAGCATTTGAATGCCAACCAGCAGTCTGCAATTTGCAAAAGATATCGTGATCGCAACTTCTTTTCTTTCCAACTTTATCAAATCTCAAACTTCTTTCTGTACGCCCAACATACCATATTGCTCATTGCATTTCATCTTGTAACATTCTGGTATCAAGCGCATACATCAAATAAACAACTATCAAAAGATATGAGAAATTGGCAAACGAGGATTACACCATCAAGAGAGGTATCAACTTACTTCACATCTGGATCATCCGGTCCTTTGGATCAAGATTATAGCGAAATTGCTACACCACACGAAAGTCAAGGACACGATATTGATACATCAAAAGAAAAAGTAAATCCGGTATCAGGTCCAGAATTTTCAAACATGGCAACCGTCTCAACACCAATTAGAGCCAATTTCCCATCCTGGGTCGCAGATTGTGGTGCAACGCCATCCAACAGGATGAATGAAGGAGCTATGGCAAACCATCCAATAACTCCATCACACAATTCTCCTCGACCCAGAAGCGCTGATGATGAACATCGTATGAAATTGGAAAGTCTTCGTTTAAGTGCGCAAGAACAATTTGGTGATTGGCTCACCAGTCCACGCCATGCTCAAAGTACACGATTTACCAATGACGCTCCTGTTTCTCCAACGGACACAAGGGGCTCTCCACCAAGACCATTAATGCTGAACGAAGAGATTCAACATTCTTCTTGGACATCTTTGCCACACAATTTGACAAAGATTTCAAGTATCAACTTTGATCAAGCCAATCCATACCCTGCTTTACCCTCGGCGGCACGTTCTTCTCTGGGAACATATGATGCTCAACAATCATTGCCAACGCCTTTTTCTGCTTATCACGATCAAGATGTGTTCAAGGCGGGATATGAATATCAACAAAACGTTCATGGTTCCGGTACGGTAGACACTGCTCAAAGCTCATACTTTAATCCAGTTTCACCTACTTCTTCGCTTGTCGAAGCTGAATTCAGCGTTTTTGTTGGTGATCTTTGTCCTGATTTACGTGAAGAAGATTTGGTAAATCAATTCATCAATCCTCCTTTATGGCCAGCTTCGCATCCGTTTGCAATTGCTCATGCATACGCACAACAGGCAAAAGGCAAATTTGGAACGCCTCCAAAAGTTGGACCAGCTCCATTCTTGTCAACAAAGTCTGCAGCGATAATGACTGATCCATTGACAGGCCTTTCAAGAGGATTTGGTTTTGTTCGTTTCACGTCTGAAATTGATTGTGCAAGAGCTTTGGTTGAAATGCAAGGTATTATTATCCAACCTATCACCGGTCAAGGTGGTCGTCCTCTTCGTGTTTGTCCTGCAACGCCAAAGAATCGTTCGGCTTCCAATCCAACGCAAAATTCGTTGGCGTCAAATGCAAATGTACAGGAAAAGTTGATCAATGCTATCAGAAACCCAAACGAAAATATTTCACAATTTGAACAACAAATTGATACGGGTATCAGTGCAAGAGACGCATTTATGCCACCGACACCATACAGTCCTACGCATCATTTCAGTTCTCCTCCTCCGGCTTCAGCTATTCCTTCTAGACATCAAACGATGTTTGGAACAGATTACGCTCAACCATCTGCAGCTGCGAGCGCAAATCCGCTCTTATCGCCTACAAGTGGAACAGGAGGTAGTGATGCTAACAATACGACGGTTTTCGTTGGTGGCCTTTCTTCTCTGATTTCTGAAGATACTCTGAAAACATTCTTTATGCCATTTGGAGAAATCAAGTACGTGAAAATTCCACCTGGAAAAGGATGTGGATTCGTTCAATTTTTGAACAAGGCTGATGCAGAACGTGCAATTGACCGTATGCAAGGATTCCCAATCGGAGGAGGAAGAATTCGATTGAGTTGGGGTCGTAGTCAAAGCGACAAAGCTGCAGCGGCTGCCGCTCAAGCAGCTGCACAAGCAGCTCATATTGGTCGTTTAGCTGGTTTGGCAGGTTTGAGTAGCAACGAAACAAGTCAATTCACGGCTGTTACCCTTGCTGCAGGTGGTAGTAATGCCAATTCAGAAACTCATACCGAATTGATCAAACAATTGACCGCAGCTGCTCTTTCCAGCGCTCAAATGACGCAAAAGATGACACCGCCACAAAGAATGCCGACAGATCCAGAGGCTTTAGCAGGAATTACGTCATCATCTTTCCCGCCGTTCACGCCTGTCAAATCATCTTCATCGTCATCTCTGACATTTGACCCATTCGCATCAAGCTTGCCATCAAATTCATCTCCATGGCAAGATCAAGGTAGCGGCGAGCTGCAACTTCGATCAACCTTGCAAAGTGAAGCCTCTAATCCGATCATTTCCCCAAATGAACTGTTGAAAGCATTCTCATCCATGCAATTGGGCAGTGGCGATCAAATCAGTACGCAAACGTGGTCAAGCCGTACTGCTCGCGATGTGGGAGAAATTGGTCAACCTAGCACAAGTCGCAATACAAACTCACCTTTTGGTACCATTGAGAGCGGCACTGCTAGACAAAGAGGTCATACTTTAGCAATGACACCTGCCTCTTGGTCCAACGCAAATGTTCCCACCGCTAGTCATAGCTCCAGAGAAGAATCACCTACGTTGAGCTATGCCAAGCGTCCAAGTAACTCATCTTATCGTGATTCTTTCGATTCAAGGTTCAACCCGTTCGGATCTGAAGATTTGCCTGCAGATTCCGAGCGAGATCAAAAGGAGTCATCTCCTTCTCGTCAATCACCCTCTCAAAAGTGAACAAGTATAATCAAGAATCTCGAAATATATTACGCATAATTCTCAAACCATAATGTTCGTTCTTCGTTTCTTAACTCTTGTTTCGTCAAGGCTTGTCGTTTCTTTTTTCTCTTATTCTATGCTCCGTCTATTTCTCGTCATCTTTTTTTTTTTTTTCGTTTCTGTACGTCGCATTGTTCATAACTATACCCTAACGCTTCACCAATTATCATACTGCTTTGTTGCCATACCCAATCTTCTTTTTTTGTACTTACTCGCTCTTTTCTTGCATCTCGTCCTAGTTCTGCAATCTGCTTTCCCATCTTATTCGTCATTGTTTCGAGAAAAAAATAATATTAATTAATATAAATTTCTGTTTATCTATGATTTGGTACCAAATGACATGTCCAAACGTCCATACATCTTATATGACTTGAATAGGCAGGTAAGCTTTGGCGAAGTGCATGGAGATGTGATTGAATGGAGACTATCTCTTTTGGGTCTGTACCTTGTCCAACGCTCTCTGAACGAACCTTGTTCAGCCATTCTTCTGCTGCGTTTATTGCTATATCCACTTCCCATCTTCCATCATGAAGTTTTGCATCAGGAGAAAAGGTAGATTGGCGTACCATTTTCCAGCCTGATTTCTCTGCAGCTTGAACGATTTGATCTGGGCTCAAGAGCAGTTTGATGTTGATGTTGGATAAAGGAGCATGAGCTTGTAAAAGTGCAGCTAAAATGTGAGGCATAGCAAACGAAGCAGTCTCTTGTGAAGAATTAAGAGCCCATTCTGCGATCAAGATATTCTTGACGCCATGCTGCAATGCAGAAGAGAATGTATCGAGTATTGCATGTTCATCATCAAAGTACCATAAACAATGTGAAAATGTCAAGGTCGTGAAATGAGCTTGTGGATACCTAGACAATCCTTCCTTCGCTTTACCAGGCTTCTCAAAGCTGACAAAGTTGCCCAATTTGCTATCGCAGATATGTTTCTGTGCTTGTACTAATGTGTAGGGGGCTCCATAATCTGCAGGACCTGGATCGAGACCGTATACGTGAGAGGAAGGACAGTATTTCGCCAAAAATGCACCAATTGCGCCCGTTTGATCTCCTTGTCCACAACCTACGTCTAAGATGTTTCCCTGAAGTAAGGAGAGATCCAGATCGCTGACTGAATAAGATTGTATGTCTTTGCTCTGCTTAGCCTGCAGCCACTCTTCTATGATCCGTAACCGATGTGCAGTTTGAATAGCTTGAATGCTTTCTGGTGTACCTTTCTTCTTGTCAAAGTCTTGGATATGGCAATTGGCCACCTCGATGGCATCGATGCCCAAAGGAGTAGACATTGTATATCTGTATTGTAGTGCAGACCCACCATCAAGGTGCCCGGAAAGAGCTCATTATATGCATTTCTTAAACTATTAAGGTCGTCATGATCAAGTCACTTTTTCAACAATCTCCGCGGGAATCTAACGCGTGGGGAGAAAGAATGACTGTAGCTCGAGTCAGAATGCAAGGCACAATCAATCATGCTGCATGAAATAAACATACTCTATGCGTTCATATTGGTGAGAGAGAACCACATGTAATGTAATCGTTTCACGCCCAAGCCGCGACGCGGCTGGGCGAAAAAGCAGTGTTTTCGTGTGAAGTTTTAGCGTAGCCCGGATGGATTCGCCTCTGTCGCGGCTGGGCGAAAAAGCAGTGTTTTCGTGTGAAGTTTTAGCGTAGCCCGGATGGATTCGCCTCTAGGCGAATCCATAGGGCACTTTCCCTCTCTTTTTGCGTGTTTAACGCGCCGAAGGCGCGGGAAAAATTTTAGGCACTTTAGCACACGTACCCGAGGTTTATACGTAGCGTGAAATCTTATATTTAGAGGTTCCCGTATATAGATATACTTCAACTATATAATTTTATAACTATATTTTATAAATATATTTTGGTTTATAAGAACCTTTTAGTATATAAGGTATATAATATAGTAGATCAGTCTATTTTCTTCCTACTACCTATCCTCTCTATATTATCTTAGTAAGTGTTATACGACCGTCGCTATCGTTATTTTTAGATATATAAGAATCGTAATAACTCTTTAATTATATATTAAAGATACTATACTTCTTAATAGAGATTAATAGGTTAGAGCTATATAAACTAGATAAGAGTAATAGTTATTAATATATTTTCCTCTTTATTATTCTTCTAATTTTTAAAAATAATAAAGATTCTTTTACTATTTATTTACTTTTTATTATAGAAATAATTATATAAAATAGTTACTCTAAGATATTTAGATTAACGATAAGCTAAATAAATTAATTAAGTAATAAACGACTATCGTTATACCTACTTATAAGGCTTAGAAGAAAAAGAAATAATAGAAATACTATCTTAAATAGTATAATTATTTAAATAACTATATTTAGAATTATCTAACTATAATCTAATACCTTTACGACTATCGGTAAGTCTATCACTATATAATAAAATGATTAGTAGATTATCTTAATCGTTTTCTACGGTTATAGAGGAACCTAAAAAGCTTAATTTATCGGATAATAGTAATATATAAATAATTACCGATTATTATTTAACTTATAAAAAAACTTATTTCTAAGAAATAGATATTTTAATAAAAGAGTATAGTAAATCTATAAGTATAATTAATAAATATACTATAATTATTTAATAGATAAAGTATTAGATAAAAGAATTAATAGATAAGGAAGGTAATAAGATATAAAATCTTATTTTTTAATCTAGTAGAGAAAAGTATAACTATTATAAAGGTTTTAATTTTATCGATAAAGAATCTAATATAATAAAGAATATTAATATAAGGATTTATAACTTCTAAACTAATTATTTATAGATAAAATTTAAAGTTAAAGACTTAATAATATTATAATATCGTTTAATACTTATTTAATACTTTTAGTATTCTCTAAAATATAATCTAATATAAAATCTTTTTTATTTAAATAACTTTATAGGTATCGCGACTACCGGTAAATATAAGATAATTAAGTAAAACCGAGGTAAATAAATATAAAGGTATATTTATCTAATATTTTATTAAAATCTTAAAGAAATACTATAAGATAATATAACCTTTCTATCTTTATAATATCTATAAAAGTCTAATAGTTTAATTAACTTTATTATTTTAATTAAATATATATATTCTAAGATATAGATATACTTTATAATATTATTATATTAGCTATAAGTAAGGTTTAAAAAGATATATAAACTTTACTAGAATTAATTATAAGAGATTATTATTTATTTAAATAATTAAATAATAATTATTTATTAAGTAATCTACTATAAGACTAATTAAACTAATATAAATATATAGAAAGATTATAAACTATAGATAAGATTAAATCGACTATTAGTAGATATTATCTTAGCTATAATAAAATAGAAAAAATATTATTTCTTAGTTATATAAACTATATTAGAAGAGAGTAAATAGATATTCTTACTATAGAATAAAACTATAGATATATTAAAAGTAAATCTTAGCTTAAAACTAATATTATATAAATTTAATAAATTATTATAACTTTTACTAGCTATTAAAAAGTATTTTAAGATTAATAATTATTATTATATTTCTTATTACTTTTATAGAGATAGTATATAAGATAATATAATTAATTTAAATAATTTTAAAGAATTATAGAAGTCGTTAATTTTTATATAATAGTAGAGAGAGTAGATAAATAATATTAGTCTCTTATAATTACTTAAATATTTAATTAATAAGTTTTTTTATATTAAATATAGTTTTAGAAATATTAATAACCTTAATTATAACGATTATTTAATTAGTAGCCTAGATAGAGAATTAGAAGATAGATAAAGATATATATAAGATCTTTATAATTATATTATAATACTATTTAATAAATTAGAAATACTTAAAAATAATAATTTATAACTTTAAGAAGAGTTAGACTATCTTTATAACTAGTATAAATAAGAATCTACTTATATAAATCTTTTATAAAATCTATTATTTATTTATAATATAAATATATAAATTATTAACTATTAAATAACTCTATTATTAACTATAGTAAGACTATTATAATTATTATTATTTCTCTTTTTTAATCTAAATAATTATCTTTCTATACTATATATACTAATTTATTAATAGAATATCTAGCTATCTTTATTTATTATTAATCGATAGCTTTTAAAAGAGCGACTAATATTAAATTAACTATTATTATAGATCTTTTATCTAATAAATAATAAAGATATTTTATAGATTCTTTTAATATTTATAATAAAAAAGATTAAAATATTAATTAACTTATAAGAAAATAACGATTATCATTATAATATAAAACCTCTAAAAGATTAAACTATAAAAGAATATAATACTATTAGAAAATTAAGTTTTAATTAATAAAATCGTTCTATATATAAATACTATATATTATTTACTCTATCTAATAAAACTACTCTATATAATTTTAATTTTTATTTTAATATTATTAATTAATTAATATATAAAGAAATAATTAATAGAATCTATATTATTCGATTATTAAATCTATAGAAACTTTCTAAAATAAATAAAGTAAAACTTTTATAATATAAATAACTTTTATTAATTACTTTATAAAGTCTTTAAATTATTAAAACTACTATTTAAATAATATTTAACTATTCTAATAATATAATATCTATTTTAAAAAGATTTAAATAACTTATTAATACTATTATAATTATTATTTAACTATTATTTTAATTATAATCGATTATAATACTTTTCTATAATATTAAATAAATTATATTATTACTTATATAAGATTAATAAGCCTTTATAACCTTAATTATAAACTATAATATTAAATAAAGTCTTTTATAATACTTTATACCCTTTATACTTATTATATTATAATTAAAGAAATACTATTAGATCTTAGTAGATCTACTAAGATCTACTAAGTACTATAACTCTAGTTATAATATACTATAAGTCTAGATAGTAGAGTTATAACGATACTAATATAGTAGAGTTAAAGATATATTATATAAATATAAAAAGAAAAAAATATATAGTAAAAAGTATAGCTTTTATATCTTTTAATAGAGTTATTTACTTATTATAAAAGAAGAAAATAAAAAGAAATATAGTATTTATACTTTATAATTAGAATATAAGTATTATAGAGATTATAAAGATATTATATATATTAAAAAAGATAAATAAGTTATATAAAAGACTCTTTTATACTATTTAAATTATTTTCTTATATTTAAACTTATTATTAAATATTAAATTAAAAGTTTTATAAGTTATAAAATAATTATATAAGTTATAAAGCTTATTAAAATAGAAAACTTTTAAAGAGAGTAAATATATTAATAATAGAAAGAACGATTAAACTACTATATAGTTAGATAAGAGAAAGAAGCTTATTAAGATAACGATAAGAAGAATTATACCGATTATAAAGAACCTAATAATAATAATAAAGGTTTTAAAAATATAGTAATAAGTTTAGATAAAGAGTAAGACTAATTATAAGATAATAAAGAATATTTAAAAGATAATTAAAAATAAAAACGATTATTAAGACTATTATAATACTTTATTAATTTAGACGATATCTTAAAAGTAAATATAAATAAAGTTTATTTATTATATTAATTATATAAATAGAAGTTTATTTTAGAGTAATTAGTTTTAATAGATAGTATAGAAATTCTAGTAATAATCGATTAAGAATATAAGCTTATAACTTAATTAATAATATAATATTATATTATTATAAAATATATATATATACTTTATCAGATAATAGCTTATTATAAGTTATTAGAATATTTTAATCTAATACCTAAATATTAAGATAGTTAAAAAGACTTAAAGATTATTTATTTAATTTCTATAAATATAAATTAGACTAATATATCTTATTACTTTTAATATTTAAAAAGAAAAAGTAGATATAATAATTATTATAATATTATAGATAATTAATATATAGATCTAATATAAAGATAAGAATCTAAACTATAATAAGTTTAAGAAAAGATTATAATAACTAAAGTAAGAGTTTAATTTAAAGAAAACGATCTTCACTAATAATTTTATTAAAATATTATTCTTTTTCTTTAAGAATAGATTAATTTTATTTATTAAAATAATCTTTTAAATTAGAATCGCTTTCTTAAAAAGGTAAATATAAATATATTATAATAATCATAAAAATATTAACCTTAACTCTATCTTTATTAAAATAGTCTTTTAAGGAAATTTAGATATTATATAATAATACTATTTAAGTAAGACTAAGATAAGAAGAAAAAGAAGAAAGTATAGAAGTTATATAAGGCTTATAAGATATAAAATTTAATAATAATAAAGATATAGAATTTAAGTAAAGAAGTATTATAAGTTATAATAGTACTAATTAATCGATAAGTATTTCTAATGATATCGATCTTCTTTAAATTAATATAATATAACTTTATAGAGAGATTAATATTTAAGAGGAAGCTAGGCGTCAAAGAGGCTCTTAGTTTTATAATTTCTCTTTATCATAATTATATCATTTTTATCAATTATATTATTTTTATCATTATCATTTATTATCTAAGAGTCTAAGAAGTCTAAGTTTTTTTAAGAAGTCTAAGTTTCCCGCCCTCACCTCTTCCCGCCTCCATAGATCTCTAAGGCTAAATAGTTCTGCGCGCGCACACACACATACACGCGTATTTCCTAAAGGTTCCCACACTCATCTTTTGCCCGGTGAACCTTTGAGAACCTTTTTGGTTCTCTTTCTTCATCTATGCGTTCATACGAAAATCTCATTCCATTAAATTATATAGTATGAGATGCTATGCTGATGAAAGATTGTACAGCTTTTGAGGTGCAAATGAAAGAGAGAGAGAGAGAACCTGATTAGATTTGGTATGAATACTCTGATAAATGATTGATCTATAAAGACAGTTTTTTAAACGCATCAAATGTGATTGATTTACCTGCCAGTCTTGGCGGTCAACTTGGCTCTTTCGATAGCTTCTGCTGAGTTCTTCATCAAAATCTTCTTGTAATCTGCAATACCAATATCTTCCTTGGACAAATTAACAATCTTCTTATCCTTCACTTCCCATAATTCTTGTGCAACTTGTGAGATCAAACGGAAATCGTGAGAAACAATCACAACTCCTCCTTCGAATTCACGAATTGCAGTTGCAAGTGCATCAATTGAGTTCATATCCAAATGGTTAGTAGGTTCGTCCAACAAAAGAACGTGTGGGTTTTCCATTGCCAATTGAGAGAACACAACTCTGTTTCTCAATCCATCAGACAATGTACGGATAGCACTTGTTTGATGTGCTCCACTTAGACCGAAACGACCCAATTGTTGTCTCCAGAATTGAATATCCTTGTTGGGGAACTTTTCGTGATATCTGCCTTCCAAGTATTCGATTGCACTCTTTTCGTATGGTAACTGATCAGCAGAGTGTTGACTGTATTTACCCAATTTCAAACCTGCATGACGTTGCACACTTCCATTGACGGGCTGCAATGCTCCTGTGATCAAGTTGAGTAATGTAGATTTACCGGTACCGTTTTGTCCCACAATAGCAACACGACTGTCCATATCAATACCAAAGTCTAGACCTTGGTACAAGAAATCCTTTTGCTCTCCGCTGTAACTGAATGCAACTTCGCTGAAGGCAATAATTGGAGGTGGCAATTTACGGATATCCTCAAAGTTGAATCGTAATGCTCGGGGATGAACGACTGGCTCGACCAAACCTGCTGCCTCCATCTTGTCAATAATCTTTTGCTTACTCTTTGCTTGTTTGACCAAATTTGCATATGTACCAGCTGAAGCAATGAATTTTTTGATATGTGCAATTTCTTCTTGTTGTTTGTGGTATGCTTTCATTTGGTTGACTTCGTTTTCACTCTTGGTACGAACGTAAATGCTGTAGTTACCACCATAGTAGACCATCTTCTTGTGAATAGTCAAATCCATGATGTTTGTGCAAACGCTGTCCATGAAATCGGCAGAGTGAGAGGTAAAGACGAGAATGTGGTTATATGTGGAAAGGTATGCTTCCAACCACACAACGGCTTCCAAATCCAAGTGATTGGTTGGTTCATCAAGCAAGAGCAAATGGGGTTTGACGAACAAAGCACGAGCCAAACTGACACGCATACGCCAACCACCAGACAAGTCCTTTGTTGGTTTGGCCATCATTTCTTTGCTGAAACCCAAACCGTGCAAGATAGCTCCTGCTTTGGCTTCAAAGGTGGAAGGGTCCAAATCTTCTAGCTCTTCGTATTTGAGTTCCAAACCAATTTCGTCAACATCGTCTGCTGTTGACATATCTTCGATCTCTTTTTCCAAACGTGCAACCTTTTTCTTGGCGGATTCGATACAGTAGTCCATTGCATTAACTTCTGATGGATCAGCCTCACCACGAACAAGATGGATATCCACGTGTTCAGGGATCTCAACATCACGGTTTGCCATAGCTTCGAGGAAAGTTGTTTTACCAGATCCATTTTCACCCAAAAGACCATATCTTTGTCCGTAGTTGAGTACGATCGAGGCACCATCAACGAGCAAACGACCATGGAAACTCATAGTGAAGTTATCGATGTGAATATCACGAGATTGTTTGTCACTGATCAAAACACCAGATGCATTACGTTCGGTTGCGATATCGAGCTTTTTGATATCGAGGTTGTCAACTGAGTTATTAGCACTCAAATTGGTCAAAGGAGTACCTGTAGTTGATGCTCCATTGACAGATGAAGCAGTGGTAGCTGTGCCTTTTGATGAGGAGGTGCTCTCACCTTTGGCAGCAGCTTTGGCTGCCTTCTCGGCTTGTCGCTTAGCCTTGGAAGCGGAAACAGCTGGCATGGTTGCTAGTTGTTAGGAGACTTGAGGAGGTGTCCAAAAGCGAATACGTAGTACTTGCAATCAAGCAAATAATACCTTTCGAGGAAAAAAAGCTCACTCTTGTTTGAGTTATGTACTTCGGAGAGCGATTACCAAACGTAACTCTTCGTGAAAGTTGTTGGGTAAATTAATCGTAAAGTCTTCTCGAAGTGAAGATGGTCGTCCTTATTGACGAAGGTTATCATGCAAACTCGCGCAGGATATTTTAAACAAAAACGCACAATGGCGTCGTGATGCAGGCACAAGAGCAGTCTTTACTTTCATCAAAATTTTGTTCAGCAATTCGAAAACTTCACGTGGTGGAGGAAATTAGGACTGGTAAAAGAGCTGTACTTCAATTGTTAGCGTGGACTGTACTATTGCGTAGGGCAAATTTTAACGGAAGCCTAACTTCATATCAAGCCGAGCAGGGCCTGAAAAGTGTACTATGAACAATCTTACCATCTTCGCGATCATCTGTACACCTCAATCAATTCAATATGCGTCCGACTTTGAGTCTTTTCAGCAAGGCTTCTCGCCTACCCCTAAACTCAAAAAGAGGAAATAAAGACTTCTACAAAGGTACAAGAACCGGAAATATTATGAGAAGGCAGCGTATCGCACAAGCAGATCGGTTCACTGGTAGACAAATGTATGATGAATTCGGAAGACCCAACACTTGGACAAAGATGACCAGTCAAATTGATGAATCAAGAGTCACAAGTTATGTTGTACCACCCGGACTAGCAGAAACAAAGGTAAGTAAAGGATGTTGTCGAGAATAATGTTTATTTAGATGCACTGACAATGGAGTCTACTCTTTGCAGCTCAAACCACTCGTCTTCTTAGGAAAAGCAAAAGAAGGAGGTGTTGAAGAGAAGCCACACAAAGGATATCCCGGGGCAGATAAGATGGGATCAGGTTTCAGTTTCAATGGTAGATACTATGAGCGTCTACGTCAAGAAATTGAGGAAAGACAGGGTGGCCGAAGCCAAAATTGATGAGGGACTACATCCTTCATGCATCTTTGTACAATAGCAAACTCAAAATGTATTCTTTTTCGGGTCTTTAACATCTAAATAGTGTTTGTCATTTATCTATTTTACTAAAAGTACAAAAAGTGGTATGTATACCATACACATTTTAGAGGTTCAAACGCATCCCAAGTGCATCTTCTCCGTCAGCATCTGCAGAAAGACCAGATCTCAATCAGTTAAGGTTGCCCAATGATAAGCATATCTGTAGTACTCACAATATCCCTTCTCTGTCTCGTGAACAGTGAATCCGAGTGTATCCCTGTAAAGGTTGATAGCAGTTCTGTTGGTGCATCGAACGTGCAATGAAACAAATTTGCCGCCATAAACATCACGCATAGCCGTCTCTGCACAATGGTAAGTAGATGCTAATGTCAGCTACATCCTTTGCTCCACTACAACATCCTTTCCGCACTTACGAGATTGTTCCATTAACTTTTTAGCCAATCCTAAACGACGATGTGATCGCATAACACTGATACTTGTCACATGTCCATGCGGAATACCGTCTGCCGGTTCTTCCTCCCTGTTTGATGGGGTGTGAATGTCAGCATACATATATTTGAAATCTCTCTCTCTCTCTCCAAGGTGAACGTACATTTTTGCTAGGATATACCCAACCACTCTTCCTTTATCGTCTTCAGCAACATAGGACAATTGTGGCCAAGTTAAAGCGTGGTAGAAGTCTGTTTGATTAGGTGGATATGAGATGTGTTAGTGGTTGTTGCTTTCCTACCAGACTATATGATTGGACCTACAATATCTCATTGTGTAATTTTCAGGTAGGTTGTGCAAGTTGCAATTTTGCATACCCAATTGGTCGTCGATCTGTGCGATGTGATAGACATTGGAACGTTGTCAGACGATGCGATCATTGTCATTGTACATATTCTCACTCACTGTTGCCTCTCTTATATTCATCTTGCTTTTTTGTCTAGATGATCATCATGATCCAACTCAAGATCCTAACCAATTCTTCTTACTCTCTTGCATGACGCACACACGTGAAATAAGGCGGGGGGCCCAAGCGCGACGCCCTAGGGATACACAGGCACACGGATATGGAAATAATATTAGGATTTCCGAACGTTTTACTTGTGACATCCGCCCAACTTCCACCATATAAAGTGCTGTTTGTGTAGCACAAAGGGCTCCTCCTCCTTGCGATGAAAGCCTAAAGGAAACAAGAAATTGCTCAATCTTGCCACATATATCATCCTACAATCACAATATCCAAATAGACACGACTACTTTCCGTCATTCGATGGACCTAAAGAGCGGATGATAAGGACGTCATAGAAGGCGTAAAACCAACTCAGATCAGAATCGCTCCCAACACTGCACGCTCGATCAATTCTACCTGTATTATGAATCTTTAATCTGCTGCAACTGCATACATTGACTTATCCCTTAACTGCTTCCTATCTGCAAGTGTCAAAAATGACTTCACTTACGACACTCTTCGTCGTTGGTGTGGAGGAATATGTTGAATTCAACGAAAGTATGGGATCAAAAGCATTCGTAGAACACATTTGGGATCAAAGCAAAACACCTCTTAAGCTCGAAGATACGTCTGCATCCGGTTCTCAACTTCATTCGGCAGGCGCAAGAATATCTTCCGATCCACCTCCACGAATCGAATTTCCAACGATTGTTCGACAAAGAGGAAGAGGGAACAAATACAAAGCGACAGGAAGATATATAAGCTGGGAAGAGTTAAAGCGAAGAAATCCAGTTGCTTTGAAAGATCCTCCAAGTTTGGAAGAGTTCATACGAAAAGGATCACAAGTTGGCACTGCTGAACGTCTGGCTCCCGGCGCTTTTCTCAAAGGCGAAAAGAAGTTCAAGATTACCAAGAAGCCCAAAGATATGATCGACCTACATCAAAGTCAAGATGGCTGGATAGGTGGCTCCTCGGAAAGCTCGTATGCTTCAGAAGTGGGTGCAAATGGAACCAGTTCGCAACCGCCTGCCAAAGGTTCATCTTCTTCTGCAAGCATGTATGCCCCAAAAGCATCTTCGAATGGATCGTCGGGTAGTATTTATGCCCCAAAACCTTCTGTCGGCTCTTCTGCAAGCATATATGCAACCGAAGCACCTAATGAACCAACGGGAGCAAATCAAGAAGTCAACACTTCCTTGCAGAATCCACCCGAAGTCCCAGCACATGTGTCTGATGGTCAGGAAACAGCACCACGCACGCTACGGAAGAGCAGGTCTGGATTAAGCTTATCGGCTAGGCTGGGAATAGATGCTTCAGCCAAAGAGCCAGAGAAACAGCCAGAAGTGCCGGCTGTACCTCAAAAACCGCAGTCTACTCGAAGGCCATCGAAGTTGACATTGCCAGATAATAGAATGTCGATACTGCCGGATCAAAGTCAGACCGCCTCCTCTGCAACCGATCTGAAAACGCCTGTAGCACAGACACCTCTCAGTGCATCTCACCCTGTACCGGAAACGCCATTGAAACATCATGGCAATCGACAGCAAATCGACATTCCCCCGACACCTAATACAGAACAGCGGGTATCAGAGAACGAAATGCGAAATCTTCCGAAAGCAGGATTGATGCTTGATCCAGGTCAATCGATCCAAGCTACTCGAAAAAGTACACCTCTTCGTGCTGCTCGATCTCAAATGGACGATATGCTTGCACGTCTGCGTCAAGCAAGATCTGGGCTCTCTGGTGGTGGAAGTGGACAAAGTATGTGGGCTCCCAAGACAGCGGCAGAAGATCCGCCAGTGGCATCTACGTCTGAAGACAAATCAGGATCCTCCAGACAGGCAACTCCAACACTCGCATCTGTTTCAGCTGATGTCGCAAATGGTGATGCAGAGCTAACACCAAAGTTGGGACCTTCTAAGCCAGAGAAAGCAAAAGAAGGAGCGAAACCAAAGGCAAACAAGTCAGGGTCAGCCCCTCAAGCAAAAGAGCTGACGAATGGAAAGTCTCTTTTGGATCGTCTAGGCCCAAAAATGGAAGAGACAGACGCTTCTAACAAAAAAGGGCTACCGTTGCCAGATACCTCGGATAAGAAGCCTGTTACTCAGAGTGAGGAAAAGAAAATATCCTCGTCTTTTGCGGACAACAAGGTCGAGAAGAAGGAAGTTGACCCTAAGCCGCTGCCATTAGATGATCCAGTACGCTCTGCTCCTACTGAGCCAAAGGCTGAGAGGATTAAGAAGGAGGCTGCTCGCGATATTACACCCACTCCGACTTTGCCTGCGAGCGAGCCAGGGACTATTTCGCAGAAAGAAGCTGCCGTACCTCAAGCTGAACCTGAGGTGATTGATGATACGGCTTCACAAGTGGGCAATGATACAATGACAAGCATTAATTGGGCTGATGACGATGATGATGATTCATTACCGGAATTGACTGAAGAATGGATGAAGACGGCTTTGCTCTCTCCTCCTTCAAGCACCAAAAAGCCAGTCAAGGTAGACTCTAGCTCTGTGACTAGCGATGATATCCAATCTCGACATGAAATAGATCAAAGTCCATCTCATCCTCAACGAGGAGAAAGAAAAGGCCGTGGATCGAAGCGAGAAAAGGGAGCATTGCCGCCACGAGGACCAAAAAGTGCACCTCTTGATCTAGGTATTCGAATTGCTGGCTCGGCAGGTAAGCAAAGATCATCTTCAGCCTCCAACGAAGACCAGGATTTAAGCTCTGTGCCACCATGGCAAAGGCGTTCAAAAGCTGCTTCTTCACCCCCATCAAATGGACCTTTAGGCTTGCGCATTGCTGGACAGGCAGAAACGAAAGCAAAAGAAGCCTCAAAGCCTGCTAATGTGACACTGGATTTTAAAAGCAAACGTAATCACCATGCACAAGACCAAGGTGGAGATCGTAGGCCGCCGAAACAAGCTCCAGTGCAGAATCGAAGATGGGGAAACGGTTCAGTATTGCCGCCTAATGCTACACCACTTCAAATGCCGGATAATCCGTTCGTCGTAGATGCCAATGCGGATTCGACGAACAAGAAAACGAGATCGAAAGGTAGAGGCGGACGAGCCGATCATCGTGTATAAAGGAAAGAAGGGTTTTGTCCCTTGTACAGTCTAAAATCTCTTAAAGTGCTTCATTTGATTTGCTATTGTCTGCTATGTAATATTTTGCTCGTACAGTGAACTTTTCTTTTTGTGTAATATTATGGAGATTTGTCAAACTACAGTACATGTACATGAGAATGAAAACGTTATTTTTTGGCCTCTTCTACACTAAGCCATGAAGTATCTCTATAGCTCAAGTTGAGGTACCTTTGAATGGCTTTGCGAGCACTTTTGAAAAGATCTCGTCTTCAAGATACGTTTTTACCTCGGAAATGTACTCTTGAGTCATTACTTCGTTGCTGTGTTCGCTAATTCGACAAAATTTTCTATAGGCATCTTGTTCATCGCTAAAGATTGCCGAATATGACAAGCTCAAGGATGAATTGATGATGAGAGAAACTTCAACATTGATGATCTCCCAATCGAGACGTTCATCGAGGTATCGATTCCATTCTTTTTCGTATCGATGTACCGTTGCAAAGAAAGACCAATACTTTTCATTGAATGCATCAAGATACCCATGCCAATCTTCAGTGAATTGTTCCACTGTTGGAGCGAGACCCAAATACCTTTCATTGAATTCATCTCTATGTTTGCTGTCAGTTGGAGGGAATTCGTCCAGGAAACTTTCAGGAATCTCGATCGGATCGGGCTTTTTTGGCTCTTTGAAAGTGCCTTTGAGCAATCCTTCATGCTTTGGTCCGAGTGAACGTAAATGATTCAAAAGGCTCTTTTCCCATTCGGCATGGCCGGAGTAATGTTTAAGTTGCTGGATCTTGTTTTCCTTGACATTCTGAGATGGATCTGGCTTGGAATCGCTCATCTTGTGATAGAATTATGGGTCGTCGGTACCAGTCAAGTACTAGGCGGCAACTTCTGATGTGACAAGGAATGCTCACAGAAGGGACGATAGTTGGTGGTGTAAAATCAAGGAGGATCTCGTCTGATCCAATTTTACTATAGCAGATTGCTGAGCAGAATGACCTGTTAGATTGGAGTGCTTCTCGATTGCAATCATGGCTGAGAATATTAAGTCACGCGCTCATCAGAAATCAAATGCAACAAAATAATACAATTGAACGAGAACGTAAACGAAGATGCAATGTACACCTACATGATCACTTTGAACTTTTTCTTCTCTTCTTCTTCTCTCGTCCTGAATCACCTTCACTTTCACTTCCGCTCGTTTCACCTTCACGTTTCGGTCCAACTTTTGATCTCTTCTTCTTACTGCTCTTTTCAGAAGAAGTAGATTCAACAACAAGATTGTTTTGCGAAACATTTGCTGAGCTAAAATGAGGTTCTTCAATATCCGAATCATCATCCGAATCGCTATCTTCGTAAGGCGCAAATTCCGAAGTCTGATTATCACCGAAACGAACCCTGCGAGATTCTTTCGACTTCTGGTTGGCTGTTGTAGCGTTATTTTGTTTTGAAGAGGATAGCGAAGATGCATTGGGCACATACGTTGGTGCAGGAATAGAGAATGGCTTGCGAAGCAGAGATCCATGAATGGAGATCATATGATTGGCAATCGTGATTCCAACAACAGTAAACGTGACTGTACCGGATTCTCCACCTAGCCTTTGACCAGTCTTTTTGTCAATCCAGCAGCCTGTGCTTTTCTCGCCAACTTCTTCTCCATTAGCAGCTAACTCGTCATCTGCTGCTCCACTCTCGCTTTGGAGAGCTTTCTCTGTTTCGATAATTGCTTCGCCATCTGAATGCTCGTCAGACTTAATCTCTGTCGGCTCTTGCATTGCAACATCCTCGTATTCCTCTTCGGGAAACTCTTGCCATTCGAACCCGGTCTCTTTTGGCATGTGTGCCATCTCTTGTATCGAAGGGAGATGCGCTGAAGTGATAGAAGCATTAAAGATTCCATGAACCAAAAGGGAAACATGAGAAGGCGTTGAAAGCTTGATCTTTCCTTCTAGTCTCATCCCTATCTTTGGCGCCCAAACAAGACCATTGACACCAACCAAAACATTTGCAAATGCTCCATCTCCATCAATCTTTCCGAGCTTCTGCTTAAAGTTTAAGTTTGAATGACTCATCAAAACTCCTTCGAATTGTGGTACGTATCTCATCAAAAGTGAGTCTAATTGTTCTGATGCCGCCCTACCAGCATCGTGCATTAGGACGGGCGGTATGCAAAGTGTGATATCTGGAAAGACTGTCTTGAAAGCTGTTTCTGCCGGTCCTTTGCCTCTGGTCTTTGCTAATTCCTTTGCTGTTTTGGGTATTGAAGGACTTCCTTCTCCTTCCGTTTCTGATGCAGATGTCATTGGAGTGTCCACAGATGCACTTCTCCGCCTTTCCTTTCTTTCTTCCTTTTCTCTTCTTTTGCGTTCCTTTCTCTCTTGCTTGGACGTAGAAGATGATGCTGATGCATCACTATCTTCTGCTGTCTCATCCTTACGTTCTTTCTTGCTACGATGCTTCTTTGCAGGCTTGGAGCTCGACTCAGGCTGTAAAGAAGGTCCAATCATACTTGGACCTGCAACCGTTGCCATGGCGATGTAGGATCGATTGATGACGATGATGTGTTAGTGCTAAAGTACGCTTCTGTTATAATTCTTTATCCAAAAATTTAGTCCGACACTAAAAATTCCAAAAAAAATTATTCGGCCGAATGCTAAGTTTGTTTTATTTGTAAACTTCCCGCGCCGCCTTTCGCGTTTTGTATATCCTTGACTACAAGACATTAATACCGGACATTCCGGTATTTTAACAAGCGCGGATGCAGATGCGGGCGCGATTTATGGGTTTAAAGAGAGTGCGTGAATGATGCCCGAAGTAATAAAGCGAGATGCAAGTAAGGGACACTGATCAGCTGCCTACAGCAAACGGCTACATTGGTATCCGAACCTCTCCACAGTCAAATGATATCGGATGGTGTTCTTCCCAAGTTTCATTCTATTGCATTGATAGCCATCATCACCCTCGACATCGGACACCTGTCAGGCTTCTTAATCTTGGAGAAGAACATATAGTCAATCAAAATAGGGTCATCCTGCTTCACTAAAGGCGCCATTCTAGCTCACTCTTCCAAACCCACCACAAATAAATCATCATGGCCGCCGAAGAACCCTTGACGCCTTTTGGCAATGCACTTGCTGGTGCTTTAGGAGGTATTTTTTCCAATGCAGTTGTTTATCCATTGGACACAGTCAAGACACGAATTCAAGCTGATGTCGGAGAAATTACAAAACCAGGACAAAAGTCCATTACAGATAAGGAAGGTAAAACAGTTATGAAAAAGGGTACAGGAATGTTAGAAGGTATTTTAACAATCATCAAATCCAAAGAAGGTCCTGCAGGATTATATCGTGGTTTTGGTGCAAGTATGGTAAACACATTCTCAACCCAATTCGCATACTTTTATTGGTATACAGTCGTAAGAACCTTATACATCAATAGAATCTCACGTGGAAAGGTTGGCGCTCCCGTTCAACAACTTTCAACGGCTATCGAACTCTTGCTAGGTGCTCTTGCAGGAGGATTAGCACAAATCTTTACCATTCCTGTCAGTGTCATTGCAACCCGTCAACAATTAGGAGGAGGCTCACCTTCCAAAGAAGAAGCAAAACCCGCAAGCACACCTTCCACATCCACCGGCAAAGCAAAAGAAGCAGTAGTAAAGGCTACCGGTGTGAGCGATTCAGATAGCTTCTTGGGTGTCGCTCGTGAAATTTTACGTGAAGATGGTGTCACAGGTCTCTGGCGTGGTTTGAAGCCAAGTCTCGTTTTGACTGTGAACCCTGCCATCACATATGGTGTTTATGAACGTGAGTATATGCTACGAAGTGTGATCGTGGATCTTTGACTGACTCTTTTCCCACTCACAGGTGTCAAGAATATCATCTTGGCCGCTTCAGCTGACGGCAAGATGACACCATACAAATCTTTCTTGGTAGGAGCCTTGTCAAAAACGCTGGCAACAATTGTTACATTCCCATACATTTTGTCTAAAATTCGTTTACAAGCAAAAGATACACGTTATAAAGGTGCAATCGATTGTTTGACACAAATCGCCAAAGAGAAAGGATTATCAGGATGGTATCAAGGTATGCAAGCTCAAATCACAAAAGCCGTCTTGGCACAAGCTTTGTTGTTCTATTTCCGTGACTACTTTGAGATTGTTACCAGGTATGTCCTATAAAGCTTCGAGAGCTCTTGATAATTCATCTGACATCTTTTTCTCCCATCACAGACGATTGCTACAACCCAAGCGAAAGTAAGAGATACACACATATTCTTCTTTCCACTATAGACCCGGTTTCTCCAAGACTCTCTTTTGTATGCAATCAATTTCGACTACTTTCTAATACAGTACGCTAGAATACAGATATGGATTTATGACGAGATGATCATTCTATTTTGGTACGAGCAAAGCATGAAGGTCTTCTGTTGTTTGAACGTACTCTATTCCCCATCCTTGCATTTCTTTAATTGCCGATTCGGTTGTCTCTTTTGCTACACCACGAACTGCATCCCCAACTATGATTGTGCGGAAGTGAAATTTTCTTGCATCAATCGCTGATGATAAAACACAGTAGTCCGTCGCCAGTCCGACTACAACGATTGTCTCAATGGGACCCCCTGCCTTGTTCTTACATTTGTGGCTATGCAGTATCTTTGACAATTGGGTGAATCCGAGGTACTGGTTATCACTGAGGAAAGAGGAAAATGCTGTGTCAATGATAAGTTAGTGCTTTTTCTTGAACCGGTCATACGTACGCAAAAGCCGAATATCCATCAACATGCTTGTCAGTGCCCTGCAGAAATGTGATTTGGAGTTTAGCTCATTTCCTCGTTCTGACAGTGGTATACAAACATACCTTTTGGATTATATGAACTGGAATACCTTGTTTGCGTTTAGCATTGATTGCATCTTCGACAATCGGGTGAAATTCTGCCCCTTTTGTACCTTGTATGCAATGATCTGGCCACATCATTTGATCAACTTTTTCACCCGTTTTGGCAGGATGAGGCACTTTGTGTTCCTTGAATGTGCCGGGACCATCTGGATGACTAGATGCGAATGAGATATGTTCTTTCGGATGAAAGTCCTGCTCAAAGAGAGTGTCAATGCCACATCGTATTAATCAGGCCTGTCATTACGTACCTGACTGGCAATAATCATATCAAAAGGATATGATTCGATCAAATTCTTCACTACTGGTAATATCCTCTCTGCATCTGGAACGGCAAGAGATCCTGAAATGAAGTCATGCTGTATATCCACCAATAGTAAAGCTACGCCGGACGATTCGTTTGTTCCATTTTGCATGATGTCTAATAATATTGACGGGATGATTGTAAAGATAAGATTTATTTGTGGAGAAATGTTTGTATAGTAAGATTAAACATACGCCGCGCTAAAACATATCTCCGAAGTACACGCTAAAAGAAGAAAAATTCAAAGGTCTACCTTTTGACTTCTTCTTCCGTCTCTCCATTGCAATTCGATCGATATCAGCATGAGCGGCCAGGCATCGACAGCAAGGCAGGTACAAATATGAAGGACACATACAGTACAGATCGATGACAAGATAAGATATGAAGAAGGAGGCTGTCACAAATTCAGCAAATGCTTGTGAAAATGCTTCACAATCTCATTCAAAGACTGAGACAACTATCGAGAAATTGAGTCAATTGCTGCAATCATGTCCTGCATCTGAAGAGCTTAAGAGTACATGGGAACGACCAAAAAAGCCTTCTATGCCTCTGTCAAAAGCTTCGGCTAGCCCTGATCCTCGTTTGGGTGACCTGCATGCTGTACTGCAATCGGGTCGATCCGTTGTTCGGGGCGCAAACAAGGACAGAGGAATACCAATGTGGATCGTAATTCGAATGTGTAAAGCTTCATGGCACAAAGATGGAACATGGCCATTGATGGGAAGTGATGAGATTGAAAATCAAACGCAAACAAAGTCTGTCAATCAAGATACCATTCAACGAGTTCGAAGCATTCATCCTTCTGCCCTGATAATACAAGCAGAACAAAACGACCATACCACAACCAAAGCTGTAGATGCAGCCTTCCCACAAAAGAATGGAGGACCTCCTATACGAATCGAGCCATCAGCAGACGAAATTGCTGAAGCTTATCGGCGTAGAGGCATCTTTGTCGAGCAAGTTTCCAAAGTGAGAGATGAAGATTGGTAGCTCATTTAGACTCACATGTAACAATATGATCCTTTTATGTATATATATACACTATCAGTAGAGAAGCCATACACTGGCAAAGGCTTGATTGCTTGTCCTCGAACAATGTATGCTAATTTCATGTATAACATCAAGAAGCCTATCAATCAAATTCGTGGTTAGCTTCTGCGTACAAGCGCGTAAAGAAGATTAAGCCCACCGTACTGCAAATAAGTTAGCTTAACGCCGCTCCTTGATTTTTATTTTCTTGACTTATTGCTACAAACATCCAGACATATGGTTGTGTGATGGGAGGAAGACTTACACAATCACAATGTCTTCCTCTTCCGATTTACGAAGATGGATAGGTGATAATGCAATCAAGCTGTTTGGCGTATCAGATTCAACTTTGGTAGATTTCGTTCAAGTAAGTGCTTTAGGTGCTAAATCATCTTCGGATCTTTACACAAAGCTTTCTTCGATGGGATTACCGGCAAGTCCAGAATCAAAGGCTTTTGTGAATCAGCTGTTCGATCGTGTACCACGACCTTCTTCCTCAAAGTCACAGCAAGCTCAGCCTCAAAGTTCAGAAAAGCCCTCTGGTGATGACAAAGGGAAGAGATATGCTCTTCTTATGGATGAAGACAATGAGGTTGACCAACTCAGAATAAAGCCTGAAAGGCGCAAAAAGAAGAAAGCAAAGACGGAAGATGAGATGGATCAGCGAAAGGCCACTGAAGACGAACATGTCGACAAACATGAATCCGAGGAGTCTCGCAGGGAACGAGAGAGGGTACGAGATTTAGCAGAAAGGGACGAATTTGCTCGAAGGATGCGAGATAAAGACAAAGACTCAACCAAAAAGATTGTAGAAGATTCTTCATCGGCAAAATTGAATCCAGAGATTGCTGCTCGTCGTTTGCTAGCAGATGATCTTAACGCGCGGCAAGAGGCCATGCCAGGTTTGCGTGAACGTAGTAGACAAGAGTATTTGGCAAAGAGAAGTCAGCAACAAATCGAATTGTTGAAGCAAGAGATTCGAGATGAAGAACGCTTCTTCCGTGGTCAAAAGCTATCTAAACGAGAAATTAAGGATCTGGAATACAAGAAAGAGGTTCTACGTTTGGCGGAAGAGAGAAGCAAGATTGACGATGGAGATGAAGGATACGTTATGCCAGAAGATTACATCACAGAACAAGGCAAGATCAACAAAAGAAAGAAAGAGCAAGCGCTCTATCAAAGATATGTTGATGCCAGACAGGAGCGTGAATCTCAGGCTAATCATATCACTGAAGTGGATCTATTCGAACAAGAACAAATTCAAAGATCCAAATTGGCCACCAAAGAAGTAGCAGCAGGAGAAGGCGATGGAGATTATGACTTTGTCTTCGATGAAAGTCAAACGATTCAGTTTGTTATGCAAGCAGACAAGCTTGAAGATGCTTTTGGAATGCGACCTGAAGATGAAAAGCTACGAGCACAGATTCAAGAGGCTCAGAAAAAGGCAGATTCCATAGAAGCTGTACGTAAATCGTTGCCGGTTTACGCTCTTCGGGAAGAGTTGCTTCAGGCTGTAGCAGATCATCAAGTCTTGGTCGTTGTAGGTGAGACAGGTTCCGGAAAAACTACACAGTTGCCGCAATTCTTGCACGAAGCAGGTTACACAAAAGGTGGATTGAAAGTAGGATGTACACAACCTCGTCGTGTAGCAGCAATGAGTGTAGCAGCTCGTGTGGCTGAAGAGATGGGCGCTCGACTCGGTAGGGAGTGCGGTTATAGCATTCGATTCGAAGACTGCACTTCAGACGTGACTGTGTTGAAGTACATGACTGATGGAATGCTTCTACGTGAATTCTTAACAGAGCCTGATTTGGCCGGGTACTCATGTCTGATCATCGATGAAGCACACGAACGTACACTCAGTACAGATATCCTTTTTGGATTGGTCAAAGATGTGGCACGTTATCGTCCAGACTTGAAATTGATCATTTCAAGTGCGACCATCAATGCAGAAAAGTTTAGTGGCTATTTTGATGACGCTCCAATCTTTTACGTTCCAGGAAGACGATTCCCAGTCGATATCCATTATACACCGCAACCTGAAGCGAATTATCTGCATGCTGCTATCACTACAGTCTTTCAGATCCATACCACCCAACCCAAGGGAGATATCCTAGTCTTCCTTACCGGTCAAGACGAAATTGATGCTGCGATGGAGAATCTTCAAGAAACTTCACGTGCACTGGGTAACAAAGTTGCAGAATTGATCATTTGTCCAATCTATGCAAATCTCCCATCAGAAATGCAAGCAAAGATTTTCGAGCCTACGCCTGAAGGTGCACGAAAAGTGGTATTGGCAACAAATATCGCCGAGACTTCAATCACGATCGATGGTGTAGTGTTTGTTATTGATCCTGGGTTTGTCAAACAAAACAGCTATAACCCCAGAACGGGAATGTCTAGCTTGACAGTTGTTCCTTGCAGTCGTGCTTCAGCTAATCAACGTGCAGGCAGAGCAGGTCGAGTTGGACCAGGTAAAACTTTCCGATTGTTTACCAAGTGGGCATTCGAAAACGAAATGGAAGCACATACACCGCCAGAAATCCAAAGGACGAATCTTTCCAACGTGGTATTACTCTTGAAATCCTTGGGTATCAACGATTTACTCAACTTTGATTTCCTCGATCCACCTCCAACCGATACATTGATGCGGAGCTTAAGTCTTCTGTATGCATTAGGTGCACTCAATGATAGAGGTGAGCTCACCAAACTTGGAAGACGAATGGCGGAATTTCCAGTGGATCCAATGTTAAGCAAGACTATTATCGCAAGTGAAGAGCATCATTGTACAGACGAAGTGCTTTCGATTGTTTCGATGTTACAAGAATCCAGTGCTCTATTTTATCGTCCTAAAGACAAAAAGATGCACGCCGATAAAGCCCGTGCTGCGCTCAGTCATCCTACTGGAGGAGATATTTTTACCATGTTGAACGTATGGGAAGCATGGGTGGAAAGTAATTACAGCTATCAATGGTGTATGGAAAACTTCGTTCAGCCAAAAGTACTTTCGAGAGTACGTGATGTTCGTGATCAATTGGCTCAGCTTTGTGATCGAGTTGAAATTGTTCCTGAATCCAATCGGGATGCTTCGGATCTGGTTCCGATTATGAAAAGCTTATGTGCAGGATACTTTAGCAATACGGCACAATTGCAAAGAGGAGGAGGATACAGAGCCATCAAACAAAATGCAAGCGTACACATTCATCCGTCTTCTTGCTTGTTCAAAGAGGTACCTCCGCCCAAGTTTGTGCTATACTACGAATTGGTGGAAACGAGCAAGAACTTTATGCGTTCATTGATGACAATTAAAGGTGAATGGTTGATTGAAGTGGCACCGCACTACTTTAATCGAGAAGATTTGGGAGAAACAGACAAGAATAAAAAGATGCCTAAAGGACAAGGAGCTTCCTCCTCACGTTAATCGTTGTACAATAGCATTACATGTATTTATACAGAAAGCAAATTATAGTTGAAATTCGGTCAGACGTACAGCACGATCTTGGCCTGCAGATGCCAAGATGGCACGTTTGCCATCGTGAATTGGCTGCCAGGCCAGCTCGTTGAGTGCGTCAGCATGTAGATTTGGAATCTTGAGAATAGCTGCCCAATCTGATTGTCCTGCACGTTGATAAAGCCACACATGACCATTTTCGCTTCCTACTGCCAATACTTTTTCATCAATTGCAGAAATTGCTGTAATTGGTTCTTTGAAGGAGAGTGTAGTAATCGGCAAGGCGTCTTTTCTAATCTCCTTTACGCCAGCATCCCAAAGCTTGACATTACCATCTCGTGATGCTGTAGCGAATTCATCGTTACCACACCAAGCAACGTCGTAAATGATTCGGCTGTGCGCTTCTTGTCCTTCTGCAACTTGCTCAAATACCTCGTCAGTTGATTCTTTGCCCTCTTCTGCTTGCTTTCGTGCAAACAAACGCCATGACCTATCACGACTGACGGATACTAGCTTTTGACCGTTTGGACTAAAACGTACACGGGTAACATTGAGAGAATGTCCCATCAAGACCTGTCGTTCACGCCATCCTTGTCTACTATCGTGCAATCGAATACCTGCATGTTCAGCATGACTTGCTTTACAGCTGCTAGCCACCAAACCAGATTCAACGTCAACATCCAAGGCTGCTAGTTCTAAACTGTGTCCATACAGTTTAGAGACTTCACTCCATAACGAATGATTGTGCAACTCTTCCTCGACTGGTGGCCTCTGAAGTTTAGTAGAGATAGATCGAATCGCACTGCCAATCGGCTGACCGGTAGCAGAAGGTCCATCAAGAGGATCACCTTGTTGGCCATCACGAGGATCAAAAATAGCTCGATTCGATAATCCAAGAGGCGGAACACTTGCTCCAACAGGACGGGGATCACCGTTCAATGTCGGCACTTTCTCCAAAGAAGCGGGTGTTGGCTTCACCTTTACCTTGTTCTTTTCAATCCATCCTCGAATCGCTGTGCTTCCGACCTTTGCTGCTGCCAATTCGCTGGCATCTTTTCCTTTTACGTCAGTTTCTCCAGATGCACCAATTACGCCAATAGTGAATCGATCAAGAACCTTTAAGTCACGTTTGGTTCGTTCTTTATCGATAAAATCTGCTCCTCCAACGGTTTCATCCGTGAATAAAAGGGCGGTAATATTCGGATCACTGCCAGGCGGTCCTGCGACATCTTTCAAGATGACGATATCGTGAAACAGCTCTGTTCGTCCGATTGCATTGCAGAATGCATTCATAAAGAGGGCCACACGATCAAGACGGGTTTGAATTGATTCAAGTAATTCGGCATGCTTCTTCTTTGCCAACATGCTTTCACCTGTCACACCTACTACGATCCTACGTGTAGCAAGTAGACATCCCATACTCAACAGGATCTTGTGTCCTACGTGCAAATGATCGAAAGTACCTCCAAGAGCGATTGCTTCGTGTTGTTGGAAGGAAGAAGGCTCATCAGGTGAAGTGGACGCATCGATGCCACTTTCTTCATCTGACCCAGTCTCCAACTGGGATGCATTATAAGTCTCAAAGGGCGGCTTGAAGTCTTTATCATTAACAACGAACAATTCATCGGGCTTTTGAACTTGTGTCAATTTGACTTGCGCACTTTGAGATCCCATCAAAAGAACGTCCACGTCAAATAATAATTGATCAGCTTCGACGGCCGGCCCCCAGCTCATCGCATAGCACCATTTGAGAAATGCTTGAACTTGCTCAAAAGATGCTTGTGGGGATTTACCATGTTGAACATCATCAAAAAGAGGTGATACGACAACGATGTTCAACCTTCCTTTTCGTAAAGACTTCTTGGTAGCCTCCTTGATGCAATTTGCAATCTTTCCGGGTTTGATGAGATGAGCAAGATCAGGGATGTAAACAATCAGAAGATTAGCACTCTGCTCTTTGGGTAACATGTTTAGGTTTTGAGCAGACTGTACGAATCCTCTTGGTGCTTCAAAGACTCTGATCACTTTCTCATCACCAGCACTTGCAAATGCTAAACGAGAAAGCCAAGAAAGAGCAGTAATCTCGTATCCGTGCGTTTGTGGTCTTGCCATCTCGTGCCATGAGTGCTTATCTCCTTCGCGGTAGCAGCCATGCAGTCTTGTGGTCTTGTCCAATCCACCCGTAAGGATGTATTGACCTCCAGGCTCCCAGCGTACCGTAGTTGCAGCACCAAAGTGACCACCTAAGCCAGGTTGAGGCAGCCAAGGTTGCGCTCTGCCATTCTCTTCATGTCTGCTCCAAATATGTACAGCACCTCCATAGCCATGCGCAAGGGTTGCTTGTTGGGTGGACGATGGTCGGATTGTTGGGTCCCATGCACATCCGTACATTCCATTTGCTGCACTGCCCACGTTCCCCAATTCACCAAATCGCTGCAGGGCAACCCATACGTCTTGCTCCTTACTATCAATTCGTTTCTTTGTTTCTGCTTCATCGAAGAGCGGCAAATCAATCCCTGCGATCGCCTTTCCAACACCGGAGGATGGAGTCCAAAGGATCACACTATTATCAGCACTTGAGGAAAGCAAAGCGGCTGGCTGTCCTTCAAGCGAAGCAGGCGCCCACCGAAGACCTGTAACCCAATGTTCATGTCCAATCAACAAAGCATCAAACGATATACTCCACTTCTTTGCTTCACATCGGAATGTCTGCATCTTTGTTGCCATTGCCTCATCTTCGCCATCTTCAATCTCGGAAGCCATTTTGTCAAACTCATCACGTTCTTCCTCCTTTACTGGTGTGTGGACCACTTGTTGGTTATCATCCGATTGTTCAATACGCCAAAGACGAATTCCATGATCTTGTGCACCACTTGCCAACATCACCCAAGGCTCATCTTCCTTACCAGACCGACAAAAGTCTATCGAACGTACCCAATCTGTGTGACCCAACAACGAAAATAATCGAGTGAATGTTCTACCATCTTCTGCCAGAAACAAATCAATCTTTGAATCTGTGCCGCTGACAGCTAATAGTAAAGCATTGACAGTACCCGGTAGAGGTGTGATGGCGATATCGAGAGGCAATACTTCAGTCCGAGTTTCCGCTCTAGATCTCCCTAGTGAGATTGTTTGTACAAGTTCGACCTCTGCATTGCCCTTAACACTCCATACCTGTAGCATACCATCCGATGTAGCAGAAGCAAATAGTATCTCATCGTTTGTGTTTTGGCTTTTCTCAACTTGAGAAGGATCTTTTCTTAGTACACCCAAAGCACGAATTGAAGCTGAAGGTTCTGCTTTTGCTTTTCTTGCTGGGAACCCTGCTGGTTTCTTTTGTGTTTGTGATTGCTTTGGACTTGCTTGCCATTCTTGATGTAATTGCCATTCGGATGATAATTCTGAATTGGTTACATGATAAGTGAATAGGTATAGGTATCCATCTTCTGAAGCAGCGATGATCTTTGGTTTTGCATTACTATATCTCGGATGTGCAAATTTGAGTACTGTAAGAATTTCGTTGGGAGTTGCGATCAATCGTGTTGGCTGTCTATGAATATCACCAATATTTCTAGCAATAGCAACATTTCGATCGGAAGCATAGGCTACCTCTGATATTCCTTCTTCGAGGATTGTCCAATCGACCACATGTGAATTTCGATTGGCAGATGCAGCTGTATAGATGCATTCCGCACGAGCATTTGCGGATGAGAATGTGGTCGTCATTGTCTATTTGTGGTAGCAATGAGAAGAAATCAATCGCGAATCTATTCATAATAAAAAAGGGCAAAAGCTCTAAAATCACCGAGAATACTAGACTAGTTTTAATAATTACTTTCTGCTTACATAAGAATGACTTGGTACCTTTTGCGGTATTAGCGCTTTGATCCGTACTACAGGGGGCTCGAGAAGAAAGGGAAATGCCACTTTCGCCAAACCCTTTCCGTTGTGTTACTTATTAAGTCATCAAGGAGATGGGAAGAAAGATTTTGTACGTCTCAATGCAATGGAAATTAACTCCTGATTAGCCACGGCGGCACTGCACTTGCTTAATATAAAATTGCAATTAATTGAATAAATATTTGTTAATATAATTTTATTGATATAATTAATCGAAACAAGTTGGATAATTTGATAATGCCGGATGGTCGCTGTATCATTATATAAAAATAGAGAGGTGGTTGAATCTGCAACAATTTTATAAAATAAAATTGAAAGTTGTAATTAATCTTTCTTAGAATATATTTTCAAGATTTAATAAAATATGATACATTTTATTAATTATCTATTATGAAACCAACCTCTACTCTTAAGTACTTCTTCTGCGATAAACTTCTGACCGTAAAGAATTGTGTCAGATCGTCGTAAGTGTTCTTTATACATGCATTTCTAGTCGGAGTGAAAGATTACTCGGCGATCAATTGGTACCCAGCTCTTTAAAGCTGTAGGGTGAACGGAAACAGGCGGAGAGAAAGTGTAAATCTATATATAGCCTGCAAGCTGCGCGTAGAAAAAGGGATGCCAAACGGCGCAGCGTAAGAAACATTTTAAGAGCGCGTTTTAATGCAATAATAATAGCTTTCATCAGCCCTGTAACAAACAGACCCCCTTCCCTGTCTGTCTGAATGACAAAACATTCATTTCGCGCGCAACACAAAGGCCGCTTATTCTCGTGAGCACTGCTATTCCGCTTATCGTTTGACACATTTGACATTTTGAATACACATATCTGTTTGCGAAACATTCATCACTCCCATCATTCTCGCTCGCATTCATTCACTCAATCCTCACCCTCTGCACTCCGTCAATCCCTGCAATCAGCAAACATCAGCAAATCTCGCCCATCCACATACGGACTTTCATCTCCGTAACGTCTTTCATTTCAGAGATTTGTACAGTGTTGAGTTTCATTTCTCAGCAAATGCAATCATCGATTTCCATTATATTCCAGTGCCAAAATTGAGTATACCTCTTCATCACTGAGCCGGTCTCGTGATCAAGCGGCACAAAACACCGCGACCACGCAGCAAATTCCAGTCATTTCGAACAATAATCTATAACGTCTACTAACGATAAAAACACACATCACGACGTAATCTCTCACCCGTTCTTTCACACCATCCAAACCTAGCGCAATGGTTTGCTGTGGTAAAGCAACATGGAAGCGGGAGGAGGTAGCGGATCATAAATTCGACTTTATCGACGTGAGAGATTATTACAGCAATACATTCTTTACAAGGCTACGGTACATGTGGGTTTTCATTATGGTTGGAAAGGGATTTGCTGTATACATTGCAGACATCTACACTGCAATCACCTTACTCGCATTTCACAGATTCAACGGATCAATCTATACCAGAGTTGAAGCAGATAGCGATAATCCGCTTCGTGTTCCTTTCGATTATGGTCGATGGATCTTTACCGGTTGTATCATTTTCTCATTCTGCCTTTTGGCGTATGAAGCGCATAAAGCCAGAGCTGTGGTTCGAAGCAGAGATATCAGTTATGCATACACAAACGTGATGGCTAACGATTATTACTCTATTCGAAGTTATAATCACTTTTGTTTCTTCTGTCAAATTAACAATTCAAAGAAGAAAAAGGACGAATTGGCTTTCTTCATCTTCTTTACGTTCAAAGGATGGAAAAGACTTTTGGTGGCAGATGGACCGAGACAAGTAATCAATGCATTGACCTTATACGCTTTAGCAAGAGCGGCAAACTTTTCGACTGATCTATATCAATACTATGAAGGCAATTACTTTACAGCAGCCATGTTACTCACCATGTTGTTCACAGTGGTAATCTTTGCTGGCAGTGCCGTCCTGCTGGCTTTGGCTTGTTTGATGTATTTGCCTCTCATTTGCTACATTCAAGGGAACTTGAAGGAGTACTGTTGTCACAAGATCGATAAACGTATTTCTGAGCTAGTACAAAAGAAGAAGAAGCAACGGCTCGGCAAGTACGCAGCAATTGCTAGGGCAGAAGCAGCGGGAGATTTCTCCCACTTGATGAACAAGCGAGGTATCATTGTTGGACAAAAGATGGTTCAGCCAACGCTGCCTAACTTAGATGTCGATTTGTACAACGATGATGCAAAACCTATGAAGCAATTTGGACAGCAACGCACTGCGTCAATGTCATCATCTACTGTGAACGGTCTACATGGACCTGACAAAGGATTATATGCCATGAAAGAAGGCGATGACTATGGAAGCACAGCTCATTTGATGTTCAATCAAGGGTATGCAGGATCAATACATGGTCATCCTATGCACGGCTCCAATTTGAGTGTCAGCAGCGGAACACTAAATGCTAGCCAACCACCAACTATGAACAACTCACCAGATGCCTACCCTGTGCATGTACGAGGAAGGGCTGGAACAGGTACGCTAGACGGTCAGATGACCGATGGCAGCTTGCCTATGGGTAAGGTGTTAGCGCAGATGGGACCGATTGGCACAAGTCCTTCATTATTTGCACAAAGGAAAGTGGGAATGAACGGCAGTCAAAACGGAGCAAGTACTGATCAGTATGGACAACGATCGCAAAATGGTTATTACTCTACACCGTATGAGACTGAACATTCTTCCCGTAGCGCAACGAATGATGCTTATGGTGATCACAATAGTGGAGCCAATAGCCATGAAGCATATGAGATGCAATCGCAAGGCGGACAAAATGGCATGAACGACCACACGTACGGCTATCCTCCGAGCGAAGGCATGCGATACCCAGATGCCGATGGTGGTGTTGGTGGTCATGATTTATCGGCTTATACCCCCTACCAAGCTGACCAAGGAGGCCAATCGAATCAACAAGCTTATTTGCAGCCTAGTAATCAGGGCGTTGCTGGAGGAGGAAGCAGCCATGGAAACAGTCGTGTTCAAAGCTTTGCTTTTGGAGATGTCTATGATGATTATTTGGAAGAGCCAGGGCAAAATGTGGATCGTGATTCGTATGGTCAGGCATCACAAGAACATCATGTTACGAGTGAAACATTTGGTTATCGAAACTCGGGCCATCTTCCTAACGAACAGCAGCAAGCGTATAGACAGCAGCAGAATTATGATCAACAGCATTATCAACATGCATATAGTCATGATACTCAACAGATGAATAATCAAGATCATGGTTATAGTACCGATCGATCGCAACATTTGAATCCACGATACGGTGGTCCGGGTGATGGTTACTCAGATCGTCAAGGATCTTATTCACCTAATGGATATGACGGAAATTCAGGACAGTATATGAATAATCAGGGAAGTCATAATCAGCAATATTCTTATCAAAATCAAGGCTACGACAATCATCCAGCTTCTTACGAAAATGCTAATTCTTTTGCTCGGTGATTATGGCGTATCACCATTAGCTAGACTTTATCTACACTTTTGCCAACGGGATCATACCTTTTCACAATCCTTTTTATCTTTTCAATCTGTATTCTATTCATCTACTCTCCTTAATGTTAGAGTTTTTGTCACCTTCAACACACAGAGCCGATCATATCATAAAGCGATAAGGTGCTTATGGTTGCTTATCTGCCTATTGGTGGAGGCATGCGTGTCAAAAAAAAGTGTGCCGCGTTAATTACCTAAAGTTACAGTACTACGCTTGCATGCAGGCAGACGGAACGGCTTTTGTTCAGGAATGGTGTCATCGGGGATAAGAAGCAAAAGGGCTTAAGGAGGTAGGTACAAGCTGATTGCCACGTTATGGGGGAGATTGATTAGAGTATATGCACACGACATCTTTTCCATTTACTATCATCATCATCAAATCACTAATTTGGTCGCCTTCTATGCGATTTGCATCTAATACAGGATTGAGAAAGTCAGCAACAATCTTGTTAGGAAGTTCAAATTTATTGGTAGCACGTTCAACTGTTTCCAACTCATCAGCATTACAATCCAATTTCAGCACATCGTGTAATCGATATTCTCCTCTATTAAACTTCTGTCCAGCAAGTTTAAGATATAGCCAAGTTCAAACAAACACAACCTTTCCACCTACACATCAACATATACGCAAAATGGGTAGTGACGCGAGTAGACCGGACGGTGCCAACCTGCCCAAAGGCAAAAGTGAATCCGAATGGAGAACAGTCTTAAGTCCTGCTCAATTCAAAGTTTTACGTGAAGCAGGAACCGAAAGAGCATTCACACATGAATACGAAACAAACGATAAAGCTGGTGTTTATAATTGTGCAGCATGTGAAACACCTCTCTATAAATCCGCAACTAAATTCAAAAGTGGTTGTGGTTGGCCTGCTTTCTTTGACGCAATTCCAGGAGCAGTTAAGAGAAATGTGGACAGATCTTTGGGCATGGTAAGTTGATCGCAGAAAGAAATCTCGGAAGTCCACTTGCTGACACTTTTCCCTCCCCTCCATAGAAACGTGTCGAAATTCGTTGCGCTGCCTGTGATTCTCATTTGGGTCACGTATTCGAAGGTGAAGGATTCCAAACACCGACTGACGAAAGACATGTGAGTTTCACTAGATTGTCAATTATATCCTGTTGCTTTTCTTACTAATACTATGTAACCTCTCCCTTCGCTCCAGTGCGTCAATGGTATCTCTCTTCGTTTCAACGACGAGAAAGATGGAAAGATCTAGATATTACTACATTTACCTTGTTTGTGCCTTGGATTTAATAATATGCTCAGATTCAACTATAATAGTGAGACATGCTTGATAACAGAATGAACAATACATTTAAAGTAGAACTGAACAACAACTTGTATGGATACCCTTCAAGGGAAGTACATTATCGTCTTTGCTTAATATCCACTTGCACCTGGGGCAGTTTCACCTTCCCGTCTCAGACTGAGCAGAATCTCTTTCATTCTTGTTAAATCAGAAGATCCAGGTCCACCTCTTGCAATCGTTTTGCTTTGAGAATTTTGCAAATCGACCAATTTCGTTACACGAGACCAAGTTGTACCTTCTGCTAATTCAGCTTGTCTTTGTGCTTTAAATGCTGCTTCGGCTTCTTTGTTCTTTGCAATACTCTTTTCCTTCTTTTTATTATATTCTGCATAATAATTATCGATATCCTGTTCTGCTTTACTGATCGTTTCTCCTTTTCTACGTTCGGCTGCTGCTTCTCTGCGTGCGATATCTTCTTCTTGTTCTTCACGCCATCTACGAACGGCTTCTGGTTCCTCATCATCACCGTGCAAGCCATATGGATCAGCTGGTACACCGGGAGCAACACTAGGTGCACGGTATGAGTTTTCCTGTGCGCCAGAACCAATGTTTGAGCCGACGTTTGGAGCCATGAATCCATTAGTAGAAGCATGGGCAGCAGGATGTGGCTCTGAAGGGATATCGTCATCGAGTTCTGGGAATTGCTTCTCGAATTGATCGCGCTCTGAATCGACGGGTGCAGCCGGTGCACCACCACCACCGCCTAATAGATCATCACCGTCAAATCCTGCATTTGGCGCAGCATTTGTGGTTGAAGTAGGTGCGCCAAAGCCATCATCTTCTCCATCAAGGGCAGGGAAATTAGAAGCTGAAGTTTCGAAATCGTGATTTCCGGATGGAACTGATTGACCTTGCAAAGAACTTAAACTATTTCCGCCTGTTTGTCCTGTTGATCCACCGAACAGATCTGCTTCCCCTGATAACGCACCAGCAGCCGCTCTTTCACGAGCAAGGAAATCTGCCGTTGGATCTGATTCTTGTCTTTCACCGAAATCGAACGACATTATTGTATGTGTGTATGTGTTAGGATGGAGGTGATGATGAATTCATTCACCCGTGCACCTTTGCTGGAAATTCAGAAGGTTGACATTCAACACTTTAAAGCAGCAGCACTGCACTGCACTGCACTGCTTGTACGCCTGCGTGCGTGCGCCTCGCTGTTGAACTTCTTAGCAGTCGCGCGGTTCTGTCAAAACAAGGTTGTAAATGCCCATGCACAGCAAACACAGCAAAGCAAACCTCAACATCTTATATAATCACAGACACTTATTGTGTCAGTAACAGGATCCTGATAATGGTTAAAAGATCGTTGGTCAAGAGGCTAGAATGATCAAGGTCACTGATAAGTGAGAGGAAGATAGCATTAGCCGCAATGCTATTCTAGGGAGGCTGAAAAGATGATTGGGCCATGAAGTAGCGAGGTGAAGATGCTCTAATACTCAGGAATAGCAAATCTCTGAGCAGATGGGAAGCGATTCCTAGAGACTCCATCTTCAGAACATAAACCTTAGAGTACAGTTTCAGTAGAAAGAATTGCGTATGACGAAGAGCGTTCTGATTCCAGCCTATGCTAAGAAGGAGAGAAAGCAAATCTAAAGAACCGTTTTATGTCACACACTCACGTTCACGCCCACAATGGAAAGGCCAATACATGAAATTAAGACTCATGAAAGCACTGTGCTTTTTGTGTATAGTATGTGATTGGGGGATGAAATACAGATTTGATGATGTGTGAGGGAAGTAATGACAAATGATGCAGATGGCGCCTAGTAGCACTCCTACACCATCTTCAATACCATGGACGACAACAAATCACGCTTTGACAACATCAAAGCGAACCGACGGGCAAAGAGAGCATTTAGCGGGTGATGATACCATCGAAACGTTGACGGAACCATGCTGCAGTTTCTTCCTTTGTGATGCGGTGTTTAGCACCAACACGGCTGTTACGTTGCTTGCGTTTGGAGATACGGAAACCGGGTCTGTCCATGACGACAACCATGTCCATACCGAAAATACCAACACCAGGGTCGTACTTGATACCCAAATCAATGTGTTCGGTGATACCGAAACCAAAGTTTCCTGTATCACTGAAGTTACCACGGCGAAGTTCGTATTCCTTGACCTTAAGACCACGTTCAAGAATTTCTTCAGCTTTTGGTCCTCTGACGGTAACGTGGCAAGCAATCTTTTCGTTACGACGGATACCGAAACCACGCAAAGTGTAACGGGCCTTGGAGGTGACTGGTGTTTGACCGGTCAATTGTTCCAACACCTTGGTTGCACGGGTCAATCTGTCACCAGATTCACCGACTGAGATGTTGACGACGAGCTTCTCCACGCGGAGCTCCTGAGGGATAAATAAGAGATGTTTTGGTCAGTATGCTGTGTTGCTGGAATGAAAGATGCTGGAATCGATCTAGACGTAGGATGGAGTGTGAGAATGATGAGATGTGTCCCACTGAAGCTGCATTGATCGAGTTAATCGGCATCTTAACAATGAAAAAAGCCTGTCAATGGAGAAGACGTGGTTGCACAGTATGATTCGAGGTCCAGTGTCCACTAATGAGCTGTCGTGAATGGTCGAAATAATTGCTGAAGCTGTCTTACTCGAAAAGTGCGATACCCTCTTCCATTCCCTACTCTCATCTCTCTGATTCGAATTCCAAGCATTGTCATACTCACTTTCATAGGGTTGACCGCCTTGTTTGATTCTGCCATCTTTGCTGTTTTGATGATCGACAGTTTATGGTGATGGTGAAGATGAGGAGATTCTAATAAATCTGTAATTCTTTAGCAGCGAATACGGTCAATTGTACACTGCTCTCAGAATCAGCCTACGATAATGCCCTTGCAACACTAGAGTGTAAAGCAGCTCTATCTTCTGAATCTGTAACCTGAGTGTATTTGCCTGCTTGTACGGCTAACCTGCACGCGCTGCGGATGTCTACAGTCAGAAAGTTTGCTGCGCTCAAAATTGTGAAGTTGGTCATCTGACACGTGAGCGCTCTCTCCCACCGACTTATATAATCATTAAATTTCAATTCCTGCAGACGGCAAACCCCTTGATTTTTCTTATCCGCGCCACGATTCAACCCGCGCTATTCTTATAAGGTGGTGCATCAATAACAGCGCTCAATTACAACACGGATTCACAGGCGTAGGGCGGAGTGAATAAGCCGGGCAAAACGCCTGTTTATTTTCCAAAGTTTCAACCCAGGGAGCAAAATTAGATTTCTATAATTTTTTTTTCTTACGTGCCTAGCTGCTAAAATAAAAAACTTGAAGTTGTCATTTGAGAAACGCCTGTTTGGAGAAAACTATAAAACGGTGCCAACACTTTTCACTTTTAGCCACAACAATCTTTAACAAAAAACAATTATAGAGGATCCCCCAAATTGATCCATTTTCGAAAGAAGGAAGAAAAGTACACTTTTAAACTTGATATGACTTACGAGAACAGACAAAATGGAACCGGTGGCAATGCAGCTGGTTTAGAGGCAAAATTTGATGGCTTAAACGTTTCACAAAACGGAAACGGTGCAAAAAGAAGTGCTTACGTTCCACCTCATCTACGTGGTGCTGCTCCAGCATTTACTCCAAAACAAAACGGTGCAGGAGCTAGCGAACGTGGTCCAGCTTTACCACCTTCAGGTGGACCAGGTGGTGCACCATCTTATGGCAACGCATTCAGCTCTCGTGGTGGCGGTTTTAGCAATGGTGGTGGTTTAGCTACACGTGGTGGCGGTGGCGGTTGGGATAACAACTATGGAGGTCGCAGCGGCGGTGGTGGTGGTGGTTATGGCGGCAGCAGTGCCGGCTTTGGATCATGGAAAGACGGAAAGCACGTCTACGGTGCTGTCAACCAACGTATTCAGAAAGAACTTTTCGGTGAAGTCGATGATGGTCAACACCAAAGCACTGGTATCAACTTTGACAAATATGGAGATATCCCAGTTGATGTTTCAGGAAGAGATGTTCCTGAACCCGTTACTGAGTTTACATCGCCTCCCGTTGATTCCCATCTTTTGGAAAACATCAAACTTGCACGTTACACTACACCTACGCCTGTTCAGAAATACTCTTTACCAATCGTAGCACTTGGACGTGATTTGATGGGTTGTGCTCAAACAGGTTCAGGAAAAACTGGTGGTTTCTTGTTCCCAATCTTATCAGCTTTGTTCACCCACGGTCCTCCCCCACCACCAGAAGAGATGGTACATGGAGGATTTGGACGTCGTAAGGCATTCCCAACAACTTTAATCTTGGCTCCTACTCGTGAGCTTGTTTCTCAAATTCACGATGAAGCAAGAAAATTCACCTACCGTTCATGGGTCAAACCAGCCGTTGTTTACGGTGGTGCAGATATCGTTGGTCAATTGCGTCAAATTGAGCGTGGTTGTGATTTGCTAACAGCCACCCCTGGTCGTTTGGTCGATTTGATCGAGCGTGGACGCATCAGCTTGAGCAACGTTCGTTTCTTGGTTTTGGATGAAGCCGATAGAATGCTTGATATGGGTTTCGAACCTCAAATTCGTCGTATTGTCGAACAAGAAGATATGCCCGGTGTCATGGAACGTCAAACACTCATGTTCAGTGCCACTTTCCCTCGCGACATCCAAATGTTGGCAAAGGACTTCTTGAAAGAATACGTTTTCCTTTCAGTTGGTCGCGTTGGTAGTACATCTGAAAACATCACTCAAAAGATCGAATACGTTGAAGATGACGACAAACGATCAGTCTTGTTGGACGTTTTGGCCAGTATGCCCACTGGTGGATTGACGTTAATTTTCGTGGAAACCAAGCGTATGGCTGATATGTTGAGCGATTTCTTATTGCGAAGCAACATCGGTGCCACTTCTATTCACGGTGACCGTACTCAACGTGAACGTGAACGTGCTCTCGAACTTTTCCGTTCTGGAAAGACACCAATCATGGTTGCCACTGCTGTCGCTGCACGTGGTTTAGATATCCCCAATGTTACACACGTTATCAACTATGACTTACCCAGCGATATCGATGATTACGTTCACAGAATCGGTCGTACAGGTCGTGCTGGTAACGTTGGACAAGCAACTGCATTCTTCAACCGTGGAAACCGCAACATTGTTCGTGACCTTTTGGATCTACTCAAAGAAGCAAATCAAGATACACCTCAATGGCTTGAAGCTGTTGCACGTGAAAGCTCGTTCGGCGGCGGTGGCGGCTTTGGTCGTGGTGGTCGTGGAGGAGGCCGTGGTGGCTCTCGTCCTAGAGGAGGAGGCAGTTCATTCGGTGGTCGTGATGCCCGATTCAGCGGTGGTGGCGGCGGCTTCGGTGGTGGTGGTGGTGCAGGGTTCGGAGGTGCCCCTCGCGGAGGAGGTGGTGCAGGTGGTTACGGAGGAGGCTATGGTGGCGGTGCAAGCGGAGGTAGTTATGGAGGCCCACCACCTACCAATGGGGGAAGCTACGGTGGAAGTGGTGGTCCATCTTGGTGGTGATTGCGTTCACGCATCATGTGCTTCCTCCATTTCTCTCTTCTCCGTTCCGCCATGTCTATTCTTCCGACTCCGATCTTCTCGTATATTCAATTTCTTTGATCAATGTCGTCAAGTCCAACATTCATCAAGACGACAATGTACACTTCTCGTGTGAACCTGTTTGGCTTACGCCTTTATGCCTTTTTACGACATACAACTTGGACATTTCTCTTTTCTTCTGCATTTCTCAAAAAAACAATAGACCCAAAGCAAGCATTCAACTAGAACATAGACGGCAATTTTTTCCTTTCAATCTGTACACAAAATCGCAACGCAAACTATCAATCAACAAAAAGAAGTTTATGGAAGAAAGGAATTCTATCCATTACTGCTGTCTAGGTCAAAAGAACAGGGGGAAGAATTAAAACTCTTTCCTCTTCTTTTTTTCCCATGCAAAAATACTGTTATTTTACGCTACTTTTCCACCTCAAGAGATTCTTTAATCAGCAAAACATTTTGGGAAAGTCGGCGTGAATGCGCAAGACGAAAAAGAGACATTTTATTGGGTCTTCTGTTACATCATGATCAATCCTACAAATCTAGAAAATTAAATACTAAACTCCTCACATGCACAAAATCTCATTTGATTGAGAAATATAGAAAAGAGCAATCTCCATACCCTGTGTCAACAATATTATCATCTCTGAAAGCTTCTATCAAAGTGTCTGCGTGAATTCCGAGAAAGATCTAAGGCTATTTAATACAAAATAAGATCAATGAAAGTAATAGTACACCTACGTCTTCTTGGTAAAGAAAGACGATAGCTTACTCTGACCACCGGCTGCTTTGTTGGTGGTCTTCTTTGGTGGAGGAGCAGAAGGTGCGGAAGCCGGTGCTGCTTGCTCTTTCTTGCTGCTCTCTGCATCGGTGGTTTTCTTTGTTTCGCTTTTACTCTTTGCAGGCGCTTTCTTCGCGGGTGCTTTCTTTGTGGTCTTTTCTGATTCTCCATCACTCTCGTCTGTCGTATACAATTCTACTTCCTCTACATCTCTGGTCTGCTTGTACCCTTTCTCGTTCGTATATCTTTCTTTTCTGATAACTTTGCGTTCTTTCTGTACTCTCTTTTTCGTACCTGGCTGTGCATTTGTCTGAGCATGATCTGTTTCCTTCCCTTCTCCTCCCATCATGCTCGTAGCAGTGCTATCGCCAATAGGCACATCCGGGTCTGCATTTCCATCTTTGTCCTCATCCATCATATCCATCAACTCTTGTTTCTGCCTTCTTCTCTTTTCTTCTTGTGCGCTCAGAGGTTTATCACTTGCATCAGCTCTCTTCCGCTCAGCTCCTCCTTGTTCGACGGGTACGTCTGTTGACATCTTTGAATCTCCAACATATCCAATCGGTGTATCTTCGTCCTCTTCTTCGTCATCGTCAATCTGCTTTGAGGTTTTCTTGGCTTTTGTAGTATCGGACTTCTTTTCGGCAGCCTTCTTATTGGTCTCTTCTTTCTCCTTCTTTGTGGTTGACTTTGTACTTGCACCAAAATTGAGCTTAGAAGAACTTTCTGCTTTTGATGAAGGTTTGGTCTCGCTTGCTTTGGCGGGAGGTTTGATATCCGGCTTCGTATCTTGCTTGATGGGAACGATACCGCTCGATGATGCCTTATTCTGTCCGGATCGTGTTATATCCTTTGCCGGTGCAATACCGCCAAGATGTGCTCCATATCCAGTCTCACTCCATGCATTCACATATTCTGGCGTATTCTTCAATTCATGTTGAATGCTTGGTAATTGAGACAAAGCAGCCACTTTTTGCACCTTTGTGGATGTATTTGGTAGAGGAGGACTTAGAGCATAGAGAGATACAATTGGCGATTGTGCAAATAATTTTTTGGTTTCTTCTAAATGCTCAGAATCGGATAGATAGACTGCTTTATGGCTACCTTGCATAGATTTGTTTATGCCATCTAATTCCATAGAATCATCTGTTTTTTGTGAGTCGATATCAAGTACACTTTTAGCATGTACTTGTCCGGTCAAAGAATATAAGGCATATGGTAGTGATTCATTGCTCTTTTCCTGTTGTTGCAGAAATGATTCCATATACGAACGTGCTTTGTTGATATGTATTTGGTGTTGAATTGCAATCAGCTTTGCCGTCACTGGCTTGCTGTCCTGAATTAGTCTCCTTTCGATGGAGACCAGTACCTTTTCGTCCATCTCTTGCAAAGATCACACTTTGATGGTGGACAGAGCGGTGAAGGCGTCACTTGTGCTCTGAGAAGTGTTGGTCTTTGAAATGCATCATGGCGCGTGTAAAGTTGAATTGAAGCGCGTATATGAATAGCCAGCCATTCTTCGCGTTGTTTAAAGCAGACAATCAGAGCAAATGCACGTGAGAAGCAAAGGCCAATTCTTCTTAAAATCCACATATGCTTGCAGCACAAATAACACTTGTGCAAGACAGCAAAGGAAAGCGTCACAATCACCTTAACCACTCTCATCATCGCAAAGATGTCTACAGACAAAAGTGATTCCACATTCGATGCGATCACTAGCAAACTTGCCAGTCTAACTAATGACGACAAAAGCAAAAAGACCGATGATACAGCAAAACCAAATGGAGATGCAGCAAAATCCCCACCTGCTGCTGAGTCGTCCAAAGCAAAAGCAGGAGAAGAAGAATCAAATCTACGAGAATCCAATTATGATGTCACAGTCACATTGGCAGATCAACAAGCTGATCCAAATTCACCATTGTACAGTGTAAAGACATTTGAAGAATTGAACTTGCATGAAGATCTTTTGAAAGGAATCTATGGTATGAAATATCAAAAGCCTTCTAAAATTCAAGAGCGTGCATTGCCTTTGTTGCTACAAAACCCACCAAGAAACATGATCGGACAGTCACAATCTGGTACAGGTAAAACAGCAGCATTCGTTCTCACTATGCTTTCAAGAGTTGACTTTTCAATCGATAAACCACAAGCAATCGCTTTGGCACCTTCAAGAGAATTGGCAAGACAGATCATGGACGTCGTTCGATTGATGGGCAAACATACAAAAGTGAAACTTTGTGAAGCAATTCCAGGAGCTGTACAGAGAGGTGAAAAGGTTTCGGCACATGTAGTCGTTGGAACACCAGGAAAGATGTTTGACCTGATCAAAGCGCGTGCAATTGATACCAGTAACGTGAAGGTGTTCGTCTTGGATGAAGCAGACAACATGTTGGATCAACAGAGTTTGGGAGAACAAAGTATCCGAGTAAAGAACACCATGCCAAAGACATGTCAATTGGTTCTGTTCTCTGCTACTTTCCCCGATAATGTTCGTGACTTTGCCGGTCGTCTTGCACCGAGTGCTAACGAAATCCGACTTAAGCAAGAGGAATTGAGTGTTGATGCGATCAAACAACTTTACATGGACTGCAAATCAGAAGAACACAAGTACGAGGTATTGGTGGACCTATACAGTCTTTTGACGATCGGACAAAGTATTATCTTTTGTGCAAAACGTGAGACTGCAGATCGAATTGCCAAGAAGATGACAGATGACGGACACAAGGTGGATTCATTGCATGGTAAGCTCGAGCTAGCAGATCGTGATGCAACAATTGATGCATTCAGAAGTGGAAAATCAAAAGTTCTCATTTCTACCAATGTAATTGCTCGTGGTATTGATATCATGCAAGTCACTTTGGTGATTAATTACGATATGCCAGTCACCGCTGATGGAAAAGCAGATGCAGAAACATACTTGCACAGAATTGGAAGAACGGGTCGTTTTGGACGTAAAGGTGTTTCGATCAATTTTGTTCATGATAAATCATCATGGCAACTGATGCACGATATCGAGACTGCATTGAAATGTGACATCACACGTGTTCAAACGGAGGATGCAGAAGAGATGGAAAAGACGATCAAAGATGGTGAGTAGGATGATGATGGATGCAAAAGAGTGATTGTTGACTTACATAACTTTTTCCCTTTCTTACAGCTCTTAAAAGTTAATTGTGATCAGCAGTACCGTCCTTAAATGTACATGAAATGATATACCGATTCCAACCTGTTGTCTGCCTCTCGCACTTCCCTTAATTCGGAGCGCGTATGATGATGATGCCCTCTCCCTGACTGAGTGTTAAAGTGCGGAGATGTGATTTGAAAGAATAGAAAGCACGCTAAGATTAATGTGACTTCCCTCCTGCCACACTTTTCGTTCATTTAGCGGAAATTTGTGGATATAGAATATGCGAAGAAACATGCACGGTTCTAAAAGTTGATGCCAGCTTAACGATCACCTTTCTTTCCTCCTTTCATCAACCAAGAGCATCTTTAAGATCCATCACATCAACAAAGCCATCTCCAATGGTGATGCTGCAGTAGTAATACCCTATTCAATTTGTTTGCCTGTTGTCTACCGAATTCATCGGTATCAATCTGAAAAGTGTAGCAACAATGAATAAAATAGCAAAAACTCTTGGAATAAGCGTAGAGGATGAAGGGGATGGAGATTTAGGCTTGCAAGGTATGACACTCGATGACAGTTCATCGCCACCACCACAATCAATAGCAAAGATGCAAAGCACCTCAAGCACGGATGCCACATCAACAAAGAAGCCATATGATCCTCGTTTGAGTATCAGCAGTATTCAGTCAGCAAATACCATATACCATTCTGCAGATGAAGAAACGCCCACTCAAATAGATAAAAATGGTTTCAATTTCCCCGAATTGGCAAACGCAGATTCATCAGAAACACCCGAAACGCCCAGAATGAAGCAAAGTTCGCGGTCCGAAAACGCAGAAATGGCCGCAAATTTAACCCCACCTTCATCCACACCACAATCGACGCCAAAGGTAAACGGGTCAAGTTCTACTCCCGTCACACCAACAAGGAAGGATAAAGGGAAATCAAAAGCTAGAAGATCTTCAGGATCTCAATCAAGAAGTAAGGACAAAGAAGAGAGAAAATTACAAAAGAAATTGTCAAAGTTGCACAACGAGATCGCTGGTCCCGTTGCAGAAAGACCAATGGCAGGATCTGCTCAAGGGCCTTTGATTGCCCCGAGAAGGGCTTCAGCTGTGATTAGTAAAAGACTGTCGAGAGATTCTAGTTCCCGTCCAAGCTCAAAGCGGGCTTCGACTAGTAGCAGTGTTGGAAATAACTTCTCACCGAGCAAGGATATGTCTCCTCTTCCCTCGCCTACAAGCACATCTCCATTCACTCGACCGACTCATATCAGCCGGAATTCATCGGGATCAAATAGCAAAATTCGAGCTGGCTTGGGAATTGCATCATCTGACGCCAAGGTACGATCTGGCTCGCATCCTCCATCCTCGAACACAGGCAGTAAATTGGACATTGCACCATCTACTAGCAACAGACTTGGCGTCACATCAGCACCGCCTACGAAGAATCGATTTTCCGATGGACTATCCAATCCTAGCTTAGACGAATTCGCCGTTCAAAGATGGGTTTTAAGTGTTGGTTGTGTAAATTTTGATCTGGAAAAAGGTCCAGACTTGGAATTTCTTTATCCCAGCCTTGGCATCAGCAGAGAAGAAAGGGATAATATCGCATTCTCTTCCTTCCCTGATACTTCGATTTTCGACGATGGTCATGCAGTATTTTCTTGGAGAGTAAGAGAAGTTCCGCTAGATTCTTCCAATTCAGAAGCACCAATTATCGGCACACCACTGTCTAACAAATTGGTTGATGATCATCGACATCCACAGAAGGACATTTCGACAAATCATCAAGCATCCGCTTCGACTGCATCTGCAGATACTCCGACGCATTCTACGTGGTCCCATAAAAGTTCACCAGGATCCGGAGCAAGAAGATTGTTTGGTAGAGGATTAATACGTCGGTCGAATTCTGGTGATCATGCTAACGATAGTTCGAATCATGATCAAGAACAAAGCGCATCTGCGTACGAACCTCTCACTACAAGCCCTACCTTACCGGAGCTTCCAGAGAATCTATCAGGTCATCTGCCTGTACCTCATCGACAGGATAGTACGGCTAGCACACCTTCCAATGCTTCTGTTGATCATCAGGCTGCCTTGGAACATGCTCAAAATATTTTGCGTGTTGCTTCGCCTGGAGCGCAAAATACAGAACAAGATGGTGCTATCGTTTCACCAAATAATGGCCAGAAAAGGAGTGCAAGTACCAGTGGCAATTACATACATGGCTATTGCTTTTTCCGACAAAAGAGAGATGCAACAATCAGGAGAGGCTATTTTCAGAAATCTGTCGTTATTCTATCGCACTTACCATACGTTTCCTTCTTTTCGGAATTGGTACGTAGGCTAGGGCCGCTATTCTTTGAGACGGGTATGCCTATTTTGGAAGCATTTTGCCATGATGTTCAAAATTGGGAACCACCGGAGCCAGGAGCGAAGTTGCATTTACCCTTCTTAGGATCAGTCATTTCAGTCGAATTGCCGTATTACAGCTTTTCACAATCAACTCCTCTGCCTGATGCACAAAGGGCTCTAACGCAAAGGGTACTTTCGCCTACAGGAGGACCAAAAGTTAGCATTGCCGATCGGAGAATGCTGCGAAAGACAGACGGTTCAAGAGAAGATGCACCTATCCTAGCATCTATTCCAAGCACATCACTATTTGAAGTCTTTCAAGAGTTGATTGGAGATCTTTGGTTGATGTGGGAATGCTTGCTCTTGGCAGAGCCTATGCTTGTCGTTGCACCGGATCCTACCGCATGTTCAGAAGCAGTTTGGCATATGTTGGATTTGATCAAGCCTATTCCGTATGCCGGTGATTTTCGCCCTTTTTTCACCATTCATGATTTTGATTTTCGTACGCTGGTAACAAAGAATAAACCTGCTGCTGGAACAATTATCGGTGTTACGAATCCGTTCATGCTGCAAGCTTGCAAACATTGGCCTCATGTTTTGAAAGTGGGTAGAAGTGCATTTCCCAAAGCAAACACGCAAAACAAGAAACCCATGGAATCAAGCCTTACTCCTTCACAAAGTTCTACCAATTTCTTGAGCTCATCTTCTCAAGGAGGATCTATAAAGTCAGCAGGAGCAGTAGCTGGGGGCAATTCAGCCGGCGGAGGTGGACCGGAACATACGCCTGGATTGATTAGCAAGAGGAAAAGACGGATTAGCAAAGATCGTGCATTGATCAAACAATTGGTCGAAGCGGCTGAAGGAAAAGGCTGCAGTGCTGAAGTGGCGAATGAGTTGTTGAGGAAATACTTTACCGATCTAACGGAACGGTTCTTGGCACCTTTGAATCGGTACGTTTCTTCTCTGATTCCGGCAGAGTTTGATCTTTCTTCACCATATGAAACGCCAAAGATTCGGCCGTTTAATACGACTGCATTCTTATCCTCTTTGAAAACTCACGGAACACCATTGCAATTGAAAAGCAAAAATTTACCGACTGGTCCTGCCGTTCGACAATCTTTGTATGTTGACTTTTTGCAATGTCCAAACTTTAGTCTTTGGCTACATATGCGTATTCGACAATCACAAGAAGAACAGTATATGCGCAAGTTACGTGCGTTGGAAAGCGGAAATGTTGCTTCATTCGCCAATGCAAGAGGAGAGATGGAATCAGTGGAGTTGTATGCAAGATTGCAAGTAGAAATCAAAGGTATCAACGATCGTTTATTGGCCGGGAGAAAGGAAAGAGAACTTGAGCCGAACAGCAGATGGAAGTGTTCTCCCAACATGAGTGGAAGTTCGGATGAGGATTTAAAGAAGGTTAAAGCAGCAGACTGCGCAATAGAGCCCTCTGACGATATTGCCAATCATAACTTAGGTCATTCTGTACCCGGATCTTCTCCACAACTCAGTTCAAGTTCAATCTTTCGAGGATCTCAAGCTATTGAGCCATTGTCAAAGTTGGCCAATCTACCTTCCACTGCTGCATCTGCTGCATGGATTCGTCAAACGATTGGTGAGCCAGGATGGCAAAAATCATTTACGCATGGCGAGAGGACGCTATTGACCCATAAAGCCGGCTTGATCGATCAAGTACAAAGGTTATTGACAACTTTACCTGAAGATCTCCGTCAATCGTTGCGGTTGAAAGAACAACAACGACAACGTGAAGGTGTTAGATTTTAATACCTTTTTCTTATTTTTATACCATCACATCATGTGCTTTTACCATCATCATGAATGCTATATGAATAGTGCTTTTGGATTAGCAGAGCAAAGGTACTGTGTTGAATTACAGCATTGAAAGGTGTGTTGTGTTGACTAATCCTCATTGTACCGTTGTCATGAGCCATTGACCTTCATACTTCGCACGTTATTGATACAAAAAGGTGCATTTGGTCACCTAAGATGAACGGCTGATGTAATCGAGTTAGAGGTTGTGTAGAAATGCTGTTTGTGTTAAGAAGTGTATTACGCGGCGTGACAGCAGGCACAATACCTCGAGGATCCTTTTTCGGGTAAAGGTGCGCGCTAGAATTAAGATGCGTACAGAAAAGATGTCTGTGCTTGGATTTCTTCTCTTCACCATCGACAAGAAGAACTGTCCTTTTGTTGTTCGCAAAAGTTAAGATCGGTTGTGTAAGTTGTTTAATCTTACACTTTCGTTTTTTGCTTTTTGTGCGACTTGTTCGGAAGGATTAGGAAAGATGTCGTTCTTTGGATTCGATACAAGTTTACCGCGCGATCGGAATTCATTGGCTGATAGTGGTGATAAAACCCTTGATCCTTTCGATCCAACCGATCAGCTACTCGACGATGATGACGATGCTGCTTTTGAAGAAAAGTTGAGAGGTCTACGTGCAGCAGGCCAAGAAGATGTTGAGATTTATACGTGGGGAGGCGGTGGAGAAGGTGACCTTGGAGATGACGATAAGGATGATGGATTAGGTGATCTTTTAGATGAAACAGGTGACGCTTTCAACGACGATACCTTCGGAATGGGCAATGTCGGTAAAGACTTTGACTTTGGCGGCACAGGCGGTAAGCAAACCAGTCTTCCGGCTTTCTTTGAACCTGATGTACCAAAAGGTCCTTCGGGTTTTGGCCAAGTAAAGAAGAATGATGCCGCATTTGCCAGTACGATGGATGACTTTTGGAGAATGCCTGGTCCACCCTCGAGAAGCGCGGTACCTGCATCTTCTGGCCCATCGTTGGACGAGATTGAAGCTCAAATGAGAAATCAGAGAAACGTTCCCGCTCCTTCACAACCTCTCGCTTCTGCTCCTCCCACAGAGCCCCAAGCTCAAAGGAAACCATTGACGATGGAAGAAGTGGAAGCTGAGATGCGTGCTAGGAGAAGTCAAGCACCACCAGCTGCAGAAGCTTCGAAACCACAAGCAGTGCCCGGACGCGATGATTCTGCATTCCCTGCTCTGGGATCTGCACCTCCAAGACCTCAACAAGCTCCACCGCAAGTTCAACCTGTTCAGGTGCAACTGCCAATCCCACCTATGCCAAATCCAAACGACCCCAACCTGCAACAATTGCTCTTCCAACGTATGCGGATTATGCTGGAAACTTTGCCTAATCCCATTCAAGGAAGAATCATGTCTCTGCCACCTTATATGCACTTTGGTATTACGGACAGTGTCGTGCGCGATTTCCCAGCATTGACAGTAGCTGCCAGCCCGGAAAAGCTACCTCAACAGATTGACAACCCTCGCCTTTGGCCGCGTATCGATGGTTCACCTGAGGAACAAAATACGATCCGCTTCATGGTCGATACCGCTTTAGCAAAGATTGATGAAGCATTCCGTCAGGAGAACAAGAGACAAGTCCGCATCTCAAAGATCCAGTCTATGGCACCTCGAAACAACCTCATGAGTCGTTCCGATAAGGACTTCATCACTCGTATCCAAGTCAGTCAATTGATCTCTAGTGATCCTTACACTGATGATTTCTATGCACATATTTATTTTGCTCTGCATGGTAACCGCAGCCGAGTCACACTCCCAGCAAGCAATGAGGAAGAAAAGCAAAAAGAACAGAAGAAGGTAGAAGAGTCCACAAATGGACAAGATAATTCCAACGCTCAACAAGGTGAAGAAAAGCAAAAGAAAGCTCGTCAACGCAAGACGCAGCCAAACAGACGCGAAACTGCTATGCTACGAATGCAACAACAGGTGGAAAGAATCGTGCAAAATCGAAAGGAGAGAATTGAAAAGGCAGGTGCAAGTGCTTCATTGGAAGGTGCTTTGGGTAGAGTCAGCCTCGGTACAACCAAAGCACCTAGGCAAATGTTGCAGATCAACCAAGATGGAACCGAAGCCGGATCAGCCTCGCCTCCTACGACTAACGGTGCTGCCAAAAACGATGGTAGCGATGTTACTGGAACTGGTCATGCTCAAAATGCCGCACAACAAGCCCTACAAGGAGCAAGTTTGGCACAAGGTGGTGTGCAAAAGCGACCTGCTTTAAACAAATTGGAGGTTCTGACAATCTTAGAAAAGTTGTACGATATCGTTTTGAATTTGGAGCAGTCGAGAAGAACTGCACCTGCAGATGTTTCAGAGCAAAACAACGATCCAGCCGCTGTAGAATGGAGACAGCAGCGCGATGTGTTGGCCTCTCAATTATGGCAAGAATTACGAGTTCTTGAACCATTGGAAGTTTCCGATCCACATCCTTTCGTGTCACTCTTATCCACTGTGAAAGGAAAGAGAATCTTGCCCCGTGCATTGCGTCATTTGAGCAGCGAGCAAACCTTGACCGCCATGACGATGATCGTGGCAAGCTTCGATCGATTAGACGTGGTGCGTGAAAGTGTTGTCTTGGACGAGCCAGTCAACACCAAAGCATCTCCAGCAGCAGCTGAACGAAGAGCAAATGTTCAACGTCAAACAGAAGCTTTTGTTACAAGCATTGTTCCAGGTATGTTAAGCTTGATGGCTACTGTACCCATGCGAATCGTAAGCGGAATGTTGGCTTTGTTCTTGGAACGTAACAATCCCGTTCGTGTTGCACAAAGCAAACCTGGAGTGGCTTTCTTGACCATCTTCCTTTCACGAGCTGCTTCTTTGCGTCAATCGGCTCCCTCTCTATCTTCACCAATCATGAGTGCCGGTGGCCTAAACAAAGGAGATGGATCTGGTGCACCTTCACCTGCTGATCTTGCTCAATGGAACGAAATATTTAATCTTTTGATCCAACGTTTGGCTCAACCTCCAGAACAATTGGTAACTTTGTTCCCATCTACAAGAGCCAAGGCAAGGTTGCCATTCGGTGCACCTGCATTGGATGGTGCACGTAAAGCTCAATTGGAAGTTGAAGATCGTGACATTTGGCAATTGATGGCTGCAATTGCAGTAAGTGCAAATATGACTCAACAACAAATTTTGGTCACTGGATTACGTGAAAAGATTTTAGAAAATGTGTTGGAAGCCAAACAATGGTCAGCAGCCAATCCGATCGCAGCCTCCCATGGAGAAGCAGATCTTCGAATCAGAAATGTGAACTTATTATTGCATGCACTCAATCTTGACGCAGCACAGATTACTGTATAAGTGCAAAAACAATACAAATTGTACATCTTGACCTTTTTTCCTCAATTTATTTCCCTTTAAACATGTATGGTTCTCATCTCATATCAAATGTGCCGATCAAAATCTGAAAATTCTTGGAAAACAATTGTAATGAATAATAATACTACTGGTATCGTTGTGGTAGGAAAGAAAGATAAGAAAGGATAATGTGACAGTAGATAAGAAGAAGGAGAGGACGAAATGCAATGAGACCAAACTATACAAGGATTTGATTATCGAAGCGCTTGAGGGGAATGGAAAGAAAAACTTTTTTTAAGAGAAAATGATTGTACAAAGGCTTGACTCCCAAAAACATATCAATCATTGACGCATCAATGGAGGTAGAGAAGGAGGCGATCGTTCGCCGGCTTGGGCTTGTTGATTTGGATTGATGACTGCTCTGGACACGCTGCCACCGATTTCATTTGCGGTATTGCTACCTGAATAGGATGATTGCATGCCGTCTGGCATTCCCATTGGATTGGATTGATTCACACGAGCTTGAACGGCTAATTGCAATTCCAATAGGCTATTCTCACGTCCTTCTTGTGTCATGTCATCTCCTCCGCCTGTTCGGGATCCTCTTTGACGTTTTCCGTGTGCTTGAAGGTCCAATTCACGTTTTCGACATTGTTTGGCATACAACAATCCACAAGCATTGCACAATGTTCTTGGACCTGTTGGACCTTTTCGCCATTCGGGTGTCTCTTTTGCGGAACAACTTAGACAACTTTGTTCAGCCTCATCACGTCTTTTACGTACCCTTCTTGGCATCGCTTGTGACATTCTTCCGTGATGAGGGTGAAACATGGTTCCTGGACCTAAATGACCGGATGACATGGATCGCATATCATCTTGAGGTGAAGAAGGGCCAGTAATGAATCGACCGTCATACATTGGCGTTGCATAACCTGAAGAGACTCTACGTTCAAGTTCCATCACTCTTTGGTTAATGTTCTCTCGACCATGCATACCGTATTCTGTCCTATGATAGTTGTACGCTGGAAAGTACATTTCATGACCTCGTGTCATGGGAGGAGCACTTGATGGTGTCTCGCCATATCCGCCTGGCATTGAAGGAGTACCTTGCGGCATTTGCGAAGATGATCCAGGTCCCCTTGGATGGTTTGGCGGAGAAGTAGAAGAAGAACTGTGGTATTGTTGATGTGGTTGATAATGCGAAAAGCTTGAGCGATCTCGATTAGAGGCCATAGAGAAGGTGTTTGATCGAGCACGCATACTTTGTCTTCGTTGGGAGAATTGATCGTGTAAATGACGAACATCCAATGCGAAATGATCAGCCGAACGACCATCAGCTTCGGCTAGAACATCAATCTCATAATGCAAGTGTGAAGTCAAAGTTGCGATATCACCATCACGAATTGAAGGTAAAGGCCGAGGTCCTGCCGCAGAATTCTTTGATTGATATCTTTCGATATGCTTACGTACCTCCAGCATCACATCCCACAATTGATTGAAGAATTCCAATTCTGTCGAAGAAGTTGATGCAGTCTCATACGGTTTTGTCGATGATCGAACTTGTGATCGATAGAAATGCTGAGAAGGTGCACGCAAAGATGAAGAAGAGGAAACAGTAGAATGTTCGTCCATGCTGTAAGGATCAGAGCTGAATCTAGTCGTGAAAGAAGGAGGAGGAGATTGCGCTGAACGATTGCTGGCAAACATTTGACCATCCGATGTTGAAGTTCGTGCTCTGGGGTGGACATAAGAGGGATGTGTGACAGATGCCATTGCGGGTGAAAGATACGCAGGTGAAGGACCAGATTGTTTGATCGACATAGATTGTCGATCGCGCGAATCTTGCATTTCTTTTTCCTTGGCAATCCAAGAAGGTCTACCATACCCATCGCGATAAGAAGGTGGATGTCCGTCTATGTCTCCATGGTACTGCCCATCCATGTCCGGTCTCTCTGATCCGTGTGTTGTGGCTTGTCCTTCCATTTCCGCTCTTTCATTGGGAGAGCGAAGTCCATGACGGTACTCCGAAAGTTCAGATGATCCATCACTCAAGCCTGGATTGAACCTAGAATCACTTTCTGATCGGTCAATCATCGGTCTTCCGGTGTTTATTCTTGCATGATTGTCGGGCGTATGACCATCAACTTCTTTTGAGGATGTAGCCCGAGAGTTATCTGTATATGGAGAATTTTGCGTACCTGTGCTCATGCGCGGCTTCAAAGGTGGGAGCATGGATGATAATGGAGGAAGCCGACTCTTGCTTTCCTCATAGGGGCCCATAGGCATATTGTAAGGTTGTGGAACGGTTGCAACTGACATTCTTGAACCTCTGTCGGATGGTGATGTTTGATCGAATCTCTGATGATGCCTCCTTTCTTGATCTTCGGGAGTGTCTTTCATATCAGCTCAGCAAAAGACGAATGATCACGGTAATCAGAGCAATTTGAAAGAACTATTTCGCACTCGAGGTCCTTCTTATACCAAAGAATTGCCAAAGCTTATCATCGATGAGCTCGATGTCTTGATCACGATATTATATTGAAAAAAGCCTCCTAAAAAAAGTGGCGTCTTGGCAGAACTTGGTCAATTTTCCGAAAAAAGGATGTTTACGTCAATGGAGGCCGCCAAGTGAGCAGAACTTTCGTAGTTCAATTTTAATGAAAAATCTTGTGTCGATCCAGATCGGTGATCTTCGTAGCAAGTTAATTGGCTGTGATAATTTTAGAGAGCGGGGTTCCGCTACATGCAAAGATGTCCAAAATTAGATGAACCGAAATTACTCTGAACTTCCGTTTCTTGATTCGTAAATTTGATAAGTGGGCGGACGGAATCTTTTTGTCCTTTATGAATGAAGAAAAGTGACCGATCGTTAAGGAAAACACAATTTAATGGAAAATTAGATGTTTTTTCTTCCTGATTGTGTGACCGGAACTTGTAGACCCGAAAATTCAGGCGCTGTTTTGATCGGATCGTCAAAAAAAGCGGATTGGAAAGTGACACATGAACCCTAATGGCGTACTTTTTTTCTTTCCAATTGTTAAAAAGAGGGCGTTTTCTGGAAATTCCAACTCCTTTGCGTATTGAGATCAATTTGTCGATTGGAAAATGAATGTGCAACCCTGTCTCGCTCTTTTGTGCTTTTATTGGTAAGAAGGATGACGTTTTCGAATGAGACACCGCTTTTAGACTTTCTTGGCGAGATGGATGCTGGTAGAGTAATTTCAATACCTTGCGATTGGATACAGAAGCTCAAGTTTGATTCGGAGAATGTACCGAGCTTTCGTTTGCTATTGATTGCGTTTGATAAATTTGATGTTGTGAACGCAAATGAGAGCATACGCAAGAACGGTCGCGATTACAATCAATGCGAAAATTTGTTTGTGGCGGTGATGAAGTGAATTGAAATGAGCGGCAATATTGTGGTAAAGACGAATAGGCGAATAAAAAAGAATTAAATCAGATTTTGATACCCAAATGAATCCTTTTATGCTGGATGATATCGTATCGTTCCGGAACGGAGTAGGTAGATAAATCTGGGCGTCAAAATGGCGAGTTATAGAGATCGATCAAAATTTCAACGCTGTATGCGTGTGTCTTGTTTCGGCAAGATCCAAATCACAGATTACTTGTTTTCTCCGACCCACGCAATTGCTGTACTGTAGTCGAATAAAGCAAGGATTTGCATATATGTCAGTCAATTTGAATGAAAGAGAAACGAATTGCCCCCAGAAATCGAACTATCACTCTCGCTGGCAGAACAAGACACAGCATGCAAAAAGAAAGCCAGAGCATTCTGCAAACCAGGTAGCGGAGCAAAGGTCATCATTGCACATTCTGTTAAGAATATCATTCTGAGCTGGAAATGAAGATCGGCGTAATATTGCATGTATGCGTGCGTGTATTGACGCAAGGATGCCAACAATGAATCGAGATTACCAAGTCAATTTGACTGCAAAAAGAAGTTCTTTTTGTGATTATTTCATCTTCTGGAGTTTTGCTTCATTTCGGATTCTCATCCGAAAAACAAAACCTTTGATGATGGAAAGGACGGCGGAATGACGGCCCGAAGAAAGATGGCAAAAAAGGCACACAAACACACAAAAAAGGGTTGCATCCGCGTAATTGGAAAAGTTTTTCTTCATTTGTGCAATTGCTGACTATCGTTTGCAAACCCCTTTTTGTTCTTCATTACACATCATGTCAGATGACCTTTGTTCAAAAGAGTAAATGCTCACCTTTTTATTATCGAAAAAAGACAACAGAAGTGCTGCATCCTTCTCTTTGCCCCCGAAACTGTAATCGACCTTGGCAAATGGGCGGACCGAAATGAAGGTTTGGTTACGTTTAATGAACACGATTTATATTAAATGACGTATTGGTCGTTAGATCGCATCGGACAAAGGATATTCAATGCTGATCTTGTTCTGATCTGATTCGTAAGGCTGATTTTGATGAGAAGATTTGTTCTTTTCAAGCATATGCCTATGCTTGTAATAACCCAAAAAGAATAATCACCAAATTCTAGCGCCTTCTTTCCAATTCACTTTTGACTGATTTTCAGCTCAATTATCAAGCAATCGTCCAAAGGAAATGAACGTGCAAAAGGTGAGATCCGACTGAAAGCGGAAAAGCCGAATGAATGCTTTTGAGTATTCTCTCTACAGCAAAGTTACCGGCAAAAAGGTCGTTTTTTCGTAGTAGGCGACTTTTTCCTTTTCGATGATGATGCTGGTAGTGTTGACAAAAGACTTTTCAAGAAGAAATACAAGGAAAAGCTAGTAAATAAAACAATAAAGCTTCACTTTTCTTATTGTGTGGATGGAAAGCAAAGTGATCAATGACCCGAAAAATCAATGCAAAGGCGAACAACGGAAGACAACACGCTGGTCAAAGAACAGTGCGGATAGAGGAGTGTAAATGAAGGGTTGGTTGATTTGATGTCTATGCAGTCCTTTTGGCGGTATTGCTGTTATGCATAGATGGGTACCGCTTCAAAGGAGATGACAAAGTGATCAATTCAGAGCAAGAAATAAAACTTACAATTCAATTGTCTTCATTGAATCAGTCTTTTCCATCTAATATGCACTTGACTCCTTATTAAAACATTGTGCTCCATAATTACAGCTCTAAGATATTGTACACTATCTAGTAGACACCGTACATGTCTATTGTCTGCATATATACAACTGGTTTTATGCATTGTTATTTTTGATGACCAACGTCTATGTTCCAGTGAAGATATGCACGGATGAAGAAATGTTCCCGATCAGAAGAAAAATGCCGGTAATAAAAGGAGAAACACTTTATAACATTTTGCCCGAATCCACATGCAGTAGTGCCAAAAAGATTGAACTGATTGATATTGATACAATTATAGTCTCAAAAATAAGACTCTTCATAAGCTTTAATTTTGAACTTTTTTTTTTCTTTCGGCTAAAGCGAAGAGGTTGAGTGGATGACGATGCTATAAGACTCATTGTAAGAAGATCGGCTTGCTCTCCGAATCGAGATGCCTTCATGCAGATTGCCGTACTTTATCTGCTCCTTTTCGCATCGTGCGTTGAAAATATGCAATTCTAGAAAACAGTCTCTTTCAGACATATGTAGATTGTAACACCAACCCAATGCCCTATATCTGTGTGACCGCCGCGTTGCTTTGGTGTTGGAAATGCATAAGGGTCTACTTTGATCAAAAGAAAGGGACAGGAAATGTGTGTGTTTGAGATCCAAGAATGCATATGTATATAAAGAAAGACAATCCGTCAAGAAAGGGTCAAAATTGCGTCCCTAGTCTAGATTATGGAAGCAAGTTTTGACAAATCCGCAAAGCAAATTGCAACTTGCGTCATTGAATAAAACAGATTTTGATGCATTAAAAGATCGGATCTCTTCGAGATTTACACACAGGGTAAACAGGACAACGGATTAAATTTAATGCAAGCAAAAAGAAAAAAAGGCTGACATGATTGCTAGCTTATTTTATCAAAACGCTGTGCACGCCCTTTATTAAATATGATGAAAGCACCTCCATGCCAAACGGTCTGTGTCGATCATCTTATGCATAATCGAGATTTTAATAAAGATGCGCAGCGCGCGGTCTGTATTGTATTTACTTTTTTCCCATAAAACACATTTGCTGTGGCTTTAATTCGATCAATAAAACAAAAACATAAAAGAGTTGATCAAATGTCCGTTCATTTTTCCAGTAAAATACATACTAACGAGCATATGAAAATACATAGTTCAATACTTACTTCCAAACTTTTGGTATGATCGGAGTGTGAAATTTACTCCATATTTAGAAGCAATGCATGATCGACCAATAATGTCATACGTATGTAAAAGAAAGTATACTTGCATCTTTATTATGGCAATTTGAAGAGCCGAATATGATAGCGTGAACAGATCGCCCGATTGGTACGGAGTTGTGAATCTATTAAAAAATAAGATCCGGACAACGATGCTGCCTATTATAATTATTCATCTTTCTCTACATCTGGTAAGAGAAAGATCAGGATTGAGCCATTTGAGGCTGAAAAAAAGCTAATTATGGTTTGAACATTGTCCAATGGACTAAAGCAGAAGGATTCACTTCTGCCTTTATTTCCCTACCTTTTATTTTGGAAACTTGGAAACACGGAAATGAAGGAAAAGGATATGCGAAAACAACAACAACAACAACAATGAAATGGCAATACGCAGTCTAGACCTTTTCATTTGCAAGACTAGCGTACAATGTGCATCCCCAAAAAAGTGCGGGCTGTATGAGTGTTTTAAACTTAATCTTGTGAACATATCTTGCTTTGCTTTTTCATACTATGTTGATGCATTATATATTCAGTGTGGGAATAATATAATCCTGGCTTTTTGTCAAGATTAGTCAAAATGGGAGCCATTTCGATTATAGTTTATAAAGCCGAAAAGAATTAAGCAAAATACACAACACAGACCTCTTACCTTGATTAATGGTTCAAACTAGCGTATATGCATAGATCATATCGGAGTTTGAAAATTAAAGTCAGATTAACAGAGGATCTATGATCTAAACCTTTTTAGACAGGAACAATACATAGAATACACACACGCACACCACTTTTGAATAAAACCGAATTAATGGCCGCGTGCACGTTGATCACATGGTGTACCATTGGCGTTGCATGCGAAAGAATTGGAAATGGGCCAGCGCGCCGGGAACGAAACCGGAAGCAAGCATCATAATAGGGGGCCTAACCGGACAAGTCATTAATCTTCACTCAATTGATATGATGTATAGATGGTTATTGGTAAATGATGATTGTACTATTTGACATATCTTCCGGCTCAATGATGTTTTAGGTAACTAATTGGGAAAAGGTCTATACAAAAAAAAAGGTCTCCAAAAGCTCTAAAAAATTTCATCATTCCGTTGCTTGTTCACGAATCAATTCCAACGCATCCAAAATTGTACTTGCAGACCATGCTTGAGTAGGACAACTGTCTCTACATTCAACTCCATCTGCATTTGTTAATTCGGGTAAACCTGCCCAAGGTGTTGTTTCGATATGTTTACGATGTGCAATTAACATGCTCATCACTCTCCATGCCGCATTGGCTGCATGGGATTTGCCTTTGGAAGATTGACCTTTTTCACTATCCAATCGACCATAAAATAATAAGACTGCACGAATATGGAATCCAAAGGGGAAAACCCATGGTGGTCCATTATGATAACAGAATCCTTTGGCCATCCAGAAATCACTCGAATCATTGCTGTTGTCGTACACAGGATGGAAGTTTCTATCACGAGGATCGAGCGTCTTCATACCCAAAACATCTCCAAGTGCTTCATAAGCAGATTGCAATGCCGTCAAGCCATGTTGAACGTCGAACAGCTCAGGTGCAACGCACATCGCCATTGCGTAATTGGCACGTAATTGATAATCACACCATTCTCGTCCAGGACTGCTTCCGTAAACGTCTTTGTAAATTCCACGACGGTTGACTAAAGATGAATCAACGTTGAATTTCTTGTCTTCAGATTGATCCAATGGTACCCAGTAATTATGTTCAAAAGAGGCTTGAATCTTATCGGCCCACTCTTTATAGGTAATCAATTGCTTTTTGCCATCGATCTCCGCTTCAACTCCTTTTGCGGGCCATTGACCTTTAGATGATAAAGAGTCCACCCAGCTCAACGTACTCTTCACCAGTCCGGTGATTTCAACTGCAGCACCTTCACGCGGCGAACCTGGAACTCCTTTATTGCCTGCTTTGGCTGATGATCCCATCTTATCTTGCCATGTTCCGCAATTGTCTTTATTTCCTCCCATAACAAAGCCAGTCTTCCAATCGACAGTAACATCAATATTGAAACCGTTATCAGACATTTGTTCATCAACTTTTGGTCCTGCATCGTGTTCACGGAAATGAATTCCACTTGCATGACGTTGCAAGATCTCTTGAATGATCTCTGCTACTGTTGAAGTGTGCGCAAATGCTTTAGGTGAATCGACAGGAACCCATTCATCATCCAGCGGGAATCTGCGTTTGACTTTCTCGCTTAAGATTGACGAACCATTGGGAGCTTTGTTGACATAATCTTGCACGTTTTGTGCAAAGAACCATGGACCATCACGACAATTGTAACGGGGTGAAGTAGTAGAGTTGAGCAGATTTGGAATCATTCCATGTTTCAATGTTGATCCAAATGAGATGATATGCTCACGCGCATATTCATGCATAGACGTTGTCAAGTACAATCCTCTCAAACTGATGAAAACATCACGACCCCAAAGACGTGCCCAAGAAGTTGCAAAGAAAGGCAAGCCTGCTGCCATAGAGGCACTTGGACGATTGTGCCATAACGAACTTGATTGAACTTGTCCATTCAATTGAACTGCACATAAAGCCAAATTCTTTGTAAAGTCATCACCTTCACGAATGAAAGCAGACATTTGTGAGATCGCACGCTTTCGTGCAGCTTCTGAAGCTGTCTTGATCACCAAGCTGAAATACTTTGGACGCATGAACGAGGGCACAGTCTCTTTGATCTTATCAAATCGTTCACGAAGCCAATTGGCTGGCTTTGATAATCTAGGGAATAGCTCTTGTTGGCGCTCCAAGCGACCGTGAACGTAATCTAATGCCCATGAACCTTCACGTAAATGAGCACAGATAGGATGTCCGAGATCGTTGAAACGCATGATATTCTTGAGATGCGACATCCATCCTTCTGTACCACAATAGACAAGTCCACCCAATTTTGGGATTGTGTATGCACCGTCCTTGCCTGATGTTGCATCTCTCTCTTCTGCATCAGCACGATATAAGAACACGTTCAAATCAACCAAGTCCAACTCTGCCATTGCTTCATCCGCACCACTTTGACAAAGTGTGTCCAATTCAGCTCCTAAACCATCCATAGTAGTAGAAAAGAGCATGATACTGGCCGGTGGGAAGTTGTCAGGCACGACGATTTCAGAATAAGGACCATCATGATCGCTGCCTTTGTTGATCGTTGGTGCTGGAACATCAATCAATTTGGAAGGTAGACCTTGAACGAATTTTTCATCCTTCGGTCTGTTACGATCCGTAATCTGCAAAGTTTTGCCCATGATAAAGTTTGCCGATGTACGGTTCAAGCGGAATGGGTTGATGTCGCCACGACCTTGTACACCAGAATGGAAAGCGGTATGTGTAACCACCAAATATCCCTTGTGTGTTTGAGGATGGATACGATGCATGATCAAGTAATCATTCTCTTGATGCACATGTCCTTCGGAATATCCATCTGCGACCATTTCTTGATGCAAGTGATTGAAGATACGTTTGACATACCCAATTCCGACATCTTCTGGTTGAGATTTAGGATCATACATTCGCTTCTCCGATACAACATTCAATTGATCGGGATATAAGTCGTCGAAGCCTTTATTCGATCCAACGGCGCTCCAACAGAACGGTACGAGGGCTGCCATAGTGATCGCATCTTCAGTCGTACGCTTACGAGTAGGCGTTTCATTGTCATGTGTTAAGTCCATGAACAAAGCATGCGGCATGGATCCTTCCAATGGCACGATTGTACATGACACTGAATCTTTCTTTGATCCAGGTACGACAACTTTGCCAGGTTTTGACAAGCAGTCCTTGTCCATCGATCCCACTGGCTTGTTGACACCAAAACGGTAGAGGAGTCGACTTTCCTCTTTAGGGTCATGTCCATTCTCCATTTCACGGATTAAGCTGTTCAAGCCCAACTTGCTGACGAACAAGATATCAGTTTGCTCGCTTCCAGTGAACAACTCTGCACAAATGTACAGGTTTGGATTTGCCTTGCGTGCAGCATCCAACATGTATTGTCCGACATGCATGGGGGTAGAGTGACAATTGTCGATACGGAAGCCATCAAACAGCTTTGCTTGCGTAACACAGTATTCTTCCATGTGTTTCCAAAGGTATGGTGAATCTTCTGGTCCACTTCCATAGCGCAATTTTACACAGTCACTCCATGAGATCAATTCACGACGCAAATAAACTCGTGCCTTATTGGAAGCAAAGTCTGACAATGGATCAGCAGCCCACATCCAGCCATTGTTGGCTAGAGCAAGGGAACGAGGATCGTGCTTCTTGGCAGAAGGATGCTTTGGGTCTAAACGGGTAAAGTAAGTCTCACAAAATGGTGATTCTGCAGTGATTGGTCCCATTTTCGGACCTCCTTCTTCAACACGCATGTATTTCAAACGACCTGCAAGGTTGCTTGTGATCGCTTGTACGTCTTCATCGTAAAGTGCATACAGGGGAGCATTGAGCTTGTCCAAAGCGTTACCGAAGAGGTTTAAGATTTGATCTTTATCTTTCTTTCCTTGACTTATTCCGCGCAAGATTGCGAGTGAGACAGTAACATCAACGTGCGTTGCAAAACGTTCGCTCAAAGACATGCGATTGCGCAATGCATGGCGTTCGAGAAGCTTGAATACATCGTCAAGAGATGCAGTTCGGAGGTCGTCTTCACCCAAAGAATTGATAGCTTTGCCGTCATTTGGTTGATCCCAAAGCTTTCCGAGCTCTTCCTTTTGCGCTTGCACGTTGATGGCATAGTACTCCCATAATTTCAAGGGCTGTAATACATGTGTCTTCACGCCCCCGATGATGGCATCAGCATCAGCATCGGTCTTTGGATCAGTTGGGAGACCGAGAGATGCCAAGCGGTTGGAATACTCCATCAAAGCACGGTCCAACTCCTCAGCTGGGGTCAGGTGAGGTGAATTGTAAGGATTGTAACCCGCATCAGGATGTTCATAGAGCCATTCACTGTTGTTCGCTGTATGGTTCAAGACGACATCAATCATGCTCAACAAACCCCATTTGCTATTCAAGGTTTTCACCCATTGCCCAATCGTTTCTGCTCGTTCTTGTTTTGTGCTGCTCTTTCCAGATTTTTCATCGAACAAATCCGGGCTGAAATCAAGTTGATCGGCGATGGAATATGGACTGTTGCTATCTCCACGAACTTGCAAAGGTAAGAAGTGAATCATGTTGTATCCATTTTTACTTGCTTGATCCATGTGAGGAGCCCAGTTGGACAAAGAGCCTGCCCATTTAGCCATGAAGGATTGCAACACAATTCCATCTTGCGTTAAATTTTGCTTTTCGCTCAAAACACTTCCTCCTTGAGAGGGGGGCAAAACTTGCGAAGAGTTTCCGTCCAGCAAGCGAGATCGTTTTGGGAGGTGCAACAATGGCTCGATATTGAAAAAGCCATGCTTACTCTGTACGCGAGGTCTCTTTGCACTTTCGGCGTCATGATCCCAAACGGGTTGTTCTTGTGTAGGATAAGGAATCTTTTCCAATTCAGCCGCATGTTCGATATAATATTCAAATGCACCTGGTCTTTCGATCAAAAGATCAATCGTAACAGCTTGACGAAAATTACTGGGTAATTCATGTTGATAGAATTTATTTCGCTCAAATTGCTGTGAAGATTGAGGATGATTTGTGAACAAAATACCTTGACGTGAAGCTGTACTACCGGCGTCCAAAGTGAAACGTAAGATGTACGGCTTTACGGGAGGCGGTAAACGAATGTAAGCACGTTCATTGCTTGGACTCCCATCTTGCTCAAGCTTGAGCTCGTACACGGTGATCACTTCTGACATATTGTCAGGACAGCAAAGGTCCGATGAAGTGTTGGTCTATGTGAGAAGAAAAGAAAGGAGAGGTTTTTATAACAAACAAGGAAAAAGAAGGATAGGAAAGAGAAGGTAGGGTTGATTGATGATAAAGAAGGAAGTGAGAGTATACAGTAAGGCTGAAGGGGGAAAGTAAACGTTCTTGGCTTCTCGGCGTCTTTGGGGCTCCAGTAGTTCAATCGATCAAGGGTTTCGAAGTTCTCAAGAATAAAGGCAGTAAGCCAGTGTGATATCGTCGGTAAGATTATAAAACAGCACGGGGGGCACTTTACGATATGTCTGGAGAGAGGGAAACAAAGGTGGAGCTAATCAGCCCAAAAACTTCTCAGATCGGCACGCGTCACGAGATTTATAATTTTGATTTTTTTTTGCTTTTAAAAGAAAGTATGCATACAATTGATATTATATCTTCCAATCATTCACCATTAGCTCTCTCGCAGCATATATTCAACATGTCATCTTCTGATGAAGCTGAATCTTCAGCCTCGGGAGCATCAGCTCCTGAACTTAAAAGATCAGTCTCTCCGATTGCATCCGATAATGATAATGTCCGAGTAGTAGAAGAGGAAGAGGATGCAGCAGAAGATGCTACTTTTGCATCACTTGGTGTACATGCTCAAATATGCGAAGCATGCGAATCGATGGGATTCAAAAAGCCTACCACAATTCAACAACAATCAATTCCAGAAGCTTTGACAGGAAGAGATGTGATTGGATTGGCACAAACGGGAAGTGGTAAAACGGCTGCGTTTGGAATTCCAATCTTACAAGCTTTATGGGACGATCCAAAACCATTCTTTGCTTGTATTTTAGCACCTACTCGTGAGTTGGCTTATCAAATTACACAACAGCTGGAAGCTTTGGGATCAACTATTGGCGTTCGATGTGCAACAATTGTGGGTGGAATGGATATGATGTCACAATCAATCGCTTTGGGCAAACGACCTCATATCATCGTTGCAACACCAGGAAGATTGCAAGATCATTTGGAAAATACTAAAGGGTTCTCCCTTCGTGGCTTACAGTACCTGGTTATGGACGAAGCTGATCGACTTTTGGATATGGACTTTGGACCGATCATCGATAAGCTATTGCAATCAATCCCTCGTGATCGCAGAACTATGTTGTTCAGCGCAACAATGACGACAAAAGTGGCGAAATTGCAAAGAGCAAGTCTGCGCAATCCAGTACGTGTGGAAGTTGGTACAAAGTACTCGACCGTATCCACTTTATCACAACATTACATCTTTTGTCCATTTGCACAAAAAGATCCAAACCTAGTCTCGGTGGTGAATGAGCAAACGGGCTCTTCAATTTTAATCTTCACACGTACTGTTCATGATGCTTCTCGAATCGCAATCATGCTACGAATGCTTGGATTTTCGGCTATTCCACTACATGGTCAAATGTCACAAAGTGCTCGTTTAGGTGCATTGGGCAAATTCAAAGCTGGAGGAAGAAATATTCTCATTGCAACTGATGTGGCTTCTCGTGGTTTGGATATTCCAGCGGTTGATTTGGTGATCAACTTTGACATCCCAACGCATAGTAAAGATTATATTCATCGAGTTGGTAGAACGGCAAGAGCAGGAAGAAGTGGAAGAAGTGTGACAATCGTAACACAGTATGACGTTGAACTATTGCAAAGGATTGAGCATGTGATCGGAAAGAAGCTTACAGAATTTCCAGGATACGATCGAGATGCAGTTCGATTGTTAGAAGAGCGTGTTGGACAAGCATCACGGGAAGCAACGAGAGAGATGCGTGAAACAGGAGGGCGTGGTAGAGCGGGAGATTTAGGAGGAGCAAGAAAGAAACGAAAAGGTGATGATATGGATAGAGATGATGATGTTGTTGAAGCAGGAATGCCTAATCAACGTAGAATGAAGAGTGGCCAAAGTAGAGGCGGAGGTGGTAAATTTGGCAAGAGGCCGAACAGAGGTCGTCGCTGAAGTGTGATTACACTACTATTGTATTTTAGCATCAAATTTACTCCCAATATTTATATAATCAATGTGTTGACTTCTCAATTGTGCCTTGTCATCCACCCCTCGTTATATGATATACATGATTGCAGTTTTAAATGCTGCGATAGGCGGGGTATTGAGATGATTTCCTCCTCCTCCTTTTTGCAGGCTAATGCTTGCTCATGACAACGCGCTAGAAGAACATAGGCTGGATGTACGCAAGGAAAAGGCCATCAATCCATCAGCCATCATTCGTACACGTGTAGTTGCAGTGCAACGCGTACAACATCTCACAGGCGTAAAGCAGCGCAAAGAGTGATGTAGTGCCTTGAAAAATTCTTGAAATGCAAAAAGCAAACGAAATCTTTTTCCAAGCGGGCAGCAATTTGTGTAGGAAAAAGTTGAAGTTTTGAAGGCTTCAAGGGATTCCTAACCTGCAAATGAAAGATCGAATTAAAGCTTTACACTACCAACTCGATCATAGGATATCAGTCCCATTCTGATCGCATTTAACCTCATTACGACAAACAATCACAACCATGGCTGAAACACAATCAAACGACAGCATCCCTACCTTCAAATTGGTCCTTGGTACGTTTGGAAGGATGAACATCATGATACATTAAATCAACTTACTGACGACGAATCAAATTCTAATCTTTTCCCTTCGTTTCAGTTGGTGATGGTGGTACCGGAAAGACTACTTTCGTCAAGGTAAGTTCATCAGACAAAAAGAGGGACACATCATACATTGCGGAGAGTTGTGCGCAGTATTTGTGGAGGCAAATGTCAGGAACACTAGGAGCTATTCCAATGATGCCGGCCGACACTATGACGGAATTCACTTCTCCATGACTATCTTGTTACTAGGCTTTGTACTAATCGAAATCTTCTTTTCCTCTATTCAGCGCCACTTGACAGGAGAATTCGAAAAGAAATACATTGCCACTTTGGGTGTCGAAGTTCACCCTTTGCAATTCCACACAAACTTTGGTGCAATCTGCTTCAACGTTTGGGATACCGCCGGTCAAGAGAAGTTTGGTGGACTACGTGATGGATACTACATCCAAGGACAATGCGGTATCATTATGTTTGACGTTACCAGTCGTATCACATACAAGAACGTTCCCAACTGGCACAGAGATTTGGTCCGTGTTTGCGAGAACATTCCAATTGTCTTGTGTGGTAACAAGGTCGACGTTAACGTGAGTAAATACTTGGTGAAAGAAAAACAATTCACAGACTAACAAATTCCATCCCTCATTCACACAAACAGGAACGTAAAGTCAAGACTGGTGCCGTTACTTTCCACCGCAAGAAGAACTTGCAATACTTTGAAATCTCTGCCAAGTCCAACTACAACTTCGAGAAGCCATTCTTGTGGCTTGCACGTAAATTGGTCGGAAACCCAAGCTTAGAATTTGCCGCTGCACCTGCTTTGGCACCACCAGAAGTTCAAGTTGACGCCAAACTTATGGCTCAATACGAACAAGAATTGGCACAAGCACAAGCTGCCCCTCTTCCAGATGAAGATGATGGAGATCTTTAAGAAAGAAAAGACGTATAGATAGGAACAAATTTGTGTTCAATTTACCCACCCAAAATATAAGAGGCAATTTATGATCTAACGATTATGAAAACACATATTTGATTGATCTTTTTGAGCCTTTTGTAGATCTTGTAGATTCTCAAACTCAAAGTTTTATTTTTGCAAACTCAGTTGTATCGAAAGGGAAAATTCTGTGAAGCAGTATTTGTGAAGACAGGAAGCTCTGTCTGTTCTATTATTTATTCCAATGATATTTATATAATCAATATTAGGAAGAAGCCGTTAAGGTTCATCGGCGGATGCCGTTGTATGAGAGGAACAAGGTACTTAAGAAATACGACGGTTCCAGAGTCATTTATATTAACAAATCAGATAATTCAGATATAAAGTCATATATGATTCCACAACAAGTATCATTTCTGCTAATTACCATTCCTCCGCCTTTCTCTCGATTCTACTATGAACTGCTCATAAATTAAACAAAGTTAGGACCGGCAGTGCGGGTTATTATTGTTTCTATGCGAGAAAATAGACAGCAACCTTGAAAAATGTCATTTTCTCGCGCAAGGCTAAACGAACGTCTGCGCACCGCAAGCAGCCGCTCTTATGCTGCCGAGATCCGATGTTCAATTTAACGGCCCACACAAACAATAATTTTCCCCTACGCAGAGAAAGCAGCACACTTACTTTAACTTGCAAGCAAGTGTGGATGAATGCAGACAGGCAGGCAAAAACGGATGTCGTGCGACAATTTTACCCTTTTGATTTCACTACATCATCCTTCCTTAACAAGAAGACTGCTAACCTTTTACAAGTGATCAATCGTTGATCGTAAGCGGAAGTTGAGAGTTGCGGAAGGCGAAACGAGAACAAAAAAGAAGTTGCAAAAAGTTGTGCTTAAAGAAGAAATAAAACATTCAAAAATGTCTTTCCGTCGTCGTGCTTGTTATGTGTAAGTGTTTTTTCTATTGCTAAAAACCAAGTCTTGATTCAGCATCTCAAAAGGCTCACACGATATCTTTCTCTTCCTTAGCTGTGGACAAGTTGGTCATTTGGCCGAGAACTGCAGTTCAACCGAACGTCTCTGCTTCAACTGTGGTAAAGGTGGACATGAATCCAGTGCATGCCCCGATCCACGTACAACCGATCAAAAATCATGCTATCACTGCTTGAGCAAAGGTCACATCAAGGCTGATTGCCCAAACATCGGCTCTCGTCCAATCAGTAACGTTCAAGCCGTTGCTGCTACAGGCGCTGCTACCACTCCTGGCTCTGCTGCTGGTAATGGTGCTGCTACCGGATGCTTCGTGAGTATGACATTGAGAGCTGCAGGAAAGATACATTTAATTGACAGGATTTTTATCACTCTCTTAGACATGCGGTGGTCCTCACTTGGCTCGTAACTGCCCTTCAGGCACAAGCAAGTCAAACGGTATCACTTGCCGTAACTGTGGTGGTCAAAACCACTTTGCCCGTGATTGCAAAGCCCGTCCAAGCCGTGCACCTAAATCCAACAAATGTTACAGATGCTCAGAAGCCGGTCACATTGCCCGTGATTGCCCAATCGCCGAAGCACCTGCATCAAACGTTGCAATGGTCAACTAAACCTTGTGTGTATCTATTTCAGGAGCTTTGATGTGTATGCAATTGGCTGTTTGGTAGGTGCTCAAAGACAGCCATTTTTGTATTTCTGACCGAGGAGGGTTTTTTATTTTCTTTTTCATGTCAGTAGTAGTCTTTTGGCTCGTTTCGTTTTATGGTTCTTTTGTGAAGAAGTTATTCGCTTCAATCAATTGGTTCCAGGAATCCGTTTTGCTTCCCTTTTTCTACCAAAATGTATCATTTTTCTGCTTCGTCTTCTGCTCAATGATACTGTGCGGTTCCGTATGATGATTGACAATTCAGACTGTGCCCATGGGTGATTGGTGTTGCGTACTTAACCCTCTCGCAATTGTTCATCATCACGACTTATCTGAGAAACGACTCCCTGCTTTCTTCAGCTTCTCACACATCTCTACAATTGATCACATTTAGGTAACCTATGAGATAAAAATCTCCAGACACTTCCACAGTATACTGCCTTACAACATCGCAGCTATCCTGCCATCTACTGATCCCCACATGCACTTCTCACAAGGTCTTGCCCATGCTGCAAAATAGGACGAAATCAAGTGTCAGTCAATCGGTAAAATCATCGAATCAATTCATGCACATCAACTCACAATTTTCTCTTTGTGAATGCGAGCCAGAACTTGCTAGGCTGTCCGTTCACATATACTCTCTCGATCAAACGTGTAGCAATCTCTTGCCTTGCTTGAACGAGGTAAGCTCTTAGTTGGTCTGATGGAAGGAGATCGTAGAAAAGAGATTAGGTTGGTCTGAATAGTTGTATGCCTTTGAAAGTACTCACCTGCTTCCATACGGTTGGCTGGTGCAGCATATAGATTGTTCAATGGGAATCCAGCATCACCTGGAAGATGGAATTGGTCGACAGCAGTTGTGCTTAATTGCTTTATTGCCTCTGCTTGACTTAGAGGAACTCTACTTCCAGCGATGATTGACAAGCATTGCGAAATGAACAGGATAAAATAGATCAACAAACGATCTGCTCCACCTTTGATTTCGAAGTTTCTGAATAGGCTGTTAGGTCTGAACAAGTCCAATGCTTCATCGATGATATCTAATCCTTCAGCTTCTGGTGGTGGATTGGCCAATGGTGGAGGAGCAGGTCCGCGAATTTTGGAACGGAATGGCAAGATGGATAGAGATGCAATTGTGGCTACCTCTTCCGTTGGTACGTCATTGTATGCCGAATGATAAGCTGGCATATTGTCAATCCAAAGATGTGTTGAATTGTAATCTGGGATGATGATTCGGATGGAAGATTGCAATAAGCGGGGTGTGTGTGAGAGGTGGACTAAACCAGCCGACTTGAACACGCGCACGGATGTTGGCTGTGTTTGGCATACACGTGTTTAACACTTTTTACTTGGAATAGGAACAAGCTCTCTCTAACAACACTTCCTCTTCCCTCCCTCCATCGGCTCATTGCACAGAGAGGTGAGCTGGCCAATTACAGACACCACTCATCGCAAAGATGGCTGTGTGTCAATACTTCTTACGTGGCCAGTGTAGGTTTGGAGATCAATGTCGTAACGAACATCCAAGAGGCGGAAATCAATCAAGCGGTGGATTTGGTTCTTCTTCCGCTTTCGGATCATCATCTGGCTTTGGCTCTTCTTCTGGTTTTGGGAATCAATCTAGTACTTTCGGTCAACCTTCAGCTTTTGGTGGCGGGAGTGCAAAGCCTGCATCCGTATTCGGTTCTTCGAATACAGGAAGTGCTTTTGGTAACTCGTCTCCTTCGACTGGATTTGGAGGTTTGAATAAAGGAACTTCATTATTTGGCTCCAGTACATCCACCACATCTGCCTTTGGATCTTCCAGTCGGCCGCCAGCTACTTTTGGCGGTCCTAGAAATAGTACAACTTCAGCTTTCGGATCGAGTAGCGGCAATGGAGGAGGTCAAGGGAAGTTGGCAAATGTTCAGCCTGGTCAAATCACTTTGTCCTCAGCGAATATGCGAGAAGACTTGGGGCCAAACAATCGACCTGTATGGAAGATGAGCGTTTATGGACCTGCCAAGTATGAGCCAAATCTTATCACTTCACAAGATGTTAGTCAAGAAGAAATGCGTCTGAAAGCATATGAGGCTCTAAAGGAAGGAAAGGTATCTGAGTATGCACAACAAGAAGCTACACTTGCACAGCAAAACGATAACTTTGTACAACAAGCTCTGTCCAATATCGAAGCCGCCTATCAGCAAGCCTTGAAGAATACGGCAGATCTAACAGGAAATAAGCAACCAATTGGAGCAGGAGCGAATGCTATGTCAGCTTTCGGACAACCTGCATCGACTAGCGCTTTTGGATCGTCTACCTCAGGCAGCGGAAGTGCTTTTGGAGGAGGATTTGGTTCATCAAATACAGTGTCTACTTTTGGTCAATCAAGTGCTTTTGGCAAACCTGCAAATACCTTTGGAGGAAATAATGCTGCCGGCACTTCGAGTGGGACAGGCTTTGGAGCATTTGGAGGAGGTAACCCCTCTGGAACAACATCAGCTTTCGGACAGCCATCAGCTTTCGGTGCTTCTACTACGAACACCCAACAATCAGCTTTTGGCGCGCCTTCTGCTTTTGGGCAACCTTCAGCGTTCGGTAGTCAGCCTGCTGCAGCAGGATCCACTTCAGGAATCGGACAGACATCAGCTTTTGGTTCTGCAGCCAAACCATCAGCGTTCGGTCAGACATCCGCTTTTGGCGCTCAGACAGGCAGCAGTGCTTTTGGACAGCCTTCTGCCTTTGGTAGCAATAGCGGAACGAGTGCTTTCGGTTCGAGCACCAACAATACAAAGACCACTCCATCTGCTTTTGGCTCGACGACTACACCTGGCACCACTTCAACTGGCTTCGGTGCAACGAATCAGCCTGGGCAGAATTCGTCTGCGTTTGGTCAGACCAGTGCCTTTGGAAGCTCGACAAGTAGCTCTACTGGCTTTGGAGCCTTTGGTGGTGGCCTTTCGAATAATAATACGACTGCTCCTTCTACATTTGGTGGAACGAGTGCATTCGGATCCACATCTGCTTCTGGATCTGCTTTCGGAGGAGGATTTGGTGCGGGATCAAGTACAGGTTTTGGAGCAAAAGCTCAACCATCAACTTCTGACCCATGGGCTTCAGAAGTGCCGAAAGAGGAAGATCTTCCGGCAGAACTATTAGCACTATTCAAAGCGGAAACTTTTGAATGGGGTAAAGTACCTGGAGCTGAACCACCGATATCAGTGCGATGATAGGATTGCGATAAAGATAATAATGTATTTCTAGATGTACAATGCGTTGTAATATTAACCCTCTATCATTTAATACCCGTCTATGCATCTTTTACCGCTGCCCGTTTTTCTGCCAAAACTTTCTTTGCCATTCCTTCCCGTTTCTTTTCTCTCGCCTCGATTCCCAAGCCGACAAAGACGATCAATACACCAAGCCATTGAGCCTGTTTGAGGGTGTGCTTGTAGACCACGATGGACAAAAGCATAGTGAACAATTTACGGGTAACAGTGATGGCAACCAAGGTAAGACTACCGAATCTCTCTAATGTTTCAAAGATTGCAATTTGTCCAAGTGCTCCCGCAAGAGCATATCCAAACAAATCACGTAAAATTTCAGGATGACGTTGAATAAAGCTTAGAGCGCTTGCCAATTCACCTGAACCTTCTGTTCCGCTACCGCCCAAGAAAGTTGGCACAGGAACCAATAGCGAAGTTCCCATCAAGGCAGCCGAGATTGCGTTCATGATTAACATCATCTTTGGACCTGAAAGCGTATACGTTCCGAAAACTTCATCTTGTGTTGAATTTGTGATTCCGTCTAAAGCTTGATTTCCCAATAAGAGAAGCAAGCCAACCATACTCGAACGTTCTTGACCTGGTTTAATCTTCTTTTTGGAACTTGCACTTTCTCCGAAAAGCATGAACATACTAATTCCAACGGTCACCAGCAATACCACAACATACTTGTAAGGTGCAAATTTGCGTCTGTACAGTAGTACATTGGCGAATAAAACAGGTACCAATTTGCAGGATTTTGCCAATGTCAAAGTAGGATATGATATTCCATGCGATAACGAATGCAAAGCCAGCAAAGAAGAAACGGATTGTGAGGCGGCAATTTGGATATAGCGCAGCAACAATGGCGAAACTCTTGAGGGTGAAGCTGAGACTGCTTTAGACTTTCCTGACTTTCCGTTTACCTGGACTCCGTTTTGTTTGTTCTTTCGCAATTTATCCGCACCGGCTGGTGTAAGGGCGTCAAAGCCCAAGCGAACATGGAGAGGTTCCTTTGATCCGATCGAACGAGCAGTGAGATAGATTGCTGCAATGACTGTACATATGATAGCCTGTAAAGCATTCAGTACAAGGGGTGATTTGAAGAACTCATTCCTTGATTCATTGGTTGCATGTTGCAAGGAAATCGGTAAAGTGTATGGCGTTGTAGTTAATCGTTCTTGCAATAAAGCCCATAATAGAAAGGAAGCATAAATCGATCCTGTACAAATGACCAAATGTGCCAAAGTCATGATTGTTCAGTTGATGTGTTGGTCAGGAGCATACAAAGGTGTTGTTCTTATTTCTCATCTTTTGTTCGTTTCTTCGAGTTTGGCTGCATACATTCGCTCATACATTCCCGGCCCTCCGCGCTAGTCCTTCCACGTCACATATCCTCTCATTCTTCTCTTTTACTCAACTCTCAACGCCGATGACCAAATCTATTCCTACTTCAAGTGATGACGATGAGCATTTCATGTACACGTGATGACGGTAAAAGTGAAAGAAGAATGACATACACCTTATTCGACAGATGCCCTTTGTTGTATGGCAGGCAGTGTTGAGGGGCTTTGCAAAGAAAGATCAGCGTCATTGTCGCGGCGGGGCGTTATAGGCGTGCTTTAAAAGGCGTAATGAACGCCCACAAGTGTAAACCTGTGTACGCGGCGAATTTGGGCAAGTGAATATGCTAACCTGTCCATTACGCCACATCATTTTTTTTGTGCATTTGAATGCAAACACAGCTATTTTGCCAAAAGAAGTACAAACAAACTCTACATGCATGCAAGCAAAAGCTATTGCAGATCATATCCATTGTGTCTTTTAGAGTTATCAACTCAAATTTCTGTCAATTTCCCATAATGGAAACTCCTTTCTTTATCATTGATTCTACATGGACATAAAGTGCAGGAAAGGACAAAAGGGTTGTACTGAATTCAATGCAGTGCGAAAGTCCATTCAATTACCGCCAAAAGGCGTAAAAGTCCGTCACGGCTTCAAACGTGCCGTTCCTGCTTGTGCTTCACTTGCCTTTCTTGAACGAAAAGATTAAAGCGGGCTGACGTACGGGTTCATTTTACCTCGTTTACACAACATAAAGGAAGGGGCTTCAATGCACAACAAAGGCGATCTGTAAAAGGCAACTTGTGCCAATTAAAAAGGCTAAAGACAAAATTAGATGATCATCCTTTCTTATTTGCCCCGCTAGGAAAAGAGGTTAAACTTGCCTTTCTTAGCATTGACAGTCTAAGTTTAAACGGACTCATATGATCCTCAATCTGGGGCTTATGCACACTCTTTCCTTTTGTCAGTGGGCGGAATGAAATCTGTGATATGCGTTAATGAAAGGGGGCGTCTTCTTTTTCTTTGTGTCTGGTAATCCCTTGCTGTGGAGGTAAAGCTGAATGAAATATATAAACCTCTTTTCTTCATTCTGTAACTTTCTTCCCTTGCTCATTCAATTCTTCTCGTTCGTCTGGGCTTCCCAGCTTTTAAAGCGTTCAAACAATTGCGTGGTTTCGATTTTTACAGTTTCTCAAAAAAAGGTTTTCTTTTATTCACAACAGTATACCATCATCAATTAGCATATCATCTTTTGCATATCATTAATCATTATCAACTCAACCAAAAACATCCCTTGGACAACCTTCTTACGCTCATCGTCGCCAATCCTTGCTGCCTTTCTTTACGCAATATTCTCTCATTTGCATTAGAAGACACTCTGCTGGTCAGGTCGTTTTCAAGATTTTACGAACCAATCATCATCATCATTATATAGCATTCTAACGGAAAAATGTCGTTTACTAACGTTCATCGTCGTAGCAATACGACACAACAAAGCGTCGAACAATGGCGTTCAAATATGACGACAGATTCAGGCTCATTGCCAAGCTGGCGTCATCGTCGTGCTAATTCAGCACAAGCCTCTTTACCACTGAAGCCAGTTGCATGTTTGCCTCCTAATCCTTTGCTAGCCATGCAAAAGGAGAAAAGTAGCAAACAGGCTTCAGAACCACTTTTGAATAAAGCAAGACAAGGCTCTTCTACAATCGAAAGCAAGCGTCATCAACCAACAAAGAGCATTCCGTCGTTACCGCCAATTCCAACTTCAAACGTACGAGGAAGTCGTGCTGACAAAGTAGACAATTGGCGCATCAAATCAAGTACAGGCAGTGCTTCACGTCCGTCATCTCGTTACGAAGAAAGACGTCAATCAACAGATTCATTGCGTTCAAAGATGAGCGAAGCACCATCCTCTTCGGGTGAATCATGCAGTGAAGAAGAAGAGGCAAAGACTCCCAAAGAAGAACAAACACCACAAATGCTCCCTCCAATTCGTGTCTCCATGGAACCTGGACCGGTGGAAGTTTTACCACCCCTTCGCTTTTCCATGGAACCTGCGATCAAAGGTCGTAGCCCATGGCGATTCGTTCTTCCTTCGCCCAAAGCCACGGTTGAAAAGGCAAGCTTTGACCTCAAAGCAGACGCTGATGAAGAAGAAGGAGAAGTTACAATCACCAGCTTTGACGATTTGCCATACTGGTTGGAAGGTAACCGAGATGATTTGATCATCCGTATGGGAACTTCGCCTCTCAAACGTCCTCATTCTCCTTCAGAACGCTCTTCAGCTTCTTCGATTGCTTCATCAGAACCTGCATTGGATTATGGAGATGATTGTTCAAGTTTGGCTTCTTCTGCTTCCGCTTCTCCTGATTTGGCACCACGTCAACTTGACTTCGGCTTGCCAGAAGATGAAGATAATGACAAGACACCCATGGCTGCTAAGCATGAATTCGCTTTACCATCTTTTTCAGCAGCTGCTCCATTACCCAGTCATCTGCCTTTGCCAAGCTTCCTTTTGCGTAAATGAAGCACATAGTAGTATTATACCTTAATATTTATCCCTAATCATCGCTTCCTTGTAAATCATTCCTGATGCACATCATCTGTAATAGCAAATAGCATACTTAACCAAGAAAAACCTCGGTGTGACGCATGTACTGAATGATTATTAAGATCCTTTCCTATCGTACAACTCTCTAAGCGCCTAGTCTACGATCTAGAGATTCTTTGTCGAATTCTGATTCTTCCCTGATGTCCAATACCTTTCCCGAGATATCTGCTTTGACGGAGAAGTTTTGTAGTGCGCTGCGAGGAAAGGGGGTTGCGAGTGAGCATGATGCGGTTATAAGAAGTTCAAAAGAGTGGGCTACATACCTAGTATACAGAGTCTTGAGTTCCATGCTGCTTGTTTGCGGTGCCCAATAAATCAAAACGAGGGGAAAAGAAGTACGTCCGTCTTTGTGATGTAGCTCATAAGACAGAACGATGAAACGAGGTGAATTTTCCGGAAGTTCTGAAGGATTGACATTCTGAGGGTTAGTGAACAGAAGGACATTCTAAGGATGTATAGCTCTCACCTTCTTTAAGATCTTCCAATGTAATATTATTGAATTCATCTTCTATATCCATTTCTAATTTTGCTTTATCGATCTTTACCACGATTGCCGAATTGCCTTGACTGTGTTTGGACATACGGAAATCCTTGATCTTGTCTAGCAAGGGTGTACCGATATCGACTGTGGCCATGTTGGAAATGCTTGATCGTAATGTAGAATGTGATATGGTTGCAAGAGTAGAAGTGTTGAGGATGTTGTTTCGGCATACATGCACGGTCCAGAAAGGCCATTTGTTGAAGGTGGAGCCTGTTGTACGCGCTTACGCGGGGATGGCACTTACAAACAAGTGTTGCTGTGCTTCTTTTGATTTCATTTTACATTATCATCATCAACTTTTTGTTGCTTTGTGGGGGGATCATAATGGAAGTCACTAAAGATGATGATCATCCTAAGGAAGAGAAGGTTGCTCAACACGAGAATGAGCCTACCAATCAAGAGGCGAATGGAAAGTATGCAAGTGAGGAGGAAGAGCAACCAACGCTAGAAGAAGCGAATCATCAAACCCAAGATGCTACAACGAGCAAGGAATCGGAGAGTAGTCTGCCAGTCACAGAAGCACAAGAAGATCCTAAGACCAAAGACTCTGATGCAGAACCTATCAAAGACGTTGCTCAGTCCTCTGCTGAAGATGGGAAGGCAGACACAAAACCCATCAAAGATGAAGCTGAATCTGTCCAGAAAACTTCTGAAATCTCCAAGGAGCAAACGAGTGACTCGAAGAGCGAAGGAAACACCTCACAAGATCAGCGGTCATCCAATCCGAATTTGAAATCTGAACCAAGCCAACATCGTCATGATGCTGGAGCTGACAAGCCCTCTTCATACCAATCCTCGGCCCCGAGCACTTACTTACAGATACGTGCTCTCGCTCTACAGCTGCCAAACAATGTGGCGCATGCATCGAATCATCCAAACGGCCATCATATTGCACCACCGACATTGATTGTAGAAGGCCGAACGAATATGTCAACCGCGAGGAGAAGCTTTTATCCTCGTGTGACAAGGACTTTACCGGAGTTGCAGCTATGGATCCTTGCATTGACTTTGAGTTTTCCAGCTGGAATATTTTCGCCTTTCCAAGCTCTACCGCCAGCTCTAGTAACGGGAGGCTCGATGGAAGATTCGGTGATAAGGAGCTATCTGTCCACGATCACTCATCAATTCGCTAGAATATTGAGAAAGCCGTTCGTTCTAAGCCACCCAGCGACGGTTGCGCTTGTGGACAGCGATTTCAATTATAATCCATCAATGCCACATGTTGGACCTGGTAGTTCAGTAGCTGCACGACGGAAATTGGATGATGGTATAGCAATTGCACGAATGGGACACGATCCTTTGCTTGGTCGGAAAGGAAAAGGTGGAAGCGGAGTGAACCCAACGGCGACATGGGATGTGGATGGTGTGGCAGCAGCACTTGGATTGCCTGGTGTGTCTTCGCAAGCTTCAGGTGATATCTATGGGCCAGGTACTACTCCGGCAGCATCAACAAGCAAGAATCCTTTGAGCATATTCTCACGAGCAAGTGCTAGCCCACAACGGATCCAGCCGTACCCTTCTGTGCCTATCCCGCCCGGAGAAGAGGACGAAGATGAAGAAGAACTTACTGCTGCAAGAAACGAAATCACCAGACTAGAATTGCAATTTGAAAAAGCAAGTAAAGCAGCACAAATGTTGGTAGAGCGAAGTGGATCGATGACGGCTACGTTGTACCAATTGAACTCAGCGCTGATGGATTTAGCACGATTAGATGAAGGCCGAAATATTGCAAAAAAGGCAAAAGAAGGGGAGGATATGTCAACGTTGACGAAAGGAATTGAAGCCTTTGCAGCTTCGCGAACGGGAGCAAATGCCGCATTGATGGGTACAATTGTACCAAGCATGAGCTATCAAAGCCTGAATGCCAGAGCGGCTATCGATGCTTTGTTACGCAGAGCTGCTGCTGCTTCTCATAGATATCAAGCACTGGTCATCCTTGTGCAAAAACGAAGAGAAGCTGAAAGGCTCAAGCGTGCCAGAGGAGAAATACGACAAGAGGATGTCGATTGGATTTTGCAAGAACTACGAGATGCACAGAGAACGACTCAAGTGCTTACCCATCATCTTACAACGTTTACCTCAACGCTGAAAGAAGAATTGAAGGAACATAGCAGGAATACGCATACCGATATTCAAGATGCTCTGATCAATCATGCAAAAAATTCTATCAGAGCACATAAATACATGTTGAATAATCTCGTTCGAGCTCGAGATGGTTTGGTGGCCTTGCGTGAAGGTAGACAGGTAGATCAAACCGTTGTACCTCCGCTCGTTCCCCCCACACAAACAGATCCATTACCATTAGCTGATGCAGCTGCAACGGAAGATAGGGAAGCGGACAGGGTCGAGAATGCTTCGGTCAAACCCGATCAAACTACTTCAATTCCAAACGGGAATGTCATAGACCCGGTCTTAGCATCTCGACCGCATGATTTGGCTCCGACTGACACAGTAGCATCCGCAAGCATACCCAGTCCATTACCGGAACAAGTCAAGACACCTTCGAGTGAATTGTCAACAGCTAGTATCAACAAGGATCTGCCAGATGCTCCTGCAGAAGAGATCGAATCAGAAGGTGCGAATGCAGAAGGACGTTCTCAGATCAGTTCGCAAGGTTTGCGGGACGATACAGGATCCAAACCCGTTGGCTCTGAGAGAGCATTCGTACCACCTCCGCTCGCTGAAGCTGATTCGCCTTGGAATGATCCACAACCTGAAAGTGAAGTCTTTTCTGCTCCATCGTTTGGAAGTGGCGCTCAAAGTACATTCTTGCCTCCTACACCCACTCGTCAATCTTCCATCAACGATCCTTTCGGCGGCAATGCATCTTCGGGAATGCCAAATACTGCTCCATCGATGAGTCAAAGTGCATTCTTGCCTTCAGGCAGAGATATGAGTCGATATGCCAATCCATTCGCTCGGATGGAAGGAGGCTCAAGTGTGAGTAGTGTGACTAATTCTGGATTTGGACCATCATTTGGTAACCAACCTGGCAGATTTGCACAACAACAACAACAATCTGGCAATCAAGCTCAACCACCATCAGCAGCCAATCCTAGCGGTAGTCCCGCTAAGCCTGGTGATGTATGGGCAAACCGTAGTAGAATCTCAGCAAGCGATGCAGCACGTAGCTTGGCAGGACGATTTTGAGAAGAATGCACGATGTCATTGTAACATTTACCACAATATTAAATGCACATTTAATGGATGAGTTTACATTATTGGATGATAGAGATTGATAAATTTAAAGGCCAATCAGAAGCCCAAATCTAGTGTATTGTACAGCAAAAGCATATCCTTTGCGAAAAGCAGAAAAAAAGCCGTTCTTCTTTCCCAATTATTCTGTAACTTCCTTCTTTGAAACATGTTTAGAGATCAATTTTGCCATTTCAAATGAATCCACTGTGGATTTTCCAAACAAACTTTGAAGTGTTGAATCACACATGATCTGCCTTTTGTTTTCCGGATTTTGCAAATCGTTTCCTTTGATATATGCCCATAATTGCTTTGTGATCATATATCGTGGCATCTCTCTTCCGCCGCAAACACGTCCCATCTCTTCGCTTAGTATGACGGGTCTATTGAACGGATTGTTTGGATTTGGCGGTTTCTTTTCTCCATCTTCATTCTTTATCGATTTACGTTTCTTTGTTGTTTTCTTACTTGCCATTTTTTTGATCGTTTCAACATCTGCATCTTCTTCTTCATCAGAGATTGTATCTTCCGCTTTTCGGCTTCTTTTCCCTCCCGAGGGCGCTGCTTTGGATGTGGACATTGAACTGGAAGAACGGGGTTCTGTCTTAACAACAGGTGCAGAAGGAGCAGCAAGCGAGCCAGGAATTCCTCCCATTCCCGGTAAGGCCAATCTGGGTGCTGAACTGGCTCCCGAATTAGGCGCAGATGCGGACGAATAACCGTTGGAATGACCGTTTCCGACTGGTAGCGCCAATCCTGTGGCAGGAGTTGGAGCTGGTGCAGGATTGTTGATTGTATCAAAACAAACTTTGATCAATTCATCAACTTGTTTTTTGTGCTCTTTCTCTTCCAATTGGATTTGTAATCTTGCTAAAAGCTTTTCGTTTGGATTTTTAGGATCATTCAGTTGCTCTAATGCTTGACGAACCTTTTTTGCTGAGATCAGACTCAGATCACTTCCCCTCAGGATGCTCAAGATTGGCTCCTTGAGCAAAGCAAGATTGTCCGGCGAGATCGCTGGCATGTCGTACAATCTGATGATGATATGTAGAAGATGATGGAGCTGATATTGAGCTGTTCTGATGCTAAAAAGCTGTATTGATCGCGCGATTGAGGTGGAGAGTGATCTTAAAAGGTATTGTGCTAAAAATACTTGCTTTCTTCGTAATTGAGAAGAAGTGTTGCGCCAATGATGTACGGGCTGAACTGCAGATCTGTTTAGGCAAATTGCAGCCCTGAGAATTGCACAACGAATAAAGCCGAGGCTTGAATAGATGTTTTAGCAAAAGTGATAGCGATTGGAGGGAATTGATTTGATCCGAGGTTTTATTCAAAGTTGATCACAGATCGTGATGATCGGTACGGAAGCAAGATTGAATTCGAGCAAGATACTGGGTTCTAAAGGAAGGGGGGAAAAGAATGAATTATGGTTTCATAAGGCTAAAGTGCCTCTTTTGATCTGTCAAACAATTAAGCCGCTCTCCCTGGCCCGCGAAAATGAGAAATGGAACAGATTACAACATGTGCATATTCAGTCCACATGCCGTTTTAGTGCAGCGTGCAGTTTAGGAAGGGGGGAAGAAGTGAAAAATGGCTTGAGCGTTTAAAGTTTGAGGGGTGGCTTGGCTGGGCTAAAGAAAGTTCAACAACGCATACATCTGTCACTCTTCCTTTAAAACATCGATCACAAGCAAACATGTCATCATTATGGATCATCAACAAAGCTGGGGGACTGATCTTTCAATCAGACAAATTCGTAGGAACACAAAAGCTAACTTCAAATGAAGCGTTAATCTTAGCTGGAACCTTACACGGAGTACATGCAATCACAACAAGATTGAATCCCGTTCAAAATACATTCAATGCTGGTTTGGAAACTTTGGAAGCTGACAATTTCAAAATGACAGTCTTGCTCACTCCGACAGGAATCAAATTTGTCTTGATCTCTTCACCTTGGCATCCAAATCCACAAGCAGCTTTGCAACGTGCATATGAATGTTATGCGGATCAAGTGATGAAGAATCCATTTTATACACCAGAGATGCCTATTCGTGTGGAAGGTTTCGATCGGGCAATCGAAAAGATTGTCACATCGGTCTGAGAAAGGAAGGCAGCCGAGGGTAAACTGCCCCAGAAACGGGGCGGTGGTTCGTGCATGAGATCAAGTACGGATCAAAGTCAGCCTCAATCGGTTCCAATCGGTTCCGTTCGGACTTTTTACTGAACGATCTTGAAGTGAGAGACAAAGGGAACGGACAAATGAGAATTTGATATTCCTTTGGCAGAGATGTGATATTGATTTCTAACTCTGCTCAGCATTTCAAGCGCACAGGCCTTTGACAACGAGATGTGAAGCAGCAACGACTTTGCACCCGAATCGAAACGGATAATGATGGCAATGCTTAACGGTCCACTTTGCAAGAATTTGAAAGAGGCTGCGCATTGCAAGATTGTCATGTTCTCAAGCTTCTTCAGCTACCTCGAACAAGCTGCTCCTCAAATCTTGGCAAATCATCATGTCGAGCGATAGTGAGAATGACTTCCAGACTGTTGGTTATGCAAAGCGAATCCTGCGTACGCCAAGATCAAAGTCTGCTCCCATTCGCAAAATTGAACCCTATCCATCACCCGATAAACGATTGACACCTTCAACAAAATTACGTTTACAACGTGACTATCGGTTGGCAATCAGAGAAGGTTCACCTTCGCCTTTGTCAAGAGAGGTAAAGAAAGAAAATCACGAGACAGGCTCCTTTACAAAATCTCCAGTTAGCTCAAGCTCAAGCGTGATGTCTCTGAGTAGTGCTTCAAGCAGGAACACCACACCTAACAGCCATCAATCGCTGCCAAAACCTACTAAATCACATTCGAACAAGATACAGCCATGGTCAGATGCTGAGAATGTCCTTCTCTGGAAGGCTATGGTGAAAAAGGGAGATGGAAAGGTGAGTTGGGACGAAGTCACGAAAATTGTGAATGACGTATCGACTACAACACGCACAAAAAAGGCTGTCTCGCAACGGTGGGCAAAGCTTCGCAATGAGATTGAGACGAATCTGGACCCAACCAATTCAGCATCGATTGCACAGAAGCGCTCGCAAGGTCACGGAAGGAGATCACTTACTGCTTCAAGATCGGATGTTTCTGCAAGTCCCTCATCATCCCGAGCTTTACGCAGTCGCGACGCCTCAAGCTCAGTCAAAAGAGAGTGAAGAAAGATTTGCACCAAAGTCCATACGAATGAGATGTATTACAGATAGTCTAGCGATGAATGTAGCTAAAGTCAAAGCATGTGTGTATCTAATTACGACCAACGAATTGATATACGATTCTACGAACGATACCTGAGAGATGATCGGGATTTTGAGCATAAGTTCCCATGACGAGTGACATACCAGCACTTGTGAGCAAAAGATCTCCACCAGGTACAAAAGGTACCCAAGAACGTTGACGAGCGACGCTCCAAGCACTTTCCATTCCTTTTGGCAAGACGTACATTGCCAATTCTGTTCTTCTACGTTTGTGTTCGATGAACAGCGAAAGACAGGTTGCGAAACCGGCCCACCAATGCATCGCAGTTCCAACGAGAAATTTACGAGCCCATTCTGGCACGATTGCTAATAGACGAGGATCGTTGATGATCTTATCGTGCAAAGAATGACAAGTGCAGAAAAGTGTTTGGAAAATGATCACAAATGCTCCCAAGAAGGAGGAAGAGCGAACGGATCCAAACAATGATCTCAAAAAGACACGAAGAGGATCTTTTCGGAATGCTCTCATACGTAAGAAGATGGCGGGAACAAAGTGCAAAGTCATGTAAACTGGCAAAATCCATCTCGTCACTTCCAAGAAACGATCGACAGGACTCCAAAGATGGCTTGATTCCCATGGATGAACAACTTCACATGGAACGTGATCGTACACCTTGCCATTCTTTACCTGTTCAATCATATCACGGATCCGCTTGACGTTTGATCCAACAATACCCCGACGATTTTGTTTGTTTGCTGCAATATTGGGGAAAATCTCTCTTCCACTGGAAGAGATTGTAGGTGCAGGCAATTCACCTCCGGGGAAGAATGATTTAATCGTATCAACGCTTGCCGTTTTACCGTTCATTGAATCGCGGTGAATGGGCAAAGCGGTAGGTGAAATGTGGGATGCTTGAGTGATCCAAGAGATGTATCCTCTTGGTAGTGTTTCAGGTTTGTTGAGCCAGGCATACATAATTTGACCACATGCCAAACCAAAAGTGAGAACGGCACCATTAGGAATGCTAATCAGTCCCTTCGAATGAGCATTGTTGTACGTACCTTCCAAACCACGGACGACCAATTGTTGAGCAAGACCGATTCGACTATCTTTACGTTCGACAAGGATAGCCAAACCACTAACGGCACCTGCAAGATAAGCATGCCAAACACGACTTCTAGGATCGCGCATGAATGCTCTGTGTTTCTGTTTGGATTTTGCTTTTGCCAATTCTTCTCCTTCTTTACCTTCTAATTCTTTCCATCCACTTCGTGGTGTGGCTGTACCAGAAACATGACCTGATCCGACTTGGGATTCATCGCCGCTTGCGTCGCCGATTGCTCCAACAGGCACACCTCCGCTGCTGCTTTGTCTGCTCATTGAGGCACCGCCTCCTTTGCTAGTGGAAGGGACAGACTTCGATCTTTGCCCTCTTGTCTTTGATGCGTTTGAAAGAGGCGTCATCAGCCTGAGTGAATTGGATGTTGCTTTGTACAGCATTGACCAAGCAGCAAACATCAAACTGAATCGGATATTCTCTGCGCCAAAGAAAGCGATCAAAAAAGCTTTTCCTTGAGCTTTCTTTGTTCGTAAAGCACGAATCAATGCGAACACTAGCATCACTGATCCACGCAACATGAATGCTAAGTTGAATGATCGTAAACCTCCTCTTACGACGTGAACAGCCAAACGTTCCCAGTCGCTTGGTATTTTGGTTGGTTCATCGTGTGGTCTCCAGATCTTGCTGCCAACCGCACTTCTGAGTTGTTTTGGCGGCATATTTGCCAATTCATGTAATCCATGAACGCTTAGTGATCTTCTTAGCTGTTGTGCACTTTCTGCGATATTGGGCGTAAGTGGTTGATCTTTTGACCATCTATTATATGCACTTTGTTCATCTTCAGATTCTGATACGAGCTCTTCGCCATCTTTTTTCATCGTTGTGAATGCGGGTAAACGTAATCCTGGATCTCTTACTGGACGTCTTTCAGGTGAAGTATCTTTGCTTTCGGGTGTTTTCGTTCCATCACCTATTGTGAAACCTGCATTTGCACGACCCCTTTTATTGGAATCAGGCGAAGTAGGAGGTGGCATGATTTATGGTAGCCTCTTTCGAGATGATCGATTAGTGAAGGAAAGGATGTTGTCTTAGTAGTATGTTTCCCCGATTCTCTTTCCATACAATTTTAAACGTGGTAGTGTTAGTGTACCCCGCTTTCAGATCTTTACAAGAGTTTATTCTAATGGGGCGGGGTGGGATTGTATCGTTACATGCAGTAGGTAGGCCTATGGCTTGTGTATGTTAAATGCCCGATATGTTTGAAAAATGGTCTACCCCAACCCGCGTTCATATCTCGGCTTAAGGGCAGATGGACTGTATTTTACAAGAAGGCACTTTGGCTTCAATCACCGGCTCACGCTTATTGCATGCATCCGGCCCTGTCACTCTAGTTATATCAATATGATTTCTATAGTATAGTACAAATTCAATCCACTATTTACAGCTTTGATGACTTTTTCTTATTGACAGCCATTGACATACTCAAGGCTGTCTGTCGACTGACGGCCAGCAGAATACTATTGACACCTTTTGGTAATTGTAACTTTTCAGCATCGGAAGGATGTGACCAAATTTCAATCTCGAAAGACCAATGACCTTGATGTAAAAATGTAGTCTTTGCTTTTGTGACGATGTTCTGTAATGCATACGTCGGAATAGGATGGGCAATTTCTATCGATAACGTCATTGTTGGAAACCAAAAATCTGTTCGGCCTCCTGAAACTTCTTTCGCTTTTGGGGGCATCATACTCTTCCACGTAACAGTCATATCCATATAAAATGCAATCGCTGTCAAATTATGACCGATCATATCTTCTGCCGATACTTCTTCTTGCGGGAAGTGCATACTCTGTACTACTGTTAATCTTCCTTCATCTTCTTTTGTCTTTTCTTGTGCTTTTTCATCAACAATCTTTGTTGGCACTTTGTGTTTAGGATACCATGGCTTCTCTTTTGAACGATCGTTTGGATCCATCAAAAGAGGCGCAGTATTTCCAAAAGGTTCGTTTGGCAAGAATGAGAATTGTCCAGTGATTGGATCCGATCGTAAAGCGGTAAAGTCTGCAAAGATGCAACTTACTCTCGTGCACACGACCGACGATCCTTGTTTTCCAGAGTTTTGTAGAATGTCTGCTTCTAGAACACTTGTATTCCTTCCTGGTTTCAATAGTCGTACTTCAACGGTGTATGGTAGATCGGCAGACACTTTACCAAGATAGGTAGCATTACAAGAAAACAGATGCTCTTGTTGTTTTCCAATCCTTCGCTTTACGAAATCATGTGCACAATGCAATACGATTGCTAGAGTGTATCCTCCATTGGGAACTACTCCAATATTCCAAGTTGGATCATAATTTCCTTCGTATGTCGCCCTTTTTTCTTCGTCAATGATCAATTTGCTATCTGTTGCCCGTACTAGAGTTGCTCTGGCATCATTTGAAGTCATTATCGAGGATGAATGTAAGAAGAAGGAGGGAAAAAGTCAGGCACCTAGTGTATTAGAAATGTGTTTTACTGACTGCATTCCGCTTCCACATTTTTCTAACCGGACGGATAGAAGCGCAGCGTCCGTGTTTGCCGGTTCACTGTTTGCTGTGGAGGTGCGTGAAGGTGAAAAATCATTTTTACTCTCATTAAAACAAAGATAGATGATTGCAATGAAGAAGACACTTTCTTGTGTTGGATTGTCGGCTTTGACTCTTATCTTCACTCAATTGATGAAGCAGTCAAATTTTCATCAATAGCTAAAGAGAGATGGAATCTTTAAGCCATTGTCAGAGTCAACTTTTCTGAATCAACGTAGACTTTCACGACCTCTGTATACTCACTCAATCAAACTTTAACAACATGATGTCATGAGTTGTAATACGTAGTTTAGATTCACAAACGCGGAGCAGACACAGCCCGACCAAAAGCAGCCGGAGCATCTTGGAGATCACGCCTTTGCAGGAAGAAGTAAAGCTCCGGTCCGAAAATCTTCTCAACATGACCATCATCCTTCTTATATAGAATGAATCAAGAGAATGAGTTCCACAGGAACAAAAGCGGTCCTTCTCAGAGCTACCGAGAAAAAATTGATCCTTGACGAAGAACAAAAAGCGATTTACACTGGAATTGTTGATCCACAATGGAATGTATTCGCAATTTCAAACGGAGGTTATACATTAGGCATCTTGCTCAATTGCGCTCAAAATTTCGTCGTTAGACGAATTGGCAAACAACAGAAAGATTTGCTCTCTTGTAGCACTTCTTACTTTGCTGGAGTCTCAGCAAAGGTGCCTTTCACCGTCGAAGTAAGATTGTTGAAGAAAGGAAAATCAACCAGCATCGTCGAGACAGATATGCTACAAAAGGTGAGCTGAACGAAAACAGATTAGATCGAAAATTGCCGCTCATTTTTACCCTGAGAAACCTATAGACTGCAGAAGATGGAGGGATGCTTTTATGCGTTAGAGCATCTGCGATTTTTACCGACTTTGCAAGCTTACGATCGGATTCACTCCTTAAACAAGTCTCTATCCTCCCTAATGACTTCTCCGCTCCAGTCCCACCACTGATTTCTGATCCGACAGATCGATCGAGCGAACATCCTTGGTGGGAAAAACAGAAGATACCAACAGTTGTAGAAGACAAAGCAGCACAAGATCAGGCATTTCAAAAGGACGGTTTACTCGCTGTACAAAGCATGTACTTTCCAGAAGAACATGTTGATGAAGTGGATATGGGCAGCTATAACATCACCGCCTTGGCACTATATAGTGACACCAGTGGAGACTTTAATCGAATGATGCCCAAACGTCTGCACAAGCTAACAAACAATTTTCGCGGATTTTGGTTCGCCACTGTTAGACTATCGATCGAGATGGCGCAACCTTTGCCGACTTTACCATTACAAAAAGCGGTTACTAGAGGCAAGACCAGATTTTTGAACGAAGGACGATGGTGCTTTGAAATTGAAATTTGGACGCATCCAACCGATGCTGACAGACTCAATTTGCCAAAAGGAACCGATAGCATCTTACTCGCAGTTTGTAAACAACAAGCATTGAGCATGTCAGCATCAGTAAACAAAAAGACGGCATCTAAGCTATGACGCAATCGTTGCTCGTATCATAGAGCTGAGCATGTAGAGTTCTTTCCAGATATACCCTTTTCATCCTTCACTTTTTGGCTTGCTAGGCATGAGTGGACCAATGGAGATCAAAAGAGCGAGAAATATTCGAAGAAGATTTGTGCGTTCTTTAATCTTATCATATGAGACTGGTGATATTGCGGTGGAGCGATTTGACCTTTTCAGACAATATTCGGCTAAATATGTCCCCACGAGAAGTACGATGAAGATCGGGCGTAGCTCTGCCAAAGTATATAGAACAACTAGATATGACATTTCATCTAGATAGGAGGAAACCTTAAGGTGATGGAAGATATATTGTGATGCAAACTCTTAAAGGTTGAGGTAAATACAGGTCTAAGTTATCTCCGCGAAGATAGATTAGCATACAGTTCGCTTAGTCAGCAAAAGACTCACCTTTGCTTTTGACACGTGATCCGCAGCGTACGGTTAAAGCAAGAATTTTGTTAATTTTGGTATGCGCGCTGGGCAGAATAGCAGGGCATTGCAGTGTAGTGTGGTAGTAGTCCATCTTCTAAACCTTACCTTCTCTCCATCACTGTACAACACCATCTCTCAAGATGTCTTCGAAATTGCAAGTGTCAAGCGTGCGACAAAGCATTCAACAATTGTTGAAGTCTTCTGAAGAGAAGCACCGTAACTTCAACGAAACGATTGAATTGCAAATCGGTTTGAAGAACTACGATACTCAACGTGACAAACGTTTCTCAGGCACAATCAAATTGCCTCACATTCCTCGTCCTCGTATGTCTTTGTGCATCTTGGCTGATGCAGCTGACGTCGATCGTGCCAAATTGATCGATTTGGAATTCATGACTGTTGAAGATTTGAAGAAGCTCAACAAGAACAAGAAATTGGTTAAGAAATTGGCAAAGAAATACGATGCTTTCTTGGCTTCCGATGCTTTGATCAAGCAAATTCCTCGTTTGTTGGGTCCTGGTTTGTCCAAGGCTGGTAAATTCCCAACACCAGTATCTCACGCCGAAGATTTGGAAAAGAAGGTGATTGAAGTTAAGTCAACCATCAAATTCCAATTGAAGAAGGTCTTGTGCTTGGGTGTTGCCGTCGGTCACGTTCACATGACTGATGACCAAGCCTTGGCAAACATCATGTTGTCCATCAACTTCTTGATCTCTTTGTTGAAGAAGAACTGGCAAAACATCAAATCTTTGGTTATCAAATCAACCATGGGCAAGCCAATCCGCTTGTACTAACCATCTGTCGCATTTAAGGATTGCCGTGTATTGTATCACTATAATCGAACGAAACAAGTAGCGGTCGCACGCTTGTACCCAGCCACAACATGAAACATATTGCCGATTCATTTCGTCAATTCATCGTTCGTCGGTGAGGGGAGCTCGAAACGGCATCCCAATCCCCAAAATTATTGGCATTTTATTCAATGAAATATATCACATGTCAAAACAATGAGTGATGATACAGGAGAGAGTTTGAATCGCATGAGCGACGATGGACAGTACTAATTACAGTATAAGTGACAGCGAGGTTCTTAGAGAGAGATGTATAAAAGTGTCAATGACAGAAGGAAGGTGAGATGATGAATGGAAAGAGAATGTGTATGTACAAAGGCTTGAATGCCAGATCAATTTGAGGGGCCAAAGAATGGATTGCTCCTCATGGAGCCACGGTAGGGACCTTCGGAGATACTTCGAACGTGTGCAGAGCCTTGGAGGCGTCGAACGGATGGTTGGCTGGATGGCAAATGGTATGATGGCAATTCACTTGCGTTTTGTTCAGGCTTATCATTGTTTTGAACAGTTTCTCTTTCTCTGCTTTTTTGTTGAACCATGGCTGGCAAAGCAAGTCCGAGAGGCGTGAATTGCGTTCTGTTTGTCGATGAATTGCTTGAACGTTGAGCTTCGGCATCTTTGATACTCGTTGCGCTAAATCTTCCGCCAAACGTACCTGTTGTAACGCTCAACTCTTCATCCATCGAAACATTCTTGGTCGTATTTGGAGGACTGCTCACAGACAGCTTCGGTTCACGACCGGAAAATTGGGCCTGTAATTGTTGGTCTTCCGTGGCAGAATATGCTGGTGGCAATGGTTTATCGCTCAATCTTGCTTCAAAGACGCCAGGTCTATCACTCGATCCACTGCCTTTCCTTTCTGGAACAATTGAGGGAACAGACTTTCTTTTAACGTTGTACGTTCTTGATGGAGAGTCTTGCGGTGATTCAGTCCCGGAAAATGGTGCTTCCCATTGATTTGGTGGAGATGTATCTTCATGATTACGATAAGCTTCAATCTTGCGTAGTTGTGCTTGAGCACGGATGGATGAGATTGACAAATTATCACCATGTTTTCTCTTTTGAGAAGAGGAGTGAACTGGTTTGGTGTATAAACTTGTTTCTTCTTCATCATTGACGCCAGCATCTGCCATTCTAGTTAAAAGAGTCACATCTTCCGTTGCCATCTTCCCTTTGCTTGGTACAAACGGGGGATTTGTGTCCGTACCCAATTTCGGATATGCAACAGTACGGGTTTCCAGATCTTGATTGTGTTGTGGCAAGAAGAACAATGATTCAGAAACTGGAGTTTGATTGATTGCAATTAAAGGCGTACTCGTCCAACCAGCAGCAGCAGGGGAAATGTCATCCGAAGAATGGTCATTCTTTCCCGTCAAATTGGGATAACCTCTTTCAATATCCGTCACATCAGTTGCGTCAGAGCAATGTTGATGAACAGAAAGTGTGATACCGTGAAAAGTTGGCTGCTTGTAACTCTTTGAGTTCTTTTCGCTAAAGCTTGATGTTGTGGCTTCAGCTGATCTCGGATGCAAAGAGGATGGTAACCATGAACGTGTAGTTTGTGCACTGGCATATTGACTTTGTTGCAAATGCACGCCTCCCGATCCGCTTCCAGTACTTCTCGATGGTCCAGAATTGGCTTCGCTTCTTCCTACGACGTAGGATTGATTACCTTGATGAACGGCATCTTGCTCGCTGATCAAAAGACCCATACCAGTGATGATTTGAATTGCACAGCTTATGCCCAACAGACTGCGTGCTTGCCCGTCTGAACATGCCAAGTAGAGGAATTCCATGAAGTTGACACAACAGACAATGGCGACCTAGTGGACAGGAACTGGATTAGTATACTTTGAATCTCTTGAAATTGATGAGAATAATGTACTCACATAGTGTATGTTGTTGTATAACAGAATCCGAGTGATACCAGTGATACCGGAAATACCTTTCAAGCCTTTTGCATTTTGCAGTAATCTTCTGGTTGCAAAAGCAGTCACAGCTGCATCGTAGATGACGTTGAACAAGAGATAATAGGGAGATGCGAACGTCCAAACTGATCTAAGCTCAAAAGGCCCAACTTGACAGAAGCCTTCTTCAAGATAAGTGGTTTTGTGTTGTTTTTTGACCGTCCAACAAGTGAGAGCGATATGTAAACAGACACCCACCGAAAGGCCATAAAACACTTTTCTGTTACAATTAAAAACGATATAGCAACGCCTGAAAAAGGGAGAAGAGGTGTTTAGTAACATAAACCAAAAAAAAACATCTTCTTCAGTCACTTACCAAGCGATTGCAATTGCAACAAAAGACACACTCAACAGCATGAATGTGTAGTACATGGTATGGAAAGCATAACATCCTTCTCCCGTCTTGATATACGATGAATTTTCGATCAATGCATCACAGATGAATGCAAATACGGCCATATACTTGATCGTTATGAATAAGATTTCTGCAGCGTTGAACCGTTTTCGAAGCCATGCTCGACGATACATGCGAAATTCTGCTGGAATTGTTCGAATGGCTTCGAGCAAAATGATCGTTTGTGCAGCAATTGTTGGATACAATAGCAGTACGATAAAATTGAGAAATGCAAGACTTGGCCCTTGATCGGTTGTTGATGGGTCCATTGATGGGTCAGGAGGAGCACCTTGAGATTGATCGCTCATCTTGCTGTAAAATGAATGAGAGTGAAGATGATTGAATTGGTTGAGCGAATGTGCAAGTGAGTGATATGATAAGCGTAGAACAAAGTTGAAAGTCCAAAATCTTGCAAAGATGGATGATGATTGAGGGAAAGGTAAATTCCAATTTATGCAGCCGTACTTGTAGTATATATACAAAGCGGCTTTTCTATGGATTATTGCGTATTGATGAGGAAATTTCAATTTTCTGGCGTCGCGCAAGAAGACGGCAACTTCTTTCCTCCGCCCATCCTGTTTTGCCTTTGAATGGCAAAGGATGCGTCACATCTTTTGGCGTGTATCAGGCGTTGTGTTTTAATCTTCGATAGACTTGTGAGAATGAACATATGACTTTTTGCATAACCGCCAAGTAAAAATTACATCACAAATTGACGTTCCTGCATGCTTAAAATGAAATTGTTTCGATCTTTAGCAAGCTGAATTTTAATGACGCCTAAAAAAAGTCGATATATGCGTTGCTGGCATGCATTTTCTCAAGATGAACGTTTATCGGATAACTTGGTTTTGTGGCGCTTGCTCCGTGTTCTTGTGCAAGAAGAGAAAATGAAAGCAAGAAAAAGGTTCCGATGGTGAAATGGCGTATTGATTTGATTCTCAACAATCTTCGTTAGTCATAATCACACGGCATTCTAAGTCAGTCTTTCATTAATTTTTCTTTATTCGATCAACGGGGTTGATTCCCAATTAGGTCACAAGATTGAGGAGAATCGACGAAGGAAGAGTAAACTCCGATTGCAAGCGGCATACTACCACAAATTACGGACGCGCATGGACTTGATAATGTGACTTCAGCGTTGAATGAAATTGCACAGGGATGGCGTTCGCTCCGTTTCCGGAGTACGCCAGAAGGTTCTTTTGTCACCATTACTAATGAGAATAAGGTCAAAAGACGTCCTTTGCTTTGAATTTGAGAGAAAGCAAGAAGAAACTTTTGCGATTTCCAGTCGATGTCACAAGAATGATCCTTCAAACCTGGTCATGCTGATTAATGACGCGGATGCCGTTCAGAAGAGCAGCAAGGTCATGGGTGCTTGCGGCTGCCGCACTTTGAAGGAAAATCTCTCTTCCTTCAAGGCTGCTAGAGCAAGCCAAAACGCGCAAAATTACGTACCGTATAATTTGCCAACAAACAATAGCCATCAAACGGCGCCGTGACAATGTGTCCCTGTCACAAAAGAATGAAGTAAGTTCGGAATGATTGCTCTTACTTTCTTTTTAGGGATCACTATGATCAGAAGAAACGCAAATGTCCTTATTCTCACTCGAGCCTTGTCACTCAATTTCCGATCAAATCGGACCCGTCGCTGTTTCATTCCTTTAATCCAACTCGGAGAGGAAATGAATGGCGTATATTGAAGTTGGTCACATTCAAAGACATCATCGTTCAATTTTTCAATTCAAACAACTTTACGAAACCTAAAAGCGGGCGCCTGCCTAATTTGTCAACAAGAACAAAAAAGAGTGCAAACGCAAACGGGCGCAAAAAATGTGCCTTGCAATGGTGGGCGTCAGTACATAGGAATCGAAAGAAGAAGCCTTGGCATCATATTGGGTAATATTCAAGGATACAGGACATACTGATAGTTCGCCTTTTTCCTTTTGAGGACAAACAAGCCGGATAATCGAGTAGGCGCTTCGAATGAGGAGCATACAAAGATACATAAATAGCAACTCTCAGATCAATTTCCCACATTCGCTTCATCCGAACACATTTCCACAGACAGGATTACAATCATTACCCCATTCTGTCTTTCCAACACAAATTTCGATAACAAGATTCACACTTTCCTTCCAGCTTCTACTTTGATCATTTGCAGACAAGAAGCCGTCAATGCATGCAAAGGTTCCTAATTTGGCCTTTTGGGCCTTCACAATCGCTATCTTACTGCATCTGGGTTTGACAGCAAATGCAGGTCCTGTTTCTTTCAATGATCTTAGCCCAATCGAAAAACGTTCCGATGGATCCAAAATCGAAAAGCGCTATTTTGATAACAAAAAGTTCGTTTACGATTCCGGTGAAGCAACAAGTAAACGGTCTTCCATTTTCCAAGAGCTCGCCTCTTCTTTCAAAAAGCGTTCGCCCATCACTTGGTCGACAACCGGTCGAACAACATATTTCTTCGGCGCAAGTTGCAATAACGGTGTCTGTCATAAAGCCCGATCGCTGGAAACAAAATTGAAGGAAACACAATTGAAGAAGCGTTCGCCAGTGCCTTCCAATGTTGAAGAATCATCCGGGTCTGAAATTGAGACGGGATCATTACGTCGTACAATAGACGATCTAGCCGATGAAATGACATCTGTCTTGCTGAGTAGAAACCTCCCATGGTTTGGTTCTATGTTCAGATGGTGGCCAGGTGCGCACCGTAGAAGGTATGAATCCGATCTCGATCAAGAATCGACAGTCATATTAACAAAAAGGTGGCGTGCTTGGTTTTTGAATCGCTTTAAGCCTGGCGGAAGAAGAAAAAGAAGTCTAGAGTTTGAATCGGACGAAGCTTTGACAAGCATAATTACAAAAAGATTATTTCCTTGGTGGTTTAATCGTTTTGCGCCTGCAGGCGGTGGTGCAAGAAGGGAAGAGTTTACCTCGGATGAAGCCTTGACAAGCATGTTGACAAAAAGATGGCTTCCTTGGTGGAGTCGTTTCTTTAGTAGTGGTTCAGGAACAAGAAGGGAAGAACTTACCTCGGATGAAGCCTTGACAAGCATGTTGACAAAAAGATGGATTCCGTGGTGGCTTAATCGTTTTGCGCCTTCAGGCGGTGGTGCAAGAAGGGAAGAGCTTACCTCGGATGAAGCCTTGACAAATATGTTGACAAAGAGATTATTCCCGTGGTGGTTTAATCGTTTTGCGCCTGCAGGCGGTGGTGCAAGAAGGGAAGAGCTTATCTCGGATGAAGCCTTGACAAGCATGCTGACAAGGAGACTGCAAGCACCACCACGGTGGGTTCGTTCTTTGAGTGGAGCAAGGAAAAGTAGGGATGGTCTAGCATTTTACGATGAAGAATTGACGAATGATCAGAGGCGTTCAGGTGATGATGAAAGGAATTTCCTTTTCACAGAACGATGGGTAGCAGGCATGGATTCAGGTGACGAATTGGTCGAGCAAGTCAAGCGTTCCCCAATTCTTGGACCGTTGTTCATGTACTGGACTATCCCTATTCGCAGATCTTTTGAGGGCGAATTACAAACTTTAAAACGTGAGCCAGTTCCTGCAGGTTCTTCCCAGTATCGTCCAAACAACCATCGCCGTTCCAGTGAAGCAGAGACAGAGCGTCAACTTCGATCTGCAACAGATCAACCTCATCTTGTGAAACGCAAAGAACAAATCAAAGAGGAAGAGGTGAAGCGTGAAATCTCCTCCCTATCTTCAGAGCAACAATACGAGGAAAGTATCGTTCGTTCCTTGAATAGTGAAAAGCACATGTTGGTCAAACGTGAGCCGGGGAAGGGGAAACCCACGCGATATCACTTTGGGCTTCCACGTCGTGCGTTGGACGAGAAAAGCGCAAAAGTCGAGAACTTGGTAAAACGAGAGCCGGTTTGGAATCCCAATCGATATGTCTTTGCGCCTCCCCGTCGTTCGTTGGATGAGAAAAGCGCAAAAGTCGAAAACTTGGTAAAACGAGAGCCGGTTTGGAATCCGAATCGATATGCCTTTGCGCCTCCCCGTCGTTCGTTGGATGAGAAAAGCGCAGAAGTCGAGAACCTGGTAAAGCGTGAGCCAATTTTCAGATACAATAGGAATAATTTTGGAGGCGCTCCTCCAGTAAGTCGATCGTCGGAGGAGGAGGAAAGCTTGGAAATTCAAAAACGCCAGCCAGTTCAGGGTGGTTCAAAAGGGTACAATTTTGGTCACAAACGTTCGTTGCAAGAAACGGCCTCATCCGTAGAAGTACGTGAGCCAGCATGGGCAAAACCAAATAGCTACAGTTTTGGCGGTCGTGACTCTCGTGAAGCGCAAACAAGCAAAGGAAAACAAATCAGTAAACGATCACCAATCTTCAGTGTGCACAGGTACAATTTTGGCGGTCGTGATTCTGATGAAGGTGAGAGCAAGATCGCTGAACGTGAGTATGGCGAAGAAGCTGCCAAACGTGAAGTCGTTGAAAAGCAAGCTGGCAATGACGAGCAAATCAGCAGACGATCACCCATCTTTATGCCAAAAGGTCCTGGTTACTATGGGACTCAAAAAAATCAGCCCACTAAGAGGGAGGATTCAGATGGTGCTAAAAGAAGGAACGTAGGTCAAACAAGCGAAGTTTTGGCAAATGCCAACGTCAAACGTGAAATTTTTGATTCACAAGCTGGTAATGGAGAGCAAGTAAGCAAACGTTCACCAATCTTTAATCCTAAAAGTCATGCGTACATGGGCTTTAATAAAGTATCTAAAAATTTGAAAACAGAAAATCAGAATGATCCTTAACGGAGAGATCCTGGAGAAGATGCCGAAAGGAGCTCGCCAATCTTCAAATCAACACACTTAAACGGTATATGCAAGCTTTGAAGCCAAGAAGTGGTCTCACGTAGAAAACAGGGTTGAAAGGGTACGTTTGTCTCATCTTTTGTCAAATTATCAAACATTTCTGTCATTTCGTTGTTTTCACTTCAAAGACTCATACAAATTTCCATCTTCAATACTTCTCACTCTTTTGTGGCCATAGCCTTTTTCATCTTCAACATCTCCCACTCTTTTGCGGCCATAGCCTACAGTCTCTTCATATCCCGAATATCATCACCTTCTCTTTTCTTTTGTCCTTACAAAATGTTCACTCATTTGTAGATTTAGTCTGTATTTCTCAATGAATCGTCATTCACTGTATACTGTCATTTTTACGTATTTGTTGAAGCACTCTCACTGTGAGTACTTATGATCATCACACAGAATACGAAAATAGAAGGAAAGATATGGTATCGTTAATAAAAGTTAAATAAGAGTAAAATACAGCAAAATACAAGCTTGAGCGGGGTATCACTTAGAATTTGAGAGTGAATAGTTAGTTATACAAGATTATAGGGTCTGAGTAAAGTTCTTACGCAACAACAGAAGTTGGAACTGTGGAAGCCACCGTAAGCCAGCTGGCGGCAGTAGGCGCAACGATCAGACGTGGTGAAGGTACGATTTCAGATTTCAATAAACCGCATTCTTTTGACCATTGCAACATCACATTACCATCTGCCCTTTCAGCAAAGCGAAGACTGCAATTGGATTCAGAATGCAATGCTTCTTGTTCGAAATCTAGATGTGGCGGTGGTAATGCAATTGCCAGAGCGCATGAGATTTGATCGTTGTTTTGATACTTTTCAAGAAAGTATAAAGCACAATCGAATGTCTTTGTTGCTGCCAAAGGCGCTTTTTTGAGAGATTCAATCGAGATATCAAGTTTCTCCGCAAGAATTTCTTCATTTTTGACTTGATTCTTGAAGATGTTCAACCGTTGCTGTAACCCTTGTGGGAAAAGTCCTGGTCGTAAATTAGACGCTTCTCTTTTCTCCCTTGTGGAAAATTGCATTTCTTCTGCGTCATCTCCTCCATCATCCCAAACAGAGAACCGTTCGTCCAAGAAACGCGTTGCACGACGAGCTGCCCAATTGAGGGTATGTACACCTTTCTTGAGAACATCCAACGTGCTCAAAGCTTCACATGGCACGATCACTTGACAATCGCCTGCTTTGAGATAGTCATGTACGGTGCGTAACGAATAGATAAGCAAGCTTGCATCGGCAATGATGATGCGTGTAACAATTGCACTAGAAGGCTTTGAGGGAGGCAAAGTAGGATCTGCTGATGCAATTTGAGAAGTGTTAGTTGCATCTCTTTGTTGCTGTTTGCAAGAAGGAACGAAAGAGGAAATCTTTGTTTTCTTGCAAGAGGGACCTTTAAGTCTTTGCTGCTTGGTACTGTTTTCATCTGCGTATCGTGCAACTTTTTCTTCACTACCACTCTTTAAAGTAGTCAGATCAGTGGAGGTTGTGGCGGTATTTGCAACGCTTAGGCTTTCCGCTGAGCCAATGTGGCCGAATTCATTCTTAGAAGAAGCGTTTGACTTTCTTTGCATTCTGTTTTGAATTGGACATCTTGTGTTTTTGCCTTGTTGTTGCATCTTTTCGACATCATCTGTCAATTGCTCCACTCTGTGACGTAAAAACATAGCTCCCATCCTTCTGCATAAAGCTTCTTTTGCATCCGAGCATTTTGACTTTTCGTTTTCCTCTACGTCAGAGTTGCTTGTTGGCGTACCATCTTGCATGCTTTTCCCGATACTATGCCTTGTATTCGATTTGACACTATTGATTGAATTTCTGATGCTATTACTTGATTGTTGACGAAAAAGGTAACTAGTTTGAGCTGATATTGTTGGACTTGTTTGCTCTTTCTCTGTTGATGTCATTGTAGTCGTCATTGCTGATGACGATGAAGGCAAGTAAACCATCTTGTTCAGATCACACCTGAATGAATCTAGGTATGAATCTGGTTATGATTTTGGCAAATGATGATGATGCATTTATACTTTTTGAAATGTATGCTAATGTATATAAATCATTGCTGAGCTTACTACGCATATAAATCAGTTCATAATTGCTGAGTACGTTTGTACCTAAATCATACGCCGTACCTAACATAGCACTGCGCCGGGCAAATGGCGCGTAACACAATTGCATCCTGACTGATATAATGACAGAGGGCTGGTGCTTATTTAAGCTCTTTGACGTTTTTTCGCTCCCAAGCCTTAATTAGATCTCCGCGGACAGGGAATGAGATGTGTCACCTGTTCAAAAATGCAACTTTCTTTCGGTCCACATTCACATAGAATTTATTGACTCATCCTTTTTCGCCATCACATCTAAACACCTATATCATCAAAATGAACAATAGGCCGCCTTTAGCCGGCTATCCACCACCTCGTGGTTACGGTCTTGACTCTTCTCGTCTAATCGCACCTTATCAAGCACACGGAATCAAACCTTTTTATCCTCCTCCAAACGTTGGATCTTTACCTTCATCCGTACCTTCGCCTTATCGTATCGAAGCAATGCAAAGTGCAGAACGCAGACATCATTCTGATTCTGTACATGAAGGAGATGAAATGATGGGATCAAGCGATGAAGATTCTCGTGAAGTAAATTATTCGAATCATAGTCATGGTACTCTAATCTCCAATTCTTCTCCCAATGGAGCCATGAGCCCAAATACATCAGCTTCCCGAGGAAAGAAAAGAACAGCACCAAATGGTCCGATCGCATCTACTTCCAGAAAAGCTTCCAACACTGCCACACCAAATAAAACAACTTCATCCACCGCCTCTAAAGCACGATCTAGTGAAGCGGCGCAAAGGACACCACCTGACTCAAGCGCTTCGGTTGACGGACAAAAGCGAAAAAAGAAAGCTGTTAGCTGTGAAGGATGTAGAAGGAGAAAGTTGAAATGTGATCGTGGATGGCCTTGTGGTGCTTGTCGCGATCGTGATGAAGCGCATCTATGCAGTTGGGAAGGTGGTACCAGACCGCAAGGAACAGGTCGAGATCAAGAAAACGTTCCCCTTTTGGCAAGGATGGATAAGATGGAGATGCTTTTAGGCAAGATAGCAGATCGCATTGGCATCAATGGACCTCCAAATGGAAACAAAAATGAGTCAAATCCAAGTGTTCCGGTTCATAGTGCTACAGATATTGCGACGCCTTCTAGCTCAGTATTGACCAATACTAATGTCGGTGCAGCTTTGACTGTCAGACAGAAAGGTCCACCCGGTTCACTCATGCGTGGTATGAATGTCTCGTTGCTACCAACAGCCATTCAACCAAACACAAACGATGAAATGGCAGCCGAATTATTGGACATTCTCAAAGCCATGCCAGATACAGCAAGCATTCGAAAGATGTGTCATTGCTTTTTTGACGAAGTGAATTGGATGCATTATGCAGTCGATGAGGACAACTTTTGGCAAAAGTTGTGCGAACAAGAAGAGATTCGAACGATGATCGTGGGGGAATCTACCCAGATCATTTCGACCGAGCATGTTCGTAGTCATCTTCAGTTTTTGGCTCTCACGCTTTGCATGTGCGGGTTCGCATTGCTTTACAGCGATGAATCAGATTTTCCCGAAGTGGGCAGACTTGTTGGACTTTCCCCAGCATATGGGCCATTCTTTGATTCTGCCCAACGGGCTTTATCTGCCACGAATCCATTTGACGAGCCAACACTAATGTCCTTCCGTGTGTTGATCTTGTTGATTTGGGCAATCGGCTGTGTTCGTGGACCTGCAAGCGGAAATGCGGTTCAAGCGATGACTTTATCTCAATTGCAAGCGTTAGAATTGGATATCGAGCCTGCTGCTTCAATGCCAAAAGCACAAGCACGAGACCGTATTCGTTTGTTCCATACTTTTGTCGTTATGGATTGGTTTGGTGCGGGTACGGTGAAGCGAAATTATTTTATGCGTGAAGAGCCAATCAAGCATCCGTATCTCTTTGCACGTCAAAATGTCAAAGAAGGCTTATCGGAAAAGGATGGTTTCTTACTGCCAGATATGTGGCTCAAATTGGAAGTTGCACGTATCAATAGACGTGCGGCCGATCGGTCAGCAATGACGGAGGAAGAGGCTTATTCTACAACTTTACAACTACAAGAGGAATTGGATGAAATTTTCTCTGATCTTCCGCCAGAGTTTGAGAATGAGATCCATGTTGACACGAAAGAGTTGGACATACCTCGTTTCCATCGATTGGCAGTATTGATGCTTGTAGCCAATCAGTTGATCAACTTGCACAAAAGGTATTACATCCAAGGCTGGCTAAACCCTGTGTTTAGGACATCGAGGGATATATGTTTCTCTTCTGCAAGAAGGATATGCCTTTTGTTCCGTAAAACATTCAGTCATGCAGTTCCGATGGACACATTGATGACCATGGACGTTGAGCAAATGAAGAGGGTCATGGATGGACGTCAAAAGCTCACTTCGAAATTGTGGTACTTTGCACATAGCAGTGTGGGTGCTTGTTTGCTTTTACAACATCATTATGCCTTGATGGATGTTCATCCTGACGCTGCTGGTCCTAATGCCGACAAAGTTCGTGCAGAGATCATTGACGACCTGCGATACACAAGGCGGTTGTTGTTGGCCATGTCTGCCCGATCGCAAATTGCTCGTTCGGGTATTGCTGTCTTGGCAAGACCTGAATTGGCTTGCTCTGGAGGAGCAGAAGCGTCAAACTTCAACCATGCTGATACTATGCATCACCGATCTAGACATGCTTCCGGAACGTACGATCCAGATGGCTCGATTGGTGATGAAGAATCTGCACGTAGGGCTGAATTGGCCAAAGATCTACAAAGTATTACAGATCATGACTCTTTCGCTACTAAACGTTTCAAGATGCATGGTAATGACGACTTTTTGAACTTTCGCTCCAGACGTCACAATAGGCCTGCGAATAACAGTGAAATTGGCACAGGTACAACTCCCAGATCGGTCGGAACGCCAGGTTCATCGAGTAGTGTGATGAATGTATCGCAAGGAACAAATGGTCAAAGCAATAAGTTTGGCGCACCAAATGGAGAAGAGTCACAACAAGGTTCTTCTCAATTTGTAGTTCCGTTCAAACCGCAACCAAGAACGCCCGGTAACGGTGCACAGAGAACCAATCCTGCTCAAACGAATGGGCTCAACAATAGCCATGCTCCTCATTTGAGCAGTGCACAACTTTCCGATATGGAAGCATTTTTGGAATCGGCCTTATCGACAGATTTTACAACAGGCTTACCCGTTGCGCCTGAAGTTTCTTTTGAAAGATCGGCAGATCGAATTGGAGGAACACAGCCTTTTGCTTCAAATGGTGTTATGAGACCTTTGAGTCCTTTCACTTCTGCTTTTTTGGGAAATTGGGATGCTTTCCAATCAAATCCTACTGCACAAAATACCCCCAATGGCAATACCAATGCCACCATGCCAAATGCAAATTCCGGCACACCTAATGGTGGGCAAAGTTGGGGCATGTAAAAAGTTACTGATTTAATTCATGTAGAATGGTACATTCATAAGCTTTGTTAATGTATATCAAATGTTTAAAGTGAATTTCCTTGTGCTTTGATAGCTGAGTCCGGATTAAAGGCATGATAGAGATTCATCACCCTCCTTTCCCGACGCACAATTCCTCCTTCGATCACTTGAGATCGCCAAGGTGTATCGAGTGCGGCTTTGTATTCTTCCGTTTGCTCAAAATCGGGTGTGGAATATTCATGAAGACCTAAACAGATTGGTATTTCGGCCGCATCACCATTATTAGGCTTCACATCCTTTCCATTAACCAAAGCATCGATTAATTCATACCTCCTTGTTCGTTTCCAACCTGGTACTTTCTTCAACATGCCGACATGTTCACGAGCATACCATTCATCGTAAGCCTTCTTATTTCCTTCAGCTGGTGTAACACTTGTGGCGACTGCATAAGTAGCATTCTTTTCAACATCTTCTTTTGATTGAGGTGATAAATCTGCAGGTGCTGGTCCAATTCCATCTCTGCTATCAGCAGCAATATCAATCGCACCTTCTGCCGCACTATCATAAATTAATCTGTAAATCCTACGATCCAAAACGCCTAGCCTACCGATCAATTCACCTTCACGTTTTGATCGATTTGTACGTAAATCTGTATAACGTGAATCAGTGAAAAGAGCATTGGAAGAGATTGTGTAATAGGCACACCAAGGTGCCTTGAATGCGGCTGAAGGATTTGGATCTGTTGATGAGACGAAGTTGGATGATGTGACTTTGTATCTTGCTGCTGATAAAAATTCGGGAAGAGTAGAGGTACGTAAAGGGATATGTTCGTTCTCGTACCATTCTGCAGAAGAGGAATAATAATGTGTCAACAGAAGTTATTGGTGTAAAGAATTTAGCTGCACTTACCATGGAACTCTGCCTCTGTTGCCTCTTTTCCAGGGTCTGCAAATACCATCAAGAGACCGGCATCGCGTTCATTAAAAGGGGATTGAGATGATTGTGCCATATCGAGTGGGTTGAATTGTGTCTGGGATGATGTTTAGGAAGAGAAGTGTATACCCCAGGCTTTATCCTGTTGCATATGCATAAGTCCGATATCGGACTAAAACACGAGAAAAAGGCAAGCAGCGTGCTCGAGCCAATTGGAAGATTTTATTTTTAGTGTGAGTGATGATTGTTTTTAAGTTTTGTCTTCAAACTTTCACACACGATCGTACTCGTCATGTCGAATATAATACAAAAGGTTTCAGCGTTCTTTCGAGTCGGACGTGCTCGATATCTGGCAGGAAAAGATCTAGATCATAACAAATATTACGAATATCCACCTTTGGATGGCAATACAGATCCACGAAGGACTAGACGATTGGTGCGATTTAGAGAACATAAAGAATTGGGTGAATATGATCAAAGTACTTTACCTCCTCAATGGCTGATGTGGCTTAGGCATACACGGAAAAGCGCACCAACTATCGAAGAATTGAGCAAAGATCGAGAACGAATCGCAATCACACAACATAACGTAAGAATCTTGGAACAAAGGGACGCTCAAAGAAGGTTGGAGTTGGAACAAAAAGCACAAGATGCCATGAAAGAGCGACAGCTAATCGAACAAGAATATTATTCGCCAAACAAACAAAGAAGAGATGGCAAAACTACAGCTGTTCCCACTTCCACAGTGACGGATTCAAAAGCACAAGAGGAAGCTGCACATAGAGTGCCGTTCGAACAACAAAAAGATGCAGAAACGACATACCAGCAAAGAACTGTGGATATGGAAGTTTGGGAAGCCTCTAGGCGAAGGATGGAAGAGAAGCAAGGAAAGGCGAATGAATCGATGGATGATGCGATTCAAGCTCGTGCGGAAAGGAGGGCTAATTTAGACGCAAAAGAGATGGAAAGACAGAGAGCACGTAAAGTGATGAATCAAAGTCCCTTGTCAGCTTTTGATGTTTCCATTGAAGGTCAAAAGAGTCATACATCTCCGCAAGAGAATGCACGAAATCAATTGAATCCTAGATTTGGTAGAGCGGCTGGACCGGGTGATGAATGGTCACCATCTGAGTGGCAGCCCAAGCCAGCCAGGAGATAATTCAACCCAAAACAGATGTATAGATATGACCATATTGCACTGTATAATATTATGAATTCAATGCCTCCCCCCATCATCATATCTCTCCAAAGATCTCTTTCGGATTTGAAGTGTTGGTTAGAGTTACTGTATAGCGCGCCTCCACAAATATTAGCTTTTTAGGCTGTTCGCCAGTGTGAATTTGACTTTTGCTGACATTATAACCGTTGAGAAGAATAGTGCTTAAGGTAATTGATTCTTCTTCCTTACAATTTATCTTCCTCATACTCATGTTTGCTCGTCGTTGTGCACAATCAATCCGTACATCGATTCAAACCACTACAAAATTGAACACGCAACCTTTGCTGACCAGACAATTCACACGTTCAATTCAAAGATTCACAACCGATCAACAATCCTCAAAGATGTCAAAAGTGTTACGAAGTGAGCCATTATCAGACGCAGATGCCAAATGGGTTGGCTTACGTGCGATTTATTGGCAAGATCCAACGGGAAAAGAACGTAAATGGGAGTGTGCAGACCGAAGGACACGTAAAGGTGATGCAGATGCGGTTGCTATTTGTGCAATCGTTCAAAGACCAAGTTCAGAACCGCATATGTTACTTGTTTCGCAATTTAGACCTCCTGTCAATTCAAGTGTTATTGAAATGCCTGCTGGCTTGATCGATGCTGGAGAAGAAGGTGAAGAAGGTACAAGACGTGCAGCCTTACGTGAACTTAAAGAAGAAACAGGTTATGGAACAGATAAAGAAGGGGGCAAAATTGATGTCAAGCTAGTAAGCACCGTTATGGCTAATGATCCGGTATGTGTTTTTCTCCCTTTTCCTGACTTTATCTCATTTTTCCCAAAATCTGACAGATATGGCCTGTTCCACTTCCTACTTCTCAGGGTATGACTTCTTCCAATATGAAATTATGCGTCATTCGAATCGATTTAGCAGACGATGCTCCCGAACCAGTCGCAGAACCTGATGAAGGGGAATTTATCGAAAGACATCTCGTACCGGTACATGGGTTAATGAATGCATTGCTAGGTGAGTATGAAGATGTTGAAATGCTGTTCTCGATTGATGCTGATTTGCTTCCTATCCCTTACAGATTTTCAAAAGAAAGGGTTTGCTGTCGATGCACGTCTTGCTCATGCCGCTATTGGTATCGAATTGGGTTTAGGGCGTCTTGGTGCTGAGAACAGCAAGATATAAGATGTAGTATACATGTAATAGAGGAACGAAACCATTGTACAATGCGATATGGTTGATATGATGAGAAGGCGTAAAATTATTGAATTCCACAGAAACAGAGGCCATCCCTTCCATGACCATCATCAAGTCTAGGTCTCCTACCTCGTTCTCTTGCGATCTCCTTCCTTGCTGCTTTTTCGATTTGAATCGATTGAGATGATTTTGTTCGTTTTGATTTGGACTTTACTGTGTCATTCTTTTGTTTTTCATCAAATTTGACTGCATGATTTCCTTCTCCTTCTTTATCTTCCAAAGGCTTGCTACTGCAACAGCCCATCGTGATTGTAGAGAAGCTGTAGCTATATATGCATACTTTTGAGAGAGATGGATTTGAGGATCAAGGTTGCAGGTGTAGGTTGGGAATAAGATTGAAATTCGTGACGAGACGCTAACACTAATCGGATAGAATTGAACCAAGCTAGCGGGCCAACAAAAGTTGTTATGACATGCTCTATGCTGAATGAATATGCTGTGTACCTTTTGGAATGACCGTGCCTTCTTTTTGCTTAGTCACTCTCATGTGTGTGTGTCTGAGTGATTCCTGATGCCGAGGAATTGAAGGATAGGCCTCAAATGGACCAAGAAAAAGGGGCTCTGATTTGCAGTGCGGAGAAGGATGTATGCAGGTAAGATGCGTGGCATGGCATGGCGTGACGCGATAGCTTAATTTTAAAGCTTTGTCTTTTAGATAGGGGTTACACCAAAACACCTTCCAAACAGAACAACTCACATTCATATGTGCTTATGCTGCAGGGGCTCAGACCGTTGTCACTCAGGGGTTTCCCCGGTAGGATGTAGATCATTGACTGGCTAGACAAATCGTATAGAGACTTTGATATATTCTCCTTAGTTGTGCTCTTGCCATCACCTGTACCTTTGCCTCACCACCTCTAGATACCATAACAAAACTACAAGATGGGCCTTCAACTTCGCAAGAGCATCAAACGATCAAAATCACAAAAGAGTGAAGAGAGCGTTAAAGTCAATGATGCATTAAACAAAGAGATTCAAACGACAATCGAAGAAGAAGTTTCAGAAGGATTACAAATGAACGAAGAAACTTTGGCAAAAGAAGCTAAAGTTGATCAAGATGCATTGGATGCTATCAAACGTGCAAATGAAATAGCAGCAGAAGTAGAAGAAGAAGCAAGAATTAAATTGAGCAAGGCTCTTCTCAAAGCTGCTGATTCAGAAGCTGATGCAGATCAAAAAGCAATCGATACAGAAGGTGATGCTGATGCGATTGCTTTACAACAAGAAGAAAAAGCAAAAGAAACAGCAGCTGCCAAAGCAACAGAAGACAGACAAAAAGCTGAAGATGCAGCAAAGAAGGCCAAAGAAGCAGCAGAGCAAAAGATGTACGTTGCAGTTCGTGCTGCAGAAGCTGAATATGCTAAACAAGTACAAGAATTAGAGCTCAAACGTGCTTGTGCAATTAACAAAGCAGCTAATGCTAAAATGCAAGATATCACCAATGCAAGCTTGGCACGTCGTAAGAATGTTGCCAAAGTGGATGCTATTCTCCTAAAATCACGAACCAAAGCAGCGGAAGCAAGAGTTGCGGCAGAAAAGCAAGCATTCAAAGAAAGACAAGAAGCTGAAGAAAAGGCACATAAAGCACGTCTAGCAGCGGGTAAATTGGCTGAAAAAGAACGAATGAAAGCAGAAAAAGAAGCAGAAAAACAACGTCAAAAAGCCATCAAAGCATCATTTGAAAAACAAGAAGCCACTTTAAATCATATCGAAGCAGATTATCAAAAAGAAGTTGAAGCCAATGAACTTGTTCAACAAGATGCTCATACAGCCCTAGCCAAAGATCAAGTCTTGCTCGAAAAGAAGGGTTGGTTCTTTGGTTGGTTTGATTATGTTAACGGTGCACCTGCAAATGCTACAGAGGCAAATAGTGCCACTGAGGATGCTACCCCGGCAACGAAGGTCGAAACACCTTCTACGGCTGTTGCAACTACCGCTTAAACGATTATGTTTCATCTTATTTTATTCATTTTGAACATATAGTATACCTTGCTTCATTAATTTCATCTCATTCACTGTCAACTTACTCTTCTTCACGGTCTCAATATATTTCATTGCACTGAATTCCATCTCGACATTCGAAGTGAGGGTGTGATTACGTAACATCGTTTGCGTTGTGTAGCCGTGAGCCGTTGTGTCTCATAAGATTCAAGATTTTCTCTCCCAAGACCCACACAAATTATAGGTGTGTGTGTACCTTTTCTCTAGGCGCGTCTTAATCTCGATCATTACTGCTTGAGTGCCGAGTAGAGTGGGGCCTTTTTATTTCATTTATTTATTTGCAAACAAGCAAGCGCCCCACACCAATTTGTATTGCACTACACTGACATAAAGCACTTTCCCCAGATGAACTTCTTTATGCGCTTCTTAAGACGGAAAAGGTGTTCAGTGTACGTATGTACACAAAACGCGAGCTGATTCAGTGCCCGGAGTAAGTTGTACCCGCTTTTTTTCTCTTTGCCCGGTCAATTTATCATGCGAAAAAAAAAGAGCAAGCAAGCAAAGAGGGTGCCGCATTTTAACTTGACAATTTAGCGTTTCACATCAATTCTCCGCTTGTATTCATCATACATACCTCTTCCATCATTTTGTCATTCAAGTTTATTTGCGCGCGCCATTTGATCGACCTCTCACTCCCATCATCGCCATCCGATCAACGTCCTATCTCCTCCTTCAGACTGTTTTCGATCCGCATTTGCACTGTTCAGTAGAGGCGTTCGATCGGGAACCTTTTCATTCACCGCGCTACCCTACAACAAACAAACAAATTACGCCCTTCCTCAATTAATACGCCCTCCTCTCCGACATACATTCGTTTCCCCCATCTAATCAGCAAATATGGCTCCTTTGAACGCAATGCTCTTGGAGCTACCGCTTCTATTAGCAGCTTTTGGATTTTCGATAGCAATGATGGGTTTAGGAGGAGCACATATTCATCAATGGGCATCACTTCAAGATAAGATTGCAAACCAAAGTAGTCTTCCAGGATTTGTAGGGGTGGACAATAATAATATCACAAATGTGGATTATGCAATCATGATCCTTGGTGCAATTCAATTCGTTTTCTCAATCTTTGCAATGTTGATGAGTTGCGAACAATTAAAGAAACGTCGTGGTGAATATTCCGGAAAAGGTACAAAGGCTTGGTTGGTTGTCGGTTTGACTTCTCTGCTCCTGTTGGGTGCCTGGACTGGAGTGGTCTCAGCCTACACCGCATTCTCAACGATAAAGTTCTATAAGTTCACCCAAGGCCCAAACTACTCCGAACCATTTAATACCGAACAACAATTATACCTGCGTCAGATTAATTACTTTATTCAAGCTCAAATTACCAGTAGTTTAAAGCTTGTCAATATTCCAGGTTTCCCACTCGGAGAATGGTCGAATATTTACACAATTCAAGAAGCAAACGCATATTTGAACACGTTTAACTATAATTCTATTTTCAGTTATCGCGCAGCCGTTGCCGTTGGATGGTTCCAATTGGGTTCCGTTTTCCTCGTTACTGTTGTTCACTTTGCTCTGCCTTTCGCATGGCGTTACCTCAACCTTTTGCGTGAACCAAAGAAGGATCCTTCTTCCCGTTACAACGATCTCATGTAAGGTGGGGCGTAAGGTACAAACAAACAAAAAAAGCTCCAATTAGGAGGATCATTTGCATACAAACAATTTCTTGTATATTTTCTTAAACATTGCGCTCTCAAGGCTTTTATCTTGCTTCATCTTGCACATCACAAGGATTGGAGATTTACTGGTGGATGTGGTGCCTTTAGCCCATCCACAAAATACCACACTCTCTTGCTACTTGCTCACTTCTGCTCACCTTTTGACTTCTCATACCTGTTCTCCTTTTTTTTCTACATCGTCTTTGTCATTATTTGATCAATCTCTAATTTCTTTCTTGAAATCTAATCATGTGCTAAAGTTGGACTTGGATGAAGAGTGTGAATCTTTACCGAACCATGAACATTGAGCCAAAAGAGGTGATGGCGTGCTTGAGTAAATGCGCGCTATAATGGCAGACGAGGGTTCTTATATCCGGTCTCCGCATTTCCTTGTTTCTGCTCGGATACTTCTTCCTTTCTGACTACATCCTTACAACATCACAGAAGTTTGTCTTGTATCAAAGGATAATTTACAACGTTGGAACTCGTATGCGATCATTGTTGACACAGAGATTACCATTAACCGCTTTTGTTGTACGACCAATTCCTCCACTTTCCAATCTTGCTTCCCGACCATATTCTCAACAACAAGAACAACAAAAAAGAACTTTCTCATCTGTCAGAATGTCGATCGAGAAAGCAAAAGAGGCTTTCTTTAATGCTGAACACTATGCAGTCATCGGTGCTTCGTGAGTATGCTAGAGTTATCTCGATCATGTTGTCTGACGCCGTATCTTCTTAATGACAATTACAGCACCGATCGGGCTAAGTATGGAAATAAGGTAGGTTTGTGATGTATTTGACAAATGACAGAATTGGAACATAAGATGCTCATGTTCCCCCATCCCCCAACCAGGTCTTGCGATGGTACAAAGATCATGGATTAGAAGTGATTCCCGTTCATCCGAAAGAATCTTCGATCGAAGATATCTCAACAGTTTCTGAAATCAAACAAGTTCAAAAACCAAAGAGTACAAGTGTAAGCGTTATAACACCACCAAAGATTTCTCTACCCATCATTAAAACTGCTTTGCAAGATTTACACGTAAACGCAGTTTGGCTTCAACCTGGAGCAGAAGATCAAGAAGTGAAAGATTGGATCGCTTCTACGGATGAAAGTATACAGAGTAAAGTCATTTATGGAGGACCATGTATTTTGGTACAAGGCGAAAGTTTGGCAAAAGCCAAAGGCAAACTCTGAAGGATTGATGAGAATGAATTGAACTGAGAAATGAATATACATCATGATATACGTGACAGATATGTGCCAAAATGAAAAGATAGAATCGAGATAGAATACAGAAATTGTGCATGGATCCACAACAAGAAAGGGCTTTTCTATAGGTGATTGTGTGCGCTCAGAGAGTGATCTGGAAATGGAAACCCCGAATCTCAAAGATGTGCTACGCCATCAATGCCAAGTGCGTCTTGATCAGCATCAGCTCCTTCGTCAAGCATTGCCTTTTGCAATCCTGACCAAATTTGAACATTTTGATAATTGCTCTCGCCGCTGTTTCGTATCAAAGAAGTTTGAATAGCTTCTTCATGCTGCCAATAAATGCGTGTGGTGATACACAAACGATCGTTGACGAATAATTCCAAGACACTATTGTCGAGGAAGAGATGGAAGCGTAAACGTTCAAATGTACCGTCAACAAAACGCAAAGGAGCAAAAGGCACAGTGATTGTGCTTGTGTTTACGTCTGGATCGGAAGTTGTACCTTCACGAATGACTTGAATGGTTTCGTTCGAATACACAACCTTGACGCCATGCTTTCCGTCTGCATCATGACAGATGGAGACGCCCCCTTCGGAGCTTTCCTTGTTGATGAGGACTTCGAAGGAGAGTTCAAAGTTGCGTGAATTGATTGGAAGCTTGGCCGTTGACGGCTTGGCGATATAATGATACTCAGCACCTTTACGCAAAGCGGCACTTTCTTCAGCAGGCTTGACACCAAGTGTTGAAATCTTGACGCCGGTTGTAGAACTTTGATCGGCTTTGCTAAAATCAAAGGTAGGTGCAATGAGAGAATGTTGAAGCATGACGGGATCAACATTCTCAAACGAGAGTGGAACGATCTCGCGCGGCAGAGAAATGCAACCAGACCATCCTTGTTGATCATAACGAGATTCTGCCAAATCATCTTCCGTAATCCAACCCCAGAGGATACGACGAGAAGTATGTTGATGGTAAAATGTCGTTGCAGCATAAAGACTTCCATGATCAAGAATTCCGCTTTTGAAAGGATGCAAGATTACTCCTTTTCCGTCTTTGCTCTTTGTCATTGAAGATTGTGCCCACATTGGATGGCGTGATTTGAAATCTTTACCTACACCTTCAACGTTCATGAGCGTATATTGTGCATCCTTTCCGGTTTGGGGAGATTGACGTGGTAATGTGAAAAAGTTACAAACTTCCCAATTACGGCCCATTTCACCACTTGCTTTACCTAAAGAATGATTGAGACCGACATCTGCAATCGTTGAGACAAATTTCCACTTTGTCAAATCTTCCTTTTCGATACGATAAAGGAATGCAGTCGGTGTCTTATTGCGCAATCCACCAGCAATCAAGCCGTACAAGTATTTACCTCTAGGCAAGCCCAACTGATCATCCATTTCAGGCCATGCAGAGATAAAAGGATCTCGCCAAGAAGCGACATCTTCTTTATGTTCAACAGGCGGTGATTCCAATAAAACCGAAGATTCATCACGGTTCCAAGTTTGACCTCCGTCTGTAGAAGTTGCGATTGCCAACTTTTCACAACCCCAATGATATGGCTTTGTCCAATGAATTGGTAAATAGGATACTGCAGTATAAAATGCAGTTAACATGTTCTCTTCACCACGTGGACCATGTGGAACCATTGCTCCGGAAAAAACGCCTTTGCAATCATGAGGTAATTGTGGCGTAAAAGAAGGCGTTTTGTTTACGTGTGCCCAATGAACCATATCCTTTGAAGTGGCATGTAACCAAGACATATTTCCCCAAGTCGCACCTTCGGGATTGTATTGATACAATAAATGGTACAAGCCTGTCTTTTCATCATAACAGGGACCGCATGGATCATTCATCCAATTCTTCGGCGCGATCAAGTGGTATGAAGGACGAAAACGAAGGAAATCCTGTTCATCAACATCTTTCGCTTGTCTGATTGTAGCATTTGACGTTTCGAGATCGTCAGAAGATGTGCTCGTTAAACTTGAAATTGTCATGGCAGGAGATGCTTCAGTCTTTTCCGAATTTGTCGATGAACACGATCCAGAAAATGGCTGTTGAGCTGATTGGCGTACGTTCTTATTGGTCATCTTTGCGTCTTGTGGTAATGTTTGTGTGACCGGACGTGGACGTGTGACAAGCATTTTGGTTCAAAAGTGCTAAGATGATGATGTTGTGAGAAAGTGTTAGAGGAAATCGTTGCAATCTATATTGCTTTTATATCTTTTTCGACTTTGTGGGGATTGGAAATGAGGTCATTCAAGCACTGCTTTGTTTGTTTAGACTTGCCAAATTGGTGCGGGGTAGGTAGGAGTGATGCTGATCTGCTTTTATGGTTTTTTTCCACTGTTGTTAGCCTTGAAGGTTAAGTGAATCGAATCGGCCAACCGAGGCGTTTGGGCGTCAAAGGGAAATTGAGGCGGAGAGTTTTGGTTACGTCAAGAAAACGAGGCTGGATATAAGTAGTGCTGGAAGTGCGTAATGCTATGTTCTACTTTTCAAACGTCGTTTATATTGAGATGTTTGTTTATGTATCAATCTGCAAATGTACCTAATTGCGTAAAAGTCGCCGTTGTCGGAAGGATTCTAGACCGAAATGAATGCGAGAGGTGTTGTTGTATGACAAGATCGACCGAATGGCAGGTGACTGTTTGCTTTGAATCGTCAATTCTTCCGGATAGAAGGATTGGTGGTGTTGAATCTGCAATCTTTTAATCGGGCGAAGAAGATGAGCCAGGATGAATGCAGATCGTGGTGGTTAAGCAAGTTTTGATGGTTGTACAAGATACCGTTTCCCCGTATTGCTGTGATGATAGCGTCGGGGTAATTGTTCAATTGTGCATCAAATGCGAATTCTGTCCGAGAAGGGGGCGATGGAATGATGCTAATGTGAGTGTAATTGTGTATGCGTGAATGATTGCGTGCTGCCTTCTATTGATGGAATTGCTGAGCAAGAATACCGAAGTGACAATATAAGCCACTGTATGAAAGTCTGTGTGTGTAATTAATGAAAGATGGCAAAAGTCGGAGTTTTATTTCTTTATGCGAGGAAGTGCTTTACCCCGCCATCAATTGTTCCCACTTGCTTGTGCAAATTGACAATTGAACTGCATCTTTCGGTGAGATCTGTTGCTTTGCATTGGATTGCCGGGAATCAATTGTCACCCGTTATTGCCGAAGAAGAAGGTAAGGAGAGAAAGAGGCAAAAGATAAGATGATCTCTGCTCCGAGCAAAGACCGATGTTATCGGATTCAATATCCGAACGTCTAGACCTTTTACTATCAGAGATTCAACCGAAGCTGACCGAAAACACGCGTAGAGACTGAGATAGTGCCTATTTGAACAAAAATACAACTAAAAAGATAATGCACTCGCTAGCAAACACCGCATAAAGACCGGCAACATTAACAGACCGGTGACGAAGAAGGAATATTCATACTTCACACGTGCTCAATTCAACAGTCATCATATTCTATTCCAAAAGAATCATACAAGACTAGAATCACTCATAAAGCCAAAGTAGCAGAAAGGACAGGATATTCTTTGAAAAGGTCATGGATTTGCTTTTCAATCAACTTTTCTTGTTCTTGAATATCGTTTCGTTTTGCTTGTAAATCACTTAACTTGGTCAAAGCTTCTAATGCCATCTCAGTTTGACTTGGTGGTCTGACTTCGGTTGGAGGAGGAGCTGGTTCAGGGAATGCAGTAATTGTAGTGTTTGTAGCAGGTTTCACTTCTTCACGTTTTCGTACACTTCCTGCAAGAGCGCTACTCATCCTTTGTGCTTCACATGTACCTGAAGGTAAAATACCTTTGCTTTCACTCTCCATGCATTCGTCATGTGCATCTTCTAATCCTTGAACATGTTGTGGCTTTTGAGCATCAACTTCTTTATCGATATCCGAGCTGCTTTCACCATCCGTATCCTCGCCTGCCGTTATATAAGAACGTTCAGAATCGATATCTTGACGTTCAATCAATTCTTTCTTTTGCGCTGAAGATGAATTGAATCTCTTTTGAATTTGTTCGGAACCATTGTAGTATCTTGCCAGAACAGGATTCACTTCATCTTTGTCATCCTGTACATCACGACGAGAGAGCCAGCGTTTCGTCTTTGTAATGAAACTCTCATTGTTACGCTTCTTCAAAGTCGAGCGTCTTTCACCTGCAGAAGCAGCAGTATCAGCTTTGGATGTACCAGCTGCTTTGGATGTATCAGCTTTGTTTGCATCTCCTGCACCTGTAGGATTTGTTGTGGCAGCAGCTTCTGCTTTCGGTCCACTTTCATTCTTGTCACCGGCTTGATAACCACCTCCAGCAGCATTCTTGTTTGCGTCAACTCCACCTGCAGGATCAGCTTTGTTGGCATCAGGTCCACCTTTTGTTTCAGCTTTGTTTGCATCTGCTGCACCTGTAGGATCTGCTTTGGTAGTAGACTCTGCTTTTGTACCACTTTCGTCTTTGCCAGTGGCTTGATCGCCACCGCCAGAGATCGCTTTGTTTGCATCAGCTCCACCGTAAGAATTGGCTTTTGCGTCAGTTTCAGTTTTACCCGTGTATTGATCACCTGCGCCTGCTTTGTTTGCATTACCAGCTTCAGCATTTGTGTTTTTGGTCGTTTCAGTTGCACCTGTGGGATCTGCTTTGGTAGCATCTTCAGCTTTTGGAGCACTGTTGCTTTTACCAGTGGCTTGATATCCTTCGCCAGCCTTGGTTGCATTACCAGTATCATCATTTGTATTCTTGGTAACGGTATTTCCCTCATTTGCATCAGCTTTGCCATTGTTACCGCCGGTTGCCTCACCATGACCGGCTTTTGGTTTGTCGTTATAGCCAGACTTATCGCCATCACCAGTCTCGCTGCTCGTAGGCTTACCTTTGCCTTGGTTGTGGGTTTGATTTCTGTTGTGGGCTTGATCTGAATTATGGTGTTGATTGGCGTTGTGAGTTTGGTTCAAGTTGTGAGGCTGATCACGGCGGATCATCTTATTTTTCGATGAACGCCTTTTCACTTCATACTCTTCTCTTTTTACCAAGGAACGTTTTTCAGCAGCATCTTGTCCTTGGTCACCTTGTGTTGCTGCTGCGTCAGGTTGAGGGACATTGTTCGCATTTGCATAACCAGCACCGGCGGCTCCAGTTTGTTGATATTGACCAACACCGTATCCAGCACCCGTACCAGTATTTCCTTTGCCTTGATCGTAGCCGCCACCGCTGCTACCAGCATATCCAGATCCTGCTCCCTGGCCTTGATTGTAACCGCTACCACCAGCGCCGCCGTAGCCTGTGCCACCGCCACCGTAAGCACTACCACCGCCTCCGCCGCCATAGCTGCTCGAGCCTTTGCCTTGATTGTGATATTGATTTTTGTTGTGGGCTTGATCTGAGTTATGGTATTGATTGGCGTTGTGAGATTGGTTCAAGTTGTGAGGCTGATCACGGCGCATTATCTTACTGTTTGCCAAGGAACGCTTTTCAGCAGCATCTTGTCCTTGGCCACCTTGTGTAAGTCCTGTGCCGGACTGAGGAACATTATTTGCATAACCAGCACCAACGGCACCATGTTGTTGGTTTTGACCAGCAACATATCCAGCACCTGTACCGAAATTACCTTTGTCTTGACCATATCCACCGCCGCCACCACCGTATCCAGAACCTGTACCAACAGCACCACCACCTCCGTAGCCGCTGCCGCTGCCTTTGCTTTGATTGTGATACTGACTTTTGTTGTGCGCTTGATCTGTGTTATGGTATTGATTGGCGTTGTGAGATTGGTTCAAGTTGTGAGGCTGATCACGGCGCATTATCTTACTGTTTGCCAAGGAACGCTTTTCAGCAGCATCTTGTCCTTGGCCACCTTGTGTAAGTCCTGTGCCGGACTGAGGAACATTATTTGCATAACCAGCACCAACGGCACCATGTTGTTGGTTTTGACCAGCAACATATCCAGCACCTGTACCGAAATTACCTTTGTCTTGACCATATCCACCGCCGCCACCACCGTATCCAGAACCTGTACCAACAGCGCTACCACCTCCGTAGCCGCTGCCGCTGCCTTTGCTTTGATTGTGATATTGATTTGCGTTGTGAGATTGGTCTTTGTTGTGGAATTGATTGATATTATGTGGTTGGTTACGGCGCATTATCTTACTGTCCTCCAACGAACGCTTTTCAGCAGCAGCTTGTCCTTGATCACCTTGTGTTGCTGCTGCTTCAGGTTGTGCTACATTGTTCGCATTTGCATAACCAGCACCGGCGGTTCCAGTTTGTTGATCTTGACCATTTTGTGTTTTGTCTGCACCATAGCCAGAAGCAGTGCCAACATTTCCTTTTCCTTGGTCAAAACCACCACCACCGCTGGCGCCACCATATCCAGAAGCTGTACCAGCATCTCCCTTGCCTTGATCATAGCCACTAGCACCACCACCACCTCCTCCGCTGTAGCCGCCATAGGTAGCTGAACCTTTGCCTTTGTTGTGTTCTTGGTTAGAGTTGTGGAGTTGATTTGAATTATGGTGTTGATTTGTATTGTGAGGTTGATCATCAGGGCTGCGACGTTTCCATGGCTTTCTTGGCTGTGCTACCCAATATGTTCCTTTTCCACCGTGATCTGAATCATCTGTTGTCCAATATTCTCGTTCATCAATATCATCAGTGCTGCGACGTTTCCATGGCTTTGTTGGCTGTGCTACCCAATGTGTTCCTTTTCCACCGTGATCTGAATCATCTGTTGTCCAATGTTCTCGTTCATCAATTTCACGTTTCTTCATCTTGACATTACCACCTTGACCGTGCAGTTGGTATGAATCAGGTTGTGATTGTTGATAAGAATTAGGTTGTGGTTGTTGGTATGAATTAGGTTGTGGTTGTTGATGAGAATTTCCACCGTTTGGCTGAGCAGGATTGACACTGTTTTGATTTCCTTGCCAATAAGAATTTCCACCGTTTGGCTGGGATTGGTTGCCAACCCAGTATGTTCCCTTTCCATTGTCATCATCCGTTGTCCAATGAAAGTTGGATTCGTCACTTTCAACTTCAGCTCGTTTGACTTTGTCTCTTTTGTGATTTTTTACGTTGCGCTTTGCCAAAGTATCGGCTTGATAATATCTTTCTTGTAAGAGTTTTTCTTTGAATTCTGCATCTTGATCACGAACTCGTAAAGGGTACATTGGGTCTGCAACTTCTACTAATTTTGAATCTGAACTCGATCCATCTTCACTTTCATCATCCGCAACATCTCCACCAACGGTAACGACGGAAACGCTTCGTTTTTTGGCTTTGGATCTTTTACGAATTGGATTACGCAAAGATGATAATTCGGATTCTGTAAACGCATGTGCAGTTACACCGTGATTGGTTGAAAGTCTACCGAATTCTTTTGGATCTTTTGGAAGTTCTTCTTCACGAACCTTTAGCGGAACAGAATTAGAAGGTAATTGTGATCTGGTTTGAAGATGATTTTCATCTTGAATGGTTGTTGAAGAAGTGACGCTTGCATCACGATTGTTCAAAAGTAAGGATTGAATAGGACGGGATTGAATTGTATCAATTGCGAGAAAAGTTGAAAGAACAGCAAAATAGCTGCGAGAATTGAGATGAACCATTGCGTTAAAAGTTCGTTTAAAATGTGTTTTGGGAATTGAGAAGAATTTATGTTGATGCACGACCAGCGTACGTGTGAGTTCAGGAACCGAAATCGGATGATAAGAGAGAGAAGAGTGGGGTGAGGAAATCAGCTTTCTCAACTGCTTGAACATTCTGCTTATTTATAGCCAATCATCATTATTATCGAGTAATAGAATCCTCTACGCCTCCTCATTTGGCAACGAAAGGCGTGAGCAATGAATTCGGCAACACAAAACGCGCAACTTTCAGCCCTTCTCTCAAAATTCAGCCAGGATCTTTATGCTTGATGATGAAAATGAGATTAGCATTCAGGCACAAGATCCTTTACAAATGTCCTGGTTTGTCATCATACTTTGCATTCAGCATGGCGACAATCAATTGCTGCAAAGCGGCGTCTTGTCCGCGTGTGACATGATGGGCAATCGTTTCGAAATCTTGTTTTGGCACTTTGTATTCTTCCAAAGTTGAATGTAAGCCTAAATCTTCCACTAATTTGCGAACTGATTGACTAACTAGCAAACCACGAGCACGGGCTTGTTTGATCAAGCCGTCCTCTTCTGCACTGCCAACCGAACCATCTTTTTGCGCCTTTGGCGATAATTGTGATGCCAAGATTGAAGGCGGTGGTAAGGCTGTATTTGCTTGTTGGTTTCCTCCAGCGTAGAACGAGGGAGGGATGAAGTTTAATGCATCTGACAATGCTAAGAGGTGAGTATTGGATGTCGAAGGTGCTTGAGAAGTGATGGCAATGCTACCCGGCAAAGTTAAACAAGACGTGATTCCATGTGGGATCGCATATTTTGCTCCCAAAGCATGACCGAGTCCATGGCTAAGACCTAAAGCGCCTTTTCTACCTTCTGGCCATAGCGATTGGAAGCATGCCAATTGAAGTTTTTGGCGAATTTCAAGATTCTCTGGCTGTTTCTTGGTAGCGGGTAAAAGGTAGAACAATTCCCGAATTGAACCCAAAGCAGTGGAAAGCAAGATTCCAGAATCACCTGGCCTGTAGAGTAACTCGATAGCATGGTCTACAGCTCGCATACCAGAAGAAAGCCATAGCCTTTCAGGAGTTGCAAGAGTGAGAGCAGCATCGTAAATGATAACCCTTGGAACGATGGCAGGATGGGAGGCACCGGTCTTATTGCCTTCTTCGCTTGTATAACCTGCATTTTGCGTCGTTTCTGCTACTGATAAAGTTGTAGGAATTGCAATGATTGGCAAAAAGTCACGTTCATCAGAGGCTGGCTTATGTTGTTCTGCATTTTCTTGTTGAAGTAAGAATGCGACTGCTTTGGCTGAATCGATTGGAGAACCACCTCCGACGGCTACTAAAACGTCTGCTTTTTGTTGACGAACTTGTTCAACAACTTGACGAATATCAGCGATTGGAGCATGTTGACCGATATTTGCAAAAGTGCCAGCATGTGCAGGACCTAAAACTTTTTCAACTTGACGAACGACGTCAGTCTTTTTGTCTAGCGAACGACCGGTGATGATTAGTGCTTTCTTGTTCTTTGATACCAATGACAATGCATCTGGAAGTGCACTTTCCAAGCAATTAGGGCCCCAGAAGACACGTTTCAAGAATGTTTGAGTGTATGAGTTCATATTTGTTGACATTCTTGTGATGATGGCAAAGAAGGAAAGAAGAGTATTCCCGCTTCAATTCATTTTACTCCACACCCACTTCGGACAGTCCGTGCATTCAAACTTAAAGAGTGTGTTCTCGGAAATCGCGTGCTTTAAATCCGGTGAAGGGTTTACTCTAATGATAGACTATAAGAATGCATTTATCATACTTTACAAATCCTTACTTAGATCCTCCTCTCTCTTGCCCTTCTAGCCTATCTTGTACACGTTCTAAGAAATTACGTCTTTCCATATATCCTTTCATCGATCCTAATCCACTACTTCCACCTTTTGTTTGTGCGTCCATCTCATGACGTTCATGTTCAGCCAAAGTGGAATCTTTATATTTTGTCCAATCCATCTTACTCTTTTCTAAAGTGTTGAGCTTGTCAGGCTTACCAGTTGCTGCAGCACTCATAGCTGCCAAACCTCCTCCCTTTTTACGACGAGGTCCGGGTGGTGGAGCAGGACGAGATGAAGTGGCATTTCCCGAAGTGGTTGTTGAGTTTGGAACACTTTGTGCTTTGGCTTGTGCTTGTTTTGCCAGATATTGTTTTGCAAATGGATCAGATGAGGGTAGCCTTTCTTCTTTGACAACTTCTTCTCCTGCGAATTTGTAGGTCCGTAATACTGTCACCATCTCGTCCTGCTGGACGGAGGAGCTGGACTCTTCCTTGGCATCCTTTCCTTCTTGGATCGACTTCCAAATCTGGTCAGATTGCGAAGAAGGACCTTCTTTGGCTTTGCTTCCATCCTCTTCGCCTTCGGCTTTCTTGACATCACCTCTCCGTATCCGCTTGCCTTCTCTTACATCTGTGCCTAGATCTTCCAACAATGCCTTTGCTTCATCATCATCCAAATCCACTATTTCATCCCCTTTTCTCTTCTTCCCTCCTCCTTCAACGTCTGATCCTGCATCATCGCTATCAGAACCTGATGAGCTGTCGTCATTCTTTCCATGGAAATCCTCATCATGGCTTACTTCTCGTTCTAAACGAGCATTCGTCTCTCCTGTTTCAGTGGTCATGTTGAATGTAAAGGTGTGAAAGTGTAAATGTATGCTGCAATGACAAACACGTCTTAATATTTTTGGCGCCAATGATTAATAAAACAATGCTGGCAGAAGGGCAGTCTCCTTTTTTACAGCGCAGCTTAAGCCTCCACTGATGCTAGGAAACCAACACATCATTCATTCATCCTTCTAACCTTCTTACACTTCAATCCATTCCGTATAAATTCGGTTGGAGAAGTACTGTAAGTGCTAACAACATGGCGACAGGGACTGCTATCACTCCTGGCCGTTTGGCCGCATTCGCATGGCATGGAGTAGCGTTGGTGATCTTAACGTATGCACTTCGAAAGTTACCCGTTCATGCAAACATTTCCGGATTTAATATCGAATCACAATTTGGATCACACTATCAATTCTTGACAGTTTTAGGATTATGGTTCGGTAGATTGACAACATTATTCGCTCTTTCCTGTGATATTTCTCCAACTTCTACCGGAATGCATCGATTCAAAACAATGTTAATGGCATTGACTATGCCAGCAGAAGTTTTGATTTCGTTATTGTATTGGCCAATCTTACTCTTTGATCCATCTTTACTGATCCCTCCACGCAAAGTTTTAAATCCCGATAATCCAGCTCAATTGATCATGGAAACTGTTCGATTACCTTTATTGGACGATCTTTCATTTCATGCAGCACCTGCAATCTTTTTGGTTTTGGATTATTTGATTTTCGAACCACCATTCCCAAAAGACATTCATCCTGCAGCCGTTAGTGCTTTGAGTACTGCAGCTTATGGTGTTTGGGTAGAGATTTGTGCAAGCAAAAACGGAAATTATCCTTATCCATTACTCGAAATCTTATCAAACGCTCAACGATGGGGACTGTATGCCGTTTGTGCAGTGCTTTTCATGGGTATCACCACAGGTGTCACACAGCTTCACAAAGCTATCGACAAAGTATACAAGAGAGAATGGGATCAAGTTGCAGGTCTAACTGGCAAAGGCTTCGTAGGTGCTGTTGATGGCAAGAAGAACAAGTCAAAGTGATGCAAGCAGAAAGGGTTTTCATACTTAGCTTGCTAGATTATGCGTATAATTACAAGATTCTTGAAGATAATACATGTGGTGATTCTATTGTACATGAGCTCAAGCTTAAACGTCAACTTGTTCGACCGTCTAGCAGTGCATTTACCTTTGCCAATATTTCAGAACTTCGCATATTTCTGGCATCAAATTGCTTTGGTGTTTCATCTGAGGAAGTTGCTTTATTCCCTAGAAGAAGTTGCAAGCGTAGCTGCCATGCCGGCAATAATTGACTCTTGCTTGAAGTAAGTGAATCGGCTTGCCCTGCATGCATCCAACTTCCACTTTGCACTTCTCCATTTATGATCGGGCAATAGGACTTGTGTTCTCGCAATACATCGAATTGTTTCCCATCTTTCGTATAAGCCCATAGCCCAGCCCTTCGAGCACACATGGAGCATGCGATGATACATTGATCGATTGGCGGTGAGCCCTCTCCGGATACTTGCCAGCCAAAAATTGCCAAGATCAAAGCAGCAGCCGGAAGATCTGGAAATTTGTCTGCAAAGTCGTTCGTGCTCACCTCTTTTGTGTCGGATGCAATCATTACTGATTCAAATCCTGGACAAGCCGACAGCCTAGAAGCCCATTTTGTTACATCGGCTCGGGTTTCTAGAACTGATCGGATAGGTGCCTTGTATAGGGAAGGCGAGCAGCTTCGTATTCTCCATGGACACCATTCTTCGTGCTTTTCACGTACATCCTTCTCCTTCTCTTTCCAGACTGTGGCTTGCTCTTCTTTTGAGGTGGAATTAGATGGAGCTTCCACTTTCCAAGCAGCGGCACAAGTAACGCAGCTCACCTCGTCTCGCCCTTGTCCTGCGCCATGTATCCATCCATTACTTGCCATTCCAAGCGGGCTGAGTAGTCGTGCTGCATCTGGCTTGTTTGAGTAAGTTGAAATCGAAAACGTCGATAAGCGCTCTAAGAGCATATCCAGCGAGAAGGGTCTGTATGTCGATGAGCGTTCATTATTGAGAGTTGTCTTTTGTGTATTATCTGATTTTGCACTCCTCCTCAATGAAGTTCGCGATTGCCTTCTCTGTCTAGCTTTCTCGCGATGTAGTTGTGCAATACCTGTTAATCGACTAAATCGTGATGGTTTATTTCTTGTTTCAGATCCAATCTCATCAACAACATCAGATACCTTTTGTATTTTTGCTAAAGGTTCTTCGCGATATTCTTCTGCCAAAGTGCCATAAAATGCGAATCTATCCAACTTCTTGATGGCAATGATTGCTTCACTCAGCGATACATTATGTGAAGTAGAGCTACTTGGATCTTGTTGACCATCCATCTCTTCGATTTAGCAGCTTGATGGTGGAGGTATATCACATAGATTTGATGTTTATTGACGCGCTACTGTAAACGTCTTAATTTTTGTTTTGCATGTCGTGCGGAGCATTTCTTCTTTTTTTTCCCGATTTGCACTTCTTCTTACCTTCTCGACTGCATTTACTCGACAATTCTCACATCGAGATGGCGAGTGTTGAGGATGAGCCGATCAGTACGCTCTTGAAGCCATTGCCATTACCACCATACGAATTCGACTCAGCATTAAGCGAAGATGAAAACTTTTTGACCTGGGTTTCAATATTGGCTCGACATTCCTCATCGAAGAAAGGACATATGGGATGCATTCTGACAAGACCTCCAAAGCAAGGTGATCCAACAGCTGCAAGCGGATCAAAAGGTTGCCTACCTCCCGTTCAAGAACGTATTATTCACTATTCCAACAATACGCCTCTCTTGTTCGCACGATTTGCAAAAGGCGTTCCTGAAGTACATGCAGAAGCATTGGCGATCTCTCGATGTGCACGTTTAGGTATCCCGATAGAAGGATGTACGGTTTACATCTCTTTTCCGCCATGCAACGATTGTATGAAATTGCTCTTAAGCGCAGGCGTGAAAAGATGCGTTTTCAAAAAAGCAATCTTGAATCAAACTTCTCAAGGTGAAGCAGCCCTTGTGGCAGCAGAAGTTGAAGGAATGGAATTGGTTGGTACTTTGAATCCAATGGTTGCAGGGAAAGGCTCAAACGATGAACAAGCATCAAAAACTAAAGCAGAAGAACGAAAACTTGATGAAATGCGTGATAAACGTGTTCGTCAATTTTGGGCAGATCAAGCTGAAGACGCAGAGAAGACTAGAGCAAGGAATGCAAGATGGTGGGAAGATTATATGTCTAGGTATAAAGCAGCAGATAAGATCATCAAAGAGCGATACGGACATTCGAAAGTAGAGCAAGATGAAGAGAAGCGAGCAGCAGAGAAACAACAGAGATGGGAAGCGAAAAGATTAGCTCAAAGTCAAAAACCAATCGGAAAGAAGAAAGCAGCAAAATTGGCACGAGAAATACAACAGCAAGCTGGCACATCTGCGAATGGGGACAGTATCAATCACAGCGATGATGACGATGATCTAGATGAGTTGATGAATCGGGAAGTACCTCGAAAGCGTGCAAGTGCAGATGAGGAGGAAGATGAAAACCAAAAGGCTGCGAAACTGGAATAGAAGCACCTCAATTGTAACACTCTATCATATGTATACTAAGCAATATCTCTTTAACAAACTCTGGATTTATAATAATCTTGCATTGGCTAGAAGTACATTGGTATGTTGTGTCGGATCACTTAAGCAGCGTTCTCCTTTTGCAGATTCAGATCTTGTGTTTTTCGTGTGATGCCATCCTCTTCTGACTGGACTGCAGCTTCAGCGGGTTTATTGGTGTCTTGCTCTGGGACGGTTTCATCACTAGGTGCACCTGTTGGAGCGGTAACCATTCGCTGAAGCATAAAGTCTACAATTGCTTCTTTGTTGTTCATTTGTGCTTCACTCATAGGACCTCTTCCTGCATTATTTACCACATCCCATATACTTCTCTGTCTTGCTTCCTTTTCTGCGATTGCATCACGCTCTTCCTCTGTCAGCTTTGCACCATTCGTACTTGCTTCCGAGGTAGACTTTGGAGCAAGTGATTCGATTCGATCGATCAAATCTTTCACAATTTCCAAATGTCCATTGAATGCTGCCCAATGTAAAGGTGTATTTCCTGCATCGTTTTGTGCTAATATACTTGCCAAAGAAGCTTTTTCTAGAATGTAGCTCACGATTCCATGATGTCCATTCGCCGCCGCATAATGCAAAGGTGAATTTTGTGATTCGTTTGAATCTTGAATCGATTTGAGTATTTCGTCAAAGTTGTGGTTCTCTTTTAGACAGCTATCGAAGGATGTCTTTAGATCTTCTACTTCGCCTGCTCTACTGCAATACAGTATCTCATCTATTTGCTCTTCTGATAATATTCTTGTTGTTCCGTTACTCATTTTGATGATGTGATGTGGTGTGATGTATATGTTCGTGGAGGTGAGCATGTTAAGATGTCATTTCTTCTGAAATTTTTTGGTTTTGATCAAAGCACGTGAAGGCTTATTGATTTGGAATTTAAAGCGCGTAATTTGCAAGTTGACCTCTTCCTTCTTTCCTTTAACCAATCCCACAAATAAGCCGTACGAATTCAAACGAGGATCGATCGACTGTCAGAAGAGGTTGATATCGTGCATCGATGACTTTTTTCGTCACAGGGGCTTCATTTTGATGGCTCTTAGTGAGCTTCGATGGAATCTTTGTGTGAAACTAGTGTACGATAGTACATTAATGGTATCTTCATTCATGCTGAACGACTGATTGATCTTTTCGTTTGGATTTGTACATTTTGTTGTTTTCATCGTACGTGATAATTGCTCTCGTAACGATTTTATAGGCATTTGTGGAAGAAGAAAATTCAGCAAGGATCGTAAAACCATTGTCAAGAGGGAAGCGTCTTTCAGGCTGCAGCCCCATGAAACGAGGATGACCAACGATCCGCACATACAATCGCACGCAATTTACAATTTTACACAATTATTGATGCTATTTCACTATTGCACATATGCTTTACAGATATGAGGATAAAAATACAACTTCCTTTTGCTTGCTTGCTCATTTGTTCAATGTCGATTCAATTCGTTTCTTCATCTCTTCTCGCGCTAATTCTCGTCTTCTCGTCACTTTTTCGCTTTGATCTTTATTCGTAGTACTTGCAGGTCGACCAGGAGTTTCATGATTGGGTAAACCTCCTTTTATCAAGCCATCTTGAGAGATCACATCAACGGATTCGGAATACTCGAAATCACGCTTGGTAAACATGGTAAGAGCATCGTATAATACCATACCCGAAGCATCGTCCCAACTGGCTTTAAGTGCCAAAGCACCAGATTGCAGGATTGGATGTTGGTCTTTTGAAATAAAAGAAAGGCCACCCTGTGCTTCGTTCCAGCGGGCCAAAGCAATTGGCTTCTTTGACATGCTTTCATCGCTGACAAATTCCCGCCTCACATCAAGGACCATCCAGACATCTGTAATTGCGTCATGTTGATGTATGGTGTATTCCAGAATAGGTAGAGGCGTCTCTAAAGGCTTTAGTGCTTTGATCACTTCGTCACTATTGCTCGCTGAGATGAGAGATGCTAGAGAGATGACAAAGAGTGCCTTGCCTCCATCAACAGTAAAGACTAGCTGACTTTGACCGGTCGGATCGATGAATGCTCGTATCTTGGTGATAATTGGTATAATCAATGGCACATGATCTACACCATTTGTCAAGATAGGTGCACCTTGTTCATTTCTAGGCACTCTTACTTTCCCTTTGCCGAACATTTGATCGCGCTTCCTTTCCTTCTTTGAGTCGACAATCACATACGGCAATAAAGCTTCTTCGAGAGATACAGCAGCCAAGCAATCTTTCCTTCCTTTTGACTTGCTGTCCGGATGTAGACTCCAAATTCGAAGCGTACTAAGATCCGCTGAAATGAGGAAGGGGAACTGACTTGCATTCTCTCCACGTTCGTTCAACAACTTTGAGGACTGTACTGCCTGCCATAAACTTCCTTCTATTGCACAAATGCCCCCGATAGCCTGTGTTGAACCCAGTAGATATCGCAATGCAATGTACCCCGCCCTTCTGTTACCCCAACGTGAGATTCGGATATGTTCGTCTCTATCACTGGTTATCAGAAACGAAGCGGGAGTGTTTTCGGGCGGATTTGATGTGAAGGATGACAAGACGAAATCTGTCAAATAGGATACATGTCCTACGTGCAACGTTCCTGAATCTTCTTCATCTTCCATCTTTTGTTCTGCATTTTTGGAATCTTCTCCATTTGATTCTTCTACCTTTTGTCGTTTTGCCTGTGGTTCGGAAAGTTCATCTTCGGAGATGGGAACAATATAGCTCCTCACGTCTCCATGTCTATCACCGATCACGATTCTCTTTTCAACCTCTGAACTATCTTCTTCCCATTGAATCTTGCTCACTCGTTTTGGCATGGAATGCGACCATATTTTGACCAGGGATGCATTCTGAACTGAAGCTTGATCGAATTGCAATCTGTATACGCTCAATTCCTTATTATCACATGCCAAAGCGACTAAACAATCCAATCTTTCATTTGAAGAAGTTGAAGCAGATGGTACTTGGATTGCAGCTGCACATCTTGCTGCCGCTTCAGAGGAAGGATTGGTGATTGATCCAACCACGTTACCCGTTTGCAAAGAGACAAAATTTGTGATCAAAGGCGAGACTAGGCATAACAATTGATCCGCTATCACTGTTACGAACGAATATGGCATCTCCGTGTCCGCCATCTTGACAGATTGTGAAAGGCGAGATCGAAAAGCAGATTGCTGTTCCTGAATTGGAGCAAGTCCATTCTTCTCAAGAATCCGTCTCGAAATACACGTGATCCTTCGCGCTAATGATTTTCCTCAATTAACGCTAAACCCTTTTTGAGCGAAAAGTTATAGGGGCCAATCCGTGAGAGTGGCTTGGTGTACTAGCATGTAATGCACAAACAAAACCATCAACTCAGGGGTAATTTGTCTTTGTTGAACGATTATGGTAAACTTTGTCCTAATTGATCATCCTACACAAAGGCAAATTACCTGCAATAAAGCACGAACCTCGTATATTGATGAAACAGTCTGATCGAATTGACAATTGGTATTACACAGCTGCAGTGTATGAGAAACAGCATCTTATGGTGCATACAGTCATTTGTTTATCCACCTTGTCTGATCCATGAGCATACATTGATGTCAATTGTATGAGAGTGTAAATTGCGCTCTTGCAGATCAACTACTTTCTTCGCCATCATCACTAAAATTTCCCTCCCTTCATCCTCGCCACTTCACGACTTTATTTACGACTTTCTAACGATTTTATCATTTTAACGAATTCAAGATTAACGACTTATACCCCTTTTCTCACACAATCAACATCACCCAACAATGTGGTGCGACAATTGTCTATTGATTTTCCCACTAAAACATGGAGCGATTGCATGGGACGTTTTCATTGCAGCGTACAATTTAGCCGGAGCAATTCTATTATTCAGAGATGGACAATATCTATTTTTCGATTATCCCGAATGGCAAATTTATGGTGGAATTGGGATGGCGGTAATGTCAATTTGCGTGATTAATATAATCGGTTTAAGTAATTCTTCCTATATGTGGATAAGAGTTTGCTTTTTCATTTGGCCGATAATTTTACTCACAGTTGCCGTTCGTGCTGGAGTGATGATCTTTCAATTAGACAGACAACAAGGAAAAATTATTTGGGAATGCAATAATGGTGGTCAATTATGGGGTGAATCAGCTGCAATGGGTTACAGTAATGGCTCAAGTATGCCTTCTGGGATTTGTTCGGCAGGCTTTCATAGCCTTTATATCGCCTTTGTTCTTGCTTTGGTGATCGATTTCGGATTACAGCTTTACGCATACTTTATGTGTTGGCGATTCATGAAACGTATCGAGCATTATTATTGTCTTCCAATGAGTGATAAACGTGAGTACCGATTTGGGTGAGATTGCGTGTATTGACACTGACACTCTTTCTTTTGCAGAGATGTATCACATGTAAACAAACTTTTCCGATTGGCAATCACACGGACCCTTTTTTTCATCTTTTCATCAACAAGAAGCCCATCAAATCAAGCTCTTGTCTTCAATTCGATTCAAAACAGTTTTACGTTCAATTTCATCTTGCGTGTTATACATACGCTTTCCGTGTAATGCAATCCTATTAGATACCTTCAATCTCTGGCTAATGAGTGACATCTATACTCCAAGTGTACATTCAAGCAATCTTGACAAGCTGCCGAATGTCAAAGACCCAAAGAGCACATTTGTTCGTAAGTGGCTTTGCTTTTGATCATCTCTTTCTCACAGTTCGGCATGTCCCAAAGGTCACCTTAACATCAAAGGCTGTGTTTGCATGCTGCATTCATTCTATAAGATCTTTCTTAGTCTCGGTCGCATGTGGAGAGTTGAAGCAGCCGAAATGTCAGTGTGAATCATGAGTTTAGTGTTGGGCAAACAGTATGAAGTATATTTACTCTCCTAAAGTGCCTTTAATAAGTGCACTCCTCTGGTTAAATGCTTAATTTGGCGCTTGTTCATCAATGTCCGTCAGGTGTGCTTTGACTCATGCCGTGCCTTGTTTGTGTTGATGCCGTCTAAAAATACATGCCAATTCAAACACGGGAAATTTTACACTTGACGGGCAAAAGCAAAAAAAGCAAAGCAAGCAAGCACTCGGTTTTGATTGTTTGTTCACAATTATTTTTATTATTCTTCTGCATTCAAGGCTTTCAGACAAAAACACCATCCTTTAACCTCTCTGCCACCCTTTCGCTTCGTTTGCACGTTGTCATCATCAAAATGGGTAGAAAGGCTTTTTGCGTGCCAGCTTTGGTCACTTCTTTCATTGCTTGGGTTTTGTTATTGCTTTGCACAATCAGTACACCAACAACCTTTCACACCTCAAGCCCTTTCAACTTCGTTCAAGCTACTCAATTGGGCAACATTACAGATGTTACTGGAACGGGCGCAAGTCCTGATCGTCTATTGACAGGTTTGAAATTGGGAAGTTGGGGTTACTGTACCGAAGGAGTGATCGATAAAGGTTACAAATATTGTTCAAATAATCAACATGGATACAATATCACCTTTAAAAGTGCACAAGATAACTCACAAGCTGCTTATCAAACTACACAGATTAAATCAAGTTGGACTCGTGGTTTGGTGGTCGTTGTTGTCGCATTTGTGTTCGCAGTGATCGGATTCATCTTATCGTTCATTCCTCATTTGATGGTCATGTTGGTTGCTTCCATTGTGCACTTCCTCGCTTTCATTTTGGCATTGATCGCTTTTGCCATTCAAATCGCATTGTACATCTATACTCGTAACAAGCTTAACCAAATCACAAGCGGAATCAGCGTCGTTCCTGGACCGGCATTCTATCTCACTTTGATCTCTTTGCCTTTGCTATTCTTTAGCGCTCTTACCGTTTGTTGCGGTTGGCGCAAAGAGAAGAGAGGCGATAGTTATCCTGCTGCATATGATAATTCTTATGGGGGTGGTGGTATCGGCAGCAAGTTCAGTAGCTTCAAGAACCGATTCAGTCGTAACAAGGATGTCAGCGGTGATGGATCGGAAAAGATTCCAATGCAAACCAGTAGACAACGTGTTTTGGATGCGTACAAATCCGATGCATAAAAGGTTGATATTCTTCCCGCAATCAAAGGCAAAGGGGGCTCCACCATAGCTGTACTCTCTTATCTCCCCACACTCATTCAATAGGATCATTTCATACCCGCTCGCCAGAAATCGAAACCTTGTTTTCGAATTGAAAAAGCTCTTAATTTGTACATAACATTGGTGCATGATTCTTATTTCCTCTTTGTCACCTTGTGATCATACTTTGAGGTATTGTGCAACTTGATGGGGGAACAAATCTTGACCGCCTTCACCTTTAGGTTTGGTGAGCGACACATTCTTCCAACCAGCTTGTACGGAGAACATTTTGGAAGGATCTCGAGTTAGATGACAATTTCCCGCGACATGTTTCCAAATCAGACTTGTGAAGCTTTTTTGGATGATAATGGTGATTGGATCTAGTGAGATGACATGCTCGAATAAGAGTAATTGACCACCAGATTTGAGTAATGAATGAAGCATGGCGATGTGCTTTTCTGGCTCGTGTATAGAGCACAAGACCTGGACCAGACAAATTGTATCAATTGTACCTGGAAAAACGCCTGCTTTTTCTAAGTCTTTGCGATCTTCGATACCACAAGATAAGATTGTCGTCTTATCCTTCAAAGCGGGAATTGCAGCGATGGATCGTCGTAATTCATCATGCAATTCTACACATGGCTCCATCAGATAGATATGATTTATCTTGTCTACATTGTAGTACTTGAGGGTCATCCCGGTCCCAGCACCCACTTCCAAAACGTTGCCGTATGCGTTCGGGAATATCAATGATCGCTTAAACGGACCATTACTCGAATCTGATCCTTTCAATAAAGCGGGGATACCATTTGCCGTAATTGCGTCTCTCCATTTGATTGGATTGAGAGTGACTGAACCTTGCCATTGTCCTTTACTCCATGCGATTAACAGCTTTTGGAGGGAACCATATATGCCGCCTATGACCAAAGCTGCCAATCCGAGTAAGGCAAATCCTATATTTGTCAACCTTTCCACTATGCATGGATTAGGAGAAGATGTATATCTTTCCAATTCTCCAAATTCTTCTTCTTGCTTTCCTGACATTGTTGTTATCGTGTGACAGTTGTGAGTCATCCAATTCCCTCCACGAAAAGGATCTGATATATGCACTCGCTATCTGAATAAGCTTTAACTTCTCGCGCTAAAGATTATCCTTCTTCTGCTGCCTAAGGTTTATCCGAATAAGCGGATAGTAAAAGCCGTGTTCACAAATAGGGTTATACGTCCATTCCTTCTTCATGATACTGCAAATAAGATGTTTTTCCACGCTTTCATCTTGACAAAGTTCAATGGGTCGTTTTGAACCTTAATTATGAGCGGCATTTCTCCTCCAATCTCGATCAATAGACGCCAAGGAACTGCGAGGCGAAATGAATTGCGGTGCCGCTTTGTTTTGAATTCGTATATTTACGGAATGATGCGTTCCTGAGGCTATGAAGAGAGGGGCTTGATGAGAAAGGGATAAAAGAGAGCAAGTTTAATCATTTCTCCTTCCCCTTTCCTACAACCATATCTTAAGATGTTTATTCAAAACAAGATTTTATCTTTTACGTGTGCAGCTTTGGCTGCCGTGAGCTTTGTACATGCTGCTGCTCAATGGCCAGACAGTTCTATCAAAGCACCAATCGACTTTAAAGCATTCTATTGTGAGTATGTCTCAATACAACCTGGTTGCCATCAACACTATTGACACTTTATCCTTATTCGCAGTATCTCCTGATAATACCTGCAACGTGGAAATCGTCTTCAAACGCGATATCAACGATGGCAAATACGATTATTATACTTTCGGTAAATTTTCGTCAGGTGAACAATACCTCTCGCAAACTGTGATTCAAAATGACCGTAATCAACCTTTTGCGGTGGTGAATGCAACTGCTTCAGGTCAACGAGGAGCTTATGATTTGTTGAATGGCTATACACTTTTACCTTTTAAGATCACGCCATGTTATACGGGCGCAAAAGGTACAGCCACAGGATTCATCATCAAAGCATTCAAACAAGGTCAAGACCCGTTAAAAGCAACGCCTTTCTGGACTTCAGATTCGTTTTCGGTTGTTGACAATCAGATCGTCCCGATGGGTGGCGGCGTTAGCAGTTTGTCCGCAACGCACAAAGGCAACACGATCACTGTTAAATGGGCAACTGAGGCAACGAATATTGCTGGCTTCTATGTTATCGTGGGACAAAGTGGTGCAAGTAAGCTCTACAGCAAATGGGTTACTAACCCATCAGCAAGGAGCGTTGACGTGATTGTGGATGGGGACGCATCAACTTATCAAGCCACTGTGAACTTGCAAGATACGAAAGGCGCGGTTGTCAATCCAACGTCTTGCGCTCAAGTAGCTGTGCAATAATCGTTGCAACGACAATGAGACTTTTTCTATTTTCTATTCCTTTCCTGATGTTCGATTCCATGATATTAGCAAAGCTTTTATAAACCATATTAACAAAATACAAGTATTCCTTCGGGAATGACAGTGTGCTGAGAAAAGAATACCACCACTTACATAGAGGCAAATTGAAGTGCCTGTTGAACTTGAGCGATTTCTTGATCGATTCCAGACCAAGCATAACCCATTTGTGCCATTGCTTCAAGGCAAAGCTGAACTTCATGATACTTTCGTGTTGCATCAAAAGGTGGCAATTGTCCCGTAAAGACATTTTCGGGAATATGTCCGTCTGTTGATTCGGGATTGCTCTGATTAGAGGCAGAGGTTGCTGAGGAAGTGTTGGCAGTGTTACCCGTACCAAAGATTGAACGCGGATCGATGCTTTGTTGCGCTGAACCTTGATCTTGTTCTGAAGCAGGCTCATGAAGACCAAGGATAGGATTGCTTTGCTGGCCTTCTTCTGACAAAGTAGTAAGTGTAGCGGCAGAAGCTGCTGGTTGATGAACCAAAAAGTTGGCAATATGAACAATACTGCGCATCAATAAACCGCCAGTTTGGAAAACATTCTTGCTTAACAAAAATTCAACCATCAAGGCGATCCGTCTACAAGAAGTCCAACAACGCTTTTGTGATGCAGATCTTAACGCTTCCAATTGCGTCATTTGTTCCATCATCATTTCTTGCATGCCCATCACGCCGCCAATGTCACCTCCTACACCGTTGTTCGAAAGTGTTGCAGTGGCTTGAATATAAGTGCGTGCTAGATGGATCCTTTCACCAATGATCCTGTACGTACTCAAATCCAACATGGCAGCCGTAATTTTTAGTGTTGCGATCCATCCCAAAGGTTGGAAAGGATGCAAACTTGCCATATTCTCACGTGCTTTCAGCGCACATTCATCAAAGAATAACAATAGCGAATCAATGCTACGCCACAGAGCAAAGCATGCCCTTTGCAATTTACGCATCTCGAGAGGTGTGGGCATCATTGGGAATCTGTCAGGTGGAGCTTGACGAGATGCAAGACCGCTTCCAGGTCCCAAATAAATCGCAGGACGGGAATGCGAAATGTTATCGATATGTTTGTTCATGAATCTTGCCAAAGCGCCAACTTGTAAAAGGGCTAAGATGGAGAAAGACAGACCCATTTGCCCATTCAGCTCAAGTTTACCGTTGGGTGATTGGATTCGCGGACTTTTACCATTATTCGCGCCTTTCAAGAGTGTAGTGTTCTCCAATTGTGTATTGATTCGTTCACCTTGTGGATTCGCACTCCTTTGACTTTGATTGCCTTTAATACCGATTGCTCTTTCGGCATCGAATGCAGGCACTGATCTGAACAAGCCCGAAACCAGAGCATCACGACCCCAAACGCAGCACCACAATCTCTTGCGTTGCAACTGACTCAAGATAAGCTCGACTGCGAGTTTATCTTGTTCATCTACCTCATCATTGCTTTCCAATCCGAGAATGTTCAAATGGCTATTAACCGCTTCAGCCAATTCGGTTGCAGCATCCTCGCGTCGGACGAGAGAGGAGACCTGTGATAAGATTAGCAGTGCTTGAATGGCTTCAATACTGGGCATCTTTAATAAATCATGACGATATGCCAAATTCAATGCACGTTCTAGCATCAGGTGAACGAACGCTTGACGTGCTTTTCCATATGCAATCATCTCTCTTCCTCGTCCGAAAGTATAATTCTTGGGCAATCTGGGACCGTCGTCGATCCATGCTCGTTGTTCATGACTAGATCCATCCCAAGAGTTCGGTCCAGATCCGCGTGGAAGATCTTGTGCGTGTAATTTACGTGCACTGCTGATCACATCGGTTTCTTCTGAAGTTGTCATATTTCCATCGGTCGTACCTTTTTCGCCTTGAGTAGAAGACGTGTTGGACAATGGAATCGTGTGGCTTTCGGTTGAGCTGGGTGTCGCATCGCTTTGTTGTGATTTCTTTGCAGCAGCAGCTGCTGCTGCTGCCATGGACTTTGCCCGTTTCGTTTGAATGTACTCATCGGTACAAACAATTCGTTTATCCTCGCATCGACTACAACCCATTCCTTCCGGCCTTTCCAGCTTATCACATCGAAGTCTTCTCAATCGACAAGTATCACATGCAACGCCTTGCTTACGTTTCGGTCTGCGTAATTTACCATTGGCACCCATCACCATAGCAGATTCTTCGCCAAAGGCGGCGGTTGCATCAGCTTCAGCTTCTTGTGAGAATTGTTTTGGTTGATCTGAAGACCAAGGCATTTTTGCACTTGAGCCAGCTGACTGATCTTCATCTCGTCGATTTAGCTCCAACAATCCAGCATTGGTTCCAAATGCTAGGGGTAAATCCGTATACACTGCCGCCCAAGCATGCATGGCGGCAATCAAGGTTTCAGTCGTTCCTGGCGTAGCCAGCGTACTGGTTCCATTGGTAGGCGGCCAACAGGTCATACGTAGACCAGGCGCACTCTGTCTTGCGGATGGAATTCTTTGTGTTTCATCACCTCCATTCGCCATCACACTCATAATACGAGAATTACCTTGAGAGAAATTATACCTGGCACTGAAATTGTGGAAATCCACGATTGGCAATTGCATATGCGCTGAAGCGAAGAAGCATGTCAATAGACGAAGCGACGTTGAGCCTGCAATGACATGCTGCTGTAATTGATTGTTGGATTGATGAGGTATTGAGATAGGCAATGAGTGCATACCCACAGGAAGGCCACCAACTTGGCCGAGAATGTTTAGATCGTTTGTGCTTGCATCCAGTCTAGCAGCAGCTTGAGCTCCTTCGATGGATCCATGCATCAAACGAGCTTGCTCAATCCGTTTGCCCGTTCGACTAGGTCTAGGATATCTTCTTGAAGGGGGCGCATGATTTCGAGTGCACTCCAAACCTTTTTCGATACATCGAGTACATCGCTTTCTGCCTCCTATGCTTGATTGGCCGCTCAAATCCGAATTTGCTGGAGATGCAGAAGAGGTGGGTGGTGCGATACATCGGATATGTTTACTTCTGCATTGGTCACATGTCACACCTTGACGCCTCTGTACTTTGCCTTTTGAAGATCTCTGTCCTTTGAAAGTGCTTTTGCGGGATGCTTTTGCGTTACTGCCCGATCCTTGTCCTCCTTCGCTCTCTCTTTTATTGCTATAGCTTCCGCCGCTGCTACTTCCGTCATCATCTGAATCGGATTCTGGAAGGTCCTGAACATTGTTGGAAAGAATTTGTCCCAATGTGGGTGAACCGGCTGCATTAAATGGAGATCCAATATCTTTTCCATTTGATGTGGGTGAGGTCCATGATGACAGATTGATTGTTGATAAAGGTGCTGAATCGAATGGATTACTGTTTGGCGTATTATCGGCATCTGAAGCTGAAGTCCAAGAATATTGATCTAATGAGAATGGATTTTCCATTCCCATTCCTAATCCATGATTGTGTTGATTGTGGTGGTGATGAGCAGAAGAGGTGCCCATAGAATGAGATTCTTGTTCTGGCCAACCTGTCAAACTATTGGACAAATGAGAAGAGGAAAGTGGAGAAGAGGCAGTACTTGCGGACATTTTCACAGAAGAATGGTGACCCGGGCCTGCGTTTAATCGTCAAGCATGGATGAGAGCGTTGTGATATGTTGATGATCGGTGGCTTGTATTGTTGTAATATTCTTATTGTTGTGGAGTTGAGATGCTACTTTGTTTATGATGGTGATGAATGTGAACGTTTTCCAGTAATCTTTCAACGGACGGCCCGAAGCTAAAACCCCATCCTTAATCAAAAAAGTTGAATAGAATAGGGTGCATACGCGTGCATATAGTCGCGCGCCTGCCATTGACTGACTGTAAAAGAGGAATACTGCTACCTATATGGGTTAGGTCATTCTCTTCTCTGCATTAACATAATCGCATTCATCTCTTCTAGAATCATCATTGACCTGTTCAATTATTCATTCAATGAGCATACTTAGAAGAGGGGTATAAGCCACAATTAGCGTGAGAAGAAGTAATAAAAGCAGCCCTTTTTAGTATGTTCACAAGCACACACACGCGGTTTAGCCGTGATTTCCAATAAGTTGCTTTCAAAAACCAATCATCGGCACCGGTCCAGCGCCTTCTTTATTTTCTCCGTTGTCCGAACACCGCCTTTTTGTCTTAAGCAATGCAGGCACTAAAGCAAGCAAGGAGAGTGAGATTTCACATTTCATTATTCAACGTTTAGGCTTGCATATCTAGCGAGCAAATTAAACGGAGAGTTATATTTCTATGGGGTAAAAGATTGATTGAATGGTACGATTGTAAATATAAACAAACAAAACAAATATGGGGTAATCTTGACGATCATGATAGAATAGTGTACCTTTGATCTGGAACAATTCACATAATAATTGGCTTTCACATGACGATATTCATTGAGCCTTGTTACGTTTCTTACTAGAAGCTGTAGTCATTGAACTCTTACTAGAAGCTGTAGTCGTTGAAGGGCTTTTGCGCTTGTTGGACGGTTCACGTTGATGTGAACCTTCTTGATTCATCTTACGGGTATGTGATCGTAATTTCTCCGTATACATATTGACAGAATGAACGTCATTCGGATCTTTGATCTTACGAGAATCTTCAGTATGTGGCACCATGCCAGCATTGGCATAAGAAGCATATAAACGGTTATCATAATTTGCTCCAGGTTTAACAGATCTAGCTGAACCCGAAACATCAAAAAATTTCTTTCCCACTTTGGTATATCTTGGAATATAGCGAGGGTGGTTGAACTTTGATTCTCCAGTATGATGGCTAAAATCATTCGAAGGATAAGCATTTGCTAAGCCATGATATGCTGACCCGGGTTTGGGCGCATAAATGTTACCGTTACCAGTATCAGCACCATGTCCCCCGTGAATCAATCCAAGAAGGAGGAAGAAGATAGAAGAGAGTTGGATAACGATCATTTGAGGCAAAGGCTTTGACAAGTTGTTGTTGGAGAAAGAATATCGATAAACTTCAGAATATTGCTTCTTTTATAGCATATCTGTTCGTAACCAGCTCAAATTTGCGCCTACATTGTGTTATGCAAACCAGTGCAAAGTTTGTAGATTCCTCTTTGCCAGATCCCAACAATGGAGCTTACCTTCTTGTTGCGTTTGTATAGCTTTTTAGGCAGACAAAACACATTTTGCATGGTTGAGAGCCGGTTCAAAGATCAACCTTTCAATCTCCTTAGGGATATTTTAAACTTTATTATGTACAAGAAATAATATTCCTATCAATGAGGAATGGTTTATCTAATTATACTTTCATAGAAACTCATCGCATTATCTCGCCGGGGCAATCATCTCGGGTGTATGATTTGCGCCTATACTTCGTTGGCTTTTCATGTTGGTCATGATGTTGTTGTCAGATCAAGCCCCTTGGATACGGTCTAGACTCTTTGTGTGCTTTAAAGGTCGCTTATATTAAAGTACTGATATAGAATACATGAAATTGCATAACAAAACAAAAAAGAACAATACAGTTGTACAAAACTTGTTCAATAGCGTAGCGCACTTAATCCTACACAAAAGATCGATCATCGATCCATATACAACATACGTTCAACAGTACGTTCCCATTCACTCCAATCCATTGCGAATGCATCATCCGTTCCTCCGTTCTGTCCGTTCGATCCTGGTTGCGGATCGGCATCTTGATGAGTTTGTGTTTGAAGTTGTCCAACATTAAGAGTACTTACACCGCCTATTTGACCATTCACATCGTTTTGCGTATTCATCGGGGGCGAAAATCCAAGTACACCGCTTCCCGTTGATGAAGGCGCATAAGTCTTCGCTGTAGTCGGACTTGAGACCATCTGATTCATCGGTCCAGTAGCAGAGTTCAAATGATTCGCATTCGCAAACGGTCGTTCAGCAAAAGTATCATCGGGCATACTATCAAATCGACCTTGATTTTCCGCATGTCCAAACACCTGTAAATCATGGAAATCAATTCCAAAAGATGAATGCGGCGCAGTAAAGGTTTGCATCGAAGGTATAGCACCGTTCATATTCAAGCCATTCGCAGTAGAATTCTCCAAACCTACTGCACCACCTCCATCAGATAAAAAGTCAATACCGGGAATGTGTAGCCCTTGCAATTCCGGTAAAATGGCTTGAATAGGTCTACCCATATCTGAGAATCGTATCGAGCTTGCAGGGGTATTCTGCTGTGGAAAGGATTGAATTGACTGTTGGGTTGATTGTTGAGGAGGATAAGATCTTGGTTGCGTGAATTTATTTGCACTACTTTGACCTGTACGATGTGCAGTTGAGCTCGAAGAGAAGGGTGAAGATCGATTGCTTGAGTTGCCGCTTTTACCCAGAGGGTATCCCTGTCCACCAAGCATCTTTCCATCACCTTCGGCCACTGCCAAGATGGGTACACCCAAAGCGGCTTTCTGAGCATTTTGTATAGAGGTTTTCGGCGTTCCACTCGATTCATTGCCGGGATGGCTATTGCTGCTCATGCTTGCTTCCGCATTGCGCATGCTTTGTGGTGTCTGAGCTCCAGATCTTGTCTTACCCTTCAACCTGTTCCTGCGTGTTTCCTCCATCTCTCGTAGTGTAGCAGCATACTTGCCTGCTTGTTCAGCAACATACCGTAGATTTTGGGCCCGAGCAACAGTGTCGAGCAACTCGATCGCTTTTTGCAGCGATGATTGCGCAGTACTCATATTCGTAGTTCTTTCCTTCGAAGATGAGATAGCACTTTCGATTGCGATGGCGATTGCTGCTTGGAATAGATTGAAAACGCATTGATGATATAGGATATAAGGTGGACCAGGATCCCGCATAATCACAGAATGTACCAACCAAATCAATCTTTGTGCTGAATCAATACAGATCTCTAGAGAACGCTGAGATTGACCTTCAGGAGCTCTCCAACGACCTGATTCATCTGCTTGTGGCCTGTGAATTTGAATGCTAGCCGAAAGATCCAACATTTGCAGCATGGCCGCTTGCAAGAAATGCGTTTCGGTGTCAAGGTCATTGTCTCCTGGGGTATAGAGTACTGGTACATCATATTTCCTCTTTGTTGGGTGATTGTCTTTCCCCAGACTGCGTGATCCTCCATGGTCGATGATCTTTTTCAGCTCTTTAGGTAACTCTTTCTTCCATTGCTCATGTGCTTCGGCCAAACGACCTTTATCTCCTGATCGCAGGTCTTCTTGTCCTTTGATTAGGATATCAGTCAGCTTGAATTTTGCGGAATGATAATCAAAGCTATTCTTTGTAACTGGTGTAACTCGGAAGTGGCTTCTTCTGCCTTCAACGATGTAAGGCTCCACCAGTCCGCCATATCTGTACAGATTTACAAGAGCATCGTAGTCGTCTGGAAACTTGGTATCGTAACTCGTCGGTAAGATCATCGAAGGTTGTATTACTCGCATAGAGAACATGATCTCAAACGTCGCAACGTTCCAAAATATGTTTCTACGTGCTTGCGACTCTTCTTTGCCCATCGAAGGCCAATGCCTTGTATCATGATTTAGAGAAGCAGCGTGTGCTAGTCGCATCGTTGTAGCAAAGCAACTTCCGCCGAATTGCAAGTGTAATTCAGTCATATGCCAAAGACCACGTAACAAGCTTGCACGAACAAGATCCAACGGAGCAGAAAAGGCGCTGGCCCAATTTGAAGGACAAGCAATCTGTAAGACATCAATGCATCTTTGTGCTGTTTCCAAAAGTTCCTTTTCTGATGAACATATACGTAAATGTTGTTGTTTTGGCGATTGGGCTCGTGAATTGTTGGATGTGCCATCGCGATCGAAATGCTTCTCGCTTCGTTTTTGATCCCGATTCTTTGCAGAAGGAACCAGAGTGCAATGAGTCGACATTCGTCTTGCCTGGATCGCCAATGCCAAAATTGTAAGCACGAGCGGGATAAGTGGTGGATCCGCGGGTAAAGTTTGAGGATTACTGTGCCACCAATTCAAGAAACTTTCAAATCTTGCTCGATTCAAATCGACCAACACAACATTGCACATCCACTCTATATGCCTGCGGTATGTGTCCAACAAAGGTCCAATTTCGGCTGACGTTGGTAGCTTGAGTGAGTCTACTGCAGCCAATGGTTGATACAACTGTGACGTGACTTCTGCTCCTGGTCCCATAGATGGCGTGCCGAACAAGATTGAGCCCACTGCTGCTGCTCTTGCATACCGTACCCTGACCTCAAACTCCAGTGATGGATCTCGTCCCGCTTGAGCAGTGGCGGCAATCAAATGAAGTCGTCGAACAGTTAGCGGAGATCGTGCAGGTAACATTGGTCGCATCGGTGCAGGCATTTGCGCAACGTTTGGTATTGCTTCTTCAGAAGGTGATCTCTTGACCCTTTTTGCGTCTTTTTCACCTTCATTGGCCAATACTTCTTGTACACCTTCAGCAGTGTCGACGTATGTACACATTCCGCCTCTAGAATTACCTGCTACACAATTGCTACAAACCGGACGTTTTCGATCGCATTTTTGTTTCCTTTCACGACATTGCAAGCAGCTAGTGATCTTGCGATTTCTCGTAATCTTTTGTGCAGACTTTGCCCTCTTGACTTTGCTCTGCGAATCGCTTGTCATTTCGTTCTCATGCACTGAAGAACTCATCGGACGATTAGAAGGAAATGGACCGGGATCTACCATAGGAGAGTGATCGGATTCGGCTCTGAAAGGACTATAGCGAGCTAAAGAGCTTGGACCTGGTTCGCCAATCGGAGCATTATCGTAGCCATAAGGATTCGGCGGTGGTACTGAAACGCTTTCTCCATTTGCATTTAAAGGAGGCACAGGCAAGGGATACCTTGTCGTTGAAGTTGAATAGGTATTTTGTGAGGGATACTGTTGACCTGCAAATGTTGGCTGATAAGCTTGATAAGGAGATGAATGATGATATCGATCGTTATGCGGATGATTTTGATGGTGATTATATGATGCCATTTTCTTTGAGCTTGCACGGGAGCAATGCTCACTTTTGGCGTCTTTTTCACCCGTCCAAGAATTCTTGTTGATGGTTAGGTGAAGCTATCTGTTACCAAGGCTGCATTTTGGTCAAGTAAATTGAATGAGAAATGTTGATGATGCAAAAATGTCTCCAAATGATGGTAGTGTGATTGAGTATTGAATGGCTGCATACATCCATGTCTTACGCACGAAAGGGACTTTTTATTTTGGACGTGCACTGTGGAGAGGCAAGATTTCAATCTACGCTCAGTGTACATCGGAGGCGCATTTTAACTCCCGAACCGCTTATTTTTTGCAAAAGCGGAGGCAAAGCACAAACAAATATTCTGCTGCACTTCATTACCACCAACTCTAAATGCTACCATAAAGGAGAATAAAGAAATGTCACGAATTGGAGCGAAGAAAAAGACTTCAAGTTCTTCAAGTGGGTCTAGTACAGGAAAGAGGAAATCAGTCACATCTACAAAATTAGCAGGAAGACCGACTCCAACAAAAGCTACAACGCAAAAACAATCCCAAGCAACAAAACGCAAGACTATAAATCGCAAGGGAAGAGATGAAGATGTTCGACAAAATATAGATGCAAAATGGCGGGATGGAAACCAGATAGAATCACAGAATAGACGGGGGAATAAAGTAAGTTTTAGGTCATGCTTCAGTCCACAAATTCGGGATGCTAATTCATTCGTATCCCTTGATTCTCTCACGCAGCCAACCAATAATAAAGCGTCGACACGATCAGATCTTGCTTCAACTATTGCCAACTTTGACAATCTTATGCAGTAGTAGACGTTTGAGTGCCTTTGCCATCTCATATCCTATTTGTACAATTAACAGACAGAATCGATTAATACATGCACAAATCAAATCGATAGCAGTTTTTTTATTTTATCTTAGGCTATAGTAGAGCCTATTCTAGTACAGATAAGCAGTATAAGAATGTATGCAGATGGGATACGCAAGCGGCGTAAAGCATTGCACACGCATACCAAACGCGTCTTACCGCACATAAATAATAATAAGCCTTGGGCTGAAACGTCACACAAAGCCTAGGGCTAAAGAGAGTCCGCGAACAGGCCTCTTTTTGTCTTGTAAACGTTACTGTTGTTCATTCTGCAATCAATTGTTGTTCACCAAACACTCACACAATCACATCTCTACAATCGAGGGAATTCTCTTTCCCTTACAATCACGGATTTCTGTTGGCCTTTCTTCGCTTCCATTGCTTTGCACGGCACATCACGTCATTCCGATTGTAGTGCCGAAAGGAGCGGGCAAAAGAATACGGCATCATAGTGTGACACACTGAAAACCCCCCTTTACGCCTTCATTTTTAAGGCTCGCTGTCAAAGCTTTTATTGTGCATCTGTTGCAATTCAATTCATCTGCAAGATCTCTATTCAACATCGATGTCATTAGACAATCGTATTATTGCAATTGCCTCTACAACCACTTTTGAAGAATAACAAATAACATTCATTACTACAAGTATTTGCCAAGCCAAGCGCATATACGCACAACATGGCATCCACTTCGACGGATATGCCCATTGTGAGAAGTGAAGACTTGGCGGACGAAGGTTTAGGACAAGCGGCAGCATCATCATCAATGTCAGTGGAAGTGCCAGAGCCAAGACCTTCATCATCTTTTCGACCTTCGCCTTCGCCCAGCATAACGTCACAATCTGACGATCCAGATCGTGAAGAAGATGATGAAGTAGACGATGACGAAGACGATGAGGATTATACAGATGTTGGACCGTCATTCAAGGATCGAAGGAATACACTCAAAGCTCGTGGCTCAGCAGCATTGGTGCCAAAGGTAAACACAAGTGAGAGTTGGAGCGTGACACCAGCAACTGCGCGAAATGCTTCCGCTGCCACGCTACCACACGAAATTTTACTGCATATATTCAAGTATGTCTCGATCAATCCGCCCGATCTACGCAGAAGTTTGACTGTATGCAAAGCTTGGTGTCTATGCGGAGTAGAATTACTGTGGCATCGGCCATCATTTCATCGAATTTCGAGCTTATTCAAGCTCATTCACAACATTCGAAAACCTGATCAAACATTCCCGTATGCCACTTTCATTCGTCGTCTCAATCTGTCACTTTTGGGACAAGATTTGGAGGATTCACTCTTCAGTCGTATGGACGTTTGCACACGATTGGAGAGATTGACATTAACACAATGCAATGGCATATCAGATGACACACTTTCCGGCGTTTTACAGCATACCAAGCATCTTGTCGCTGCAGATTTTACGGATGTGGAGAATTTGACAGACAAGACTGTATTCACGATTGCTGCAAATTGTCCAAGATTACAAGGTATAAATCTTTCAGGATGCAAAAAGGTGACTTCTGCAAGTATCGCAGCTTTGGCCAAAAATTGCAAACTCTTGCGTCGAGTCAAATTGTGTGGATGTGATTTGGTCGGTGATGAGGCCTTGGCTGCTTTGGCTGAGCATTGTCCAGTACTTTTGGAAGTTGATTTGATCAACTGTCCTCTGATCAGCGATGCTTCTGTGCGAAAGATTTGGCAATTCTCTTTCCATATGCGCGAGTTACGTTTGGCACAATGTGGAAAGTTGACAGATTTGGCATTTCCTGCTCCTCCAAGTACGCTACAAAGTAGTGCTGACCCTCACATGCACACACCAATTGCACATGGACAAATTTCGATCATCAATCAAGGTTTGAGTCGGGGAAGCGATTCAGCTCCCACAAGCCGCGGTGCATCGCCTATGGGAACGATGAATGCGCCGCAATCTAGACCGTTGAATCTATCGTCATCTCACGACACACTTCCTCGGGTCGATATACCAATGCACACTCACTTGCGTGCCTCACGTATGTTTGATCATTTGCGCATCTTGGATTTGACCAATTGCAATACAATTTCTGACGCATCAATCGAAGGTATTGTTTCCAACGTACCGCGAATCAGAAATTTGATCTTGGCGAAATGCACTCGTTTGACAAACGAGAGTGCTTATAGCATCGCAAGATTGGGCAAAAATTTGCATTACCTGCACCTTGGACATGTCAGTAATCTGACCGATCGTGCTGTTTGCCATTTAGCACGCTCGTGTACACGATTGCGATATATCGATTTGGCCTGCTGTCCTCAATTGACAGATTTAAGTGTACTGGAGCTGGCAGCCAATTTGCCTAAACTACGTCGAATCGGTCTGGTGAGGGTAGCCAATTTGACTGATCAAGCCATTTATGGATTGGTGGAACGTCATACCAGCTTAGAACGTATACATCTTTCCTATTGTGAGAACATCTCCGTACCGGCAATCTTCTGGCTCTTGGAAAGACTTCCTCGATTGACACATTTGAGCTTGACGGGAGTCAATGCATTCCGCAAACCAGAACTTCAATTAATGTGTCGGGAGCCGCCGAGAGAGTTCAATGCACATCAAAGAAATGCTTTTTGTGTGTATAGCGGAAAAGGTGTCAACGAATTGAGAAAATTCTTACAAGGGGTCTATGCCGATCAAACAAAAGCTGCACTGTTTGGTGATCTAAGTCCAGAAGTACACAATGCTTTGGCAAGGCTATCCGAAAGTCGCGAAAGAAGGGCTGCCAGACAGCAGCAGCAACAGCAACAAGAACAACGTTCACAAATGCCAGTACAGATGGATGGAATCGAACCCACTCAGACACAGCGAATGCCTGTGCAATTCACGTCTCGACATCATGGAATCAATTTAGATCAAGCAATGGCTGCACAACAGATGCATTCGTCTAATATGGTCACGGCAAGATCAGATGCACTCCCGTACACCAATCACTCCCCTGCTGCTCTTGGTGATGCTGATGAGAGACAATTGCCGCCGCCCTTTGATCCCTTTGGATCTTCTCAACACGGCACAGCTATGATGGCCAATGCTCATCCTCTGGCAGAATTCACTCGAAGCCATGATGACGGGTATGAGCGTATGGATGAAGATGGGAAGGAGTCAAGTACAGCAGCCCATCCAAGTCTGGCGCAAAGTAGTGGGAGCGTGGTACAGCCAGAAGTGGGTCTGTTGCCGAACGCTCACAACATTGCTGACGAGCAAGCACCTACAAACGGCTCTTACCCAGGTCAAGGTCAAACATTGGGAAGCAGACCGGCTTCACATTTTGGAAGTCGATTTGCTGCCACATCCTTACCAAGCAATGTTAATACACAAAGTACACCCGGACAGAGAACGCAAGCTTTAGCAGCATTGGCTACACCTCCTTTGCCGACCCTGCAAAGCGGAAACTTGAACGCAAATTATGATTCTTCCGTTGGATCTGTTGATCACCCTTTTGCGCCTGGTCATTTTGATCCGGGACAAATGACGCCAATCGCTACCATTAATCCATTTGAGAGATATTCTGCATCATCACATTCTACTCACCAACCAAATTCTCATCAACAACATAATCCTAATCAAGAGCACTGAAGTATCGTTTAGTCAATTTCTTTCTTCCTCCCTGTTGTCAGCATTATCATAATCCTCAGCAATCATACCAATCGTCTTTCCTATTTTGGAGAAGCAAATTCTCATGTATTTTGTCTAGATATCGTTCAATTTTTTTCCCTTAACTTTTCTCTAGTCCTTATTTGTCAATCTATTATATTGCACCATTCTATCGTATGAAGTCTATAAATTGTGCCGTCTATGTGAGATTTGTTGGCTGTGTCTATGAGATAAGCTCTAAGGAAAGAAGAAGGGCCAGCTTTTGCTGGATCTATAAAAGTTCGTAATTTAGGCGGTCCGAAATCCTCTTGAGATTCGAGGATGAAATCTTGTTGGCTTGTGATGCAAAGCGACAATACTGCTTTCTCTTGATCTAGATCATCCATGTTCGCACGGGGAAAGAAGCGATACAGAGTCTCTGTTTCTTTCTGAAGATTAGCACGCAAAGGTGTCAAGACAAACATCTTTCCGGGCAAAGATGGTCGAGAAAGCGAGCTTCTTTTTCTGATGGCGTACTCTTTGGTCAATAAGCGATTTGCAACAGCATGAATAAGCGCAGCATGCTGAGGCTCATATATACAATCTGCACATAGCAAGCAATCATAGGCGCTTAAGAGGTCCTTATTGTTTTCCAGCATAGAATTAGTGAGAGCTTCTGACCAATCCAGTGGGAACACTTTTGCATGTAGAGAGCCTCCTTCCGCCTTGTCACCAAGTCCATTCAAGCGAGCATTGATCTTGAGATTGCTCAAGACGTTCTCATTGAAGTCTGTGAGATGCATGCTCCCTGCCCTCCCAAGGATCTGTAACATCTTTGCCATCGTGAGACCTGTCAATCCAGTACCTGCACCAAGTTCCAAGACATTGAGCTGATTGAGTGGATCATCCTTGATTAGCTTCAATAGATGATCCGCAAGCAAGGGTGCCGCACTCCACGTCCTTCCTCCCAGAGAATCTTCCACTATGGCGGCTTCTTTGATAGTTACAGAGATGGGATCGCCTTGTATCTTCGAATCAGCCCGAGGAAAATGATAAATCTTTCGAATTCCACCTGAAGCCGATTGACCGGACAGAACAGCGACCAATCGACTTGATTCAGACAATATACTATCGATCGAATTATCATCTGCATCACAGTCATCCTCCAACCAGCCAAGACAATTGACATTTAGAAGCCATCGATGGGTGAACTGCGTTTCGAACTGATCTGCAACCTCTTCTACTTCCTCGCATGTAGGGTATGCCTTTGTTGCTTTCTGGCTCGGATGGCGAACATCAACTAGGATATGCTCCGATTGCCCTTTTGCAACTCCTAGAGAGGATGCGATACGATGCAGACTAGCTGAAATGCCTGCTGGAGATACCGAGCCGCCAGACCTTTTAGCAAGAGTTGGCAAATCCCTTGAAGGGACAAAAGGTGTCACTTGCTCACACTCCGTACCATTCTTCGATGCCCCTTCACTTTCCGCCTCCGAATTATCTAACGTAACCGTCATGGAGACTTGATAGGAACACTCATAGTCGTCGCATGCTCACTTTGGAGGATGAGGTGAACGGTCAAGACTATGGGCTGGAACTTTAAACTTAATACTGCAAGCCACGTTTGCTTAACTTTAAATTTCTTAAAAAGGTGGTGCGAGAGGAATTCCCGCGTGGGACACACGTGACTTATCCTCCATTTTTCCATTTTGACAACTTTTACCTTCGAGCTAAGAAGAAGGTACACTAACCTGATCACCATCTTCACCTTTGCAAATACATAAGCGAACCAAGCATGTTGGGGCTCAAAGCGACCATGACGGTGAGTATATAGACCACATAAGAGAGCTTTGGGAAAAGTGCTGACTCGATTATGAAACAGGTCATCGATAATTCGGGCGCCTTGGTTGCAGAATGTGTAAACGTTTTACGAACACCATCCTCAAAAGGATTGGCAAGGATAGGAGATGAAATTGTGATTGTAGTGAAAAAAGCAAGACCTATTCCACACGATGCACCATCTTCAGCCACAACACAAAGAGTTCGTCGTGGTGATGTTCGACATGCAGTAGTGGTAAGGACGGCAAAGGAAACGACACGAAAACTCGCAGATGGAAGAACGGTTCGATTTGATGATAACGCTTGTGTTTTACTGAACAATCGTAAAGAACCTCTAGGAACACGTATCAATGGAGTTGTTGGAGCGGAACTAAGGACCAAGGGATGGAGTAAGATCCTAGCTTTGGCTTCTAAGGTCGTCTAAAGGAGGACATGCACCACTTGTATTTGTACTGATCACGATAATCAATTCACCAAAATTCGGTTATTACAAGGGACTGATAATACAGGTAGAAGTACAGGATAAAGAAAAAGTGCATAATTAGCCCAAAATGGTGCTTTGATCGATTTCTTGTCCTCGAATGAAACGGGTGATCGTAGCATTGAGTAAATCACTAATCCCATTGGCTCCGTAACGGAATAGCCAATTCAAGAAGCTGTCCCTGAAGTCACGATGATGGATATTGACGAAATGTTTCTTACGTGCTTCTTTGAGTTTGGCAGGCGTCAAAGGACCATGTAGAATGGGTATATTGCTTCCACGTTTACGTGCTAGATCATTTGCATATGCTTCCATCAGAATACCCAAGGTTGCACTGTGACTTGGACTACCGATCCTTTGAAGTTCATCACCTCGTATTGCACAGCGAGAAGTGAGACCAACGAAGAATTCGTTCGGTAAGCCGATATCGGCATTGCCCGATTCAACAGATGCGAAACCATTATTTCTCCATACCAGATCGATCAACAGGATGACGCAGTCATTGATTTGATCGCTACATTCTTCCGCAAAGAAGTTACTTCGACGATCTTGCAGTACGACGGGTATCCTAGATCCGTCTGGATTGATCGTTTCACTCGTTCTGCCATTCTCCTTGGCCACCAGATAATCTTCGTGCATCCGACGAACACTGTGAACCAAGCCTAGTTGACGAGATAATGTCATCACACCACCATGTTGAGAGAATCCGGGTGAGTACAAGGCAAAGGTGGGCGGTAACAGAAGATCGTGCATTCCGATCAGTGATACGTCAAAGATGGCCTCGTGTAAAGATAATGATGCATGAAGCAAGGAGATTGAATGAATATGCTTGCAGAGTAATTGGTTCGAAAGAGTAACAGCTTGCGAGATTGTCATTGCGATCGTGTCCACCATATCATCTCCCGCTACTAACCGGACCGATCCCCAGTAAGCATGACCTTTTTCTTCGATCATGCGTAATATTGATTGCCAATCCTGATTTGCCCAATGTCGAATCAAATTGGCAAAACATCTGAGCACCAGAATGGCTTCTTCGGCTTTGCAATCTTTGGCTATTTTGGAAAGTGGTTGTATCAAACCCGCTTGAAATGCTTCTCGTCGTCTTGGTATGCTTCTCTCAACCAATTTCAACAGTGATCGCTTTTCCCGTTTGGAGTAATTATTCCATGCATCAAAATGAAGCATACGACATACCCGACTTTGCATTCGATCATCAAAACAGCCCACAAAGCGTACAAAGCTTTCCAATCCATCCAACAGAGTAGCACTTGCTGCATGTGCATGATCCGCACGAACCAAAGGAAGCGAACCTTGAATGTACAGCAAAGGCAAGCTCATTTGATCGCTTATCGTTCCTAATGTCCATTCATACATTCTTGCAAAATCTTTCATCATCGATTGACCACTTTGTTTGCATAAAACAGCCAACATGGTCATCCTGTGACCTAAGGCACTAGAAATTTGATCGGGCATGCGTACTCTATCGAACCGATAACCAAGTTCCCGAAAAGATGACATTTCTGAAACTGCAATTGTCCTTTCATCGCTCATCAGAAGGAGCGGAGGCGGAGCAATATTTTCCAAAAGACCGGATCCCATCCTTGCTCGAGGTTCTTGACCCTGACCAGCACTGCCTAAAGACGGACCTTTTCCATGCGTATTTGATGCATTCCATATCTTGTAAACACTCATAAGCCATGGCAAACCCGGGTATTTCAGTCCATGTACGTCTCCCTTTGAAGATCGAACATACATTTGTCGCTCACTTGTAGATTCAGCAAATAGCATATCAGGATAATAAGCAGCATACGTATTGATCAAAGCGTTCAATGAGATATCCGTAGGATCCCTATTACGCAATGCTAATGCTCGTGCGATTCGATAATAACGAACATGCTTGCGTCTTGTGAGCAAGCATAAAAGGTGGCATAATGTCGGTCGTAGAGTTTCGTATTCCAAGTAATGAAAAAGAACACCATAACATTTCTCAAGAATTTTTAGTGCTTTCACGTTGAAGAAGCTCTTTGGCAGATTTGCAATTCGAAGTTCACCTTGCTTTTGTGCGTGCATGGTAATTGAAGGGGGAGCGTATAAATTGAGCAGCAGTTGAAGAGCATCACCTTGAGTGCGGACTGGTAACACTTTTTTTATCTTTGAAGACACGTTTTCATCATCATTTGCCATCGAATCATCATCATCCTCCAAAGTATCTAGCCCAGTATTTGTGTTTCCGCCCAAGGCATCCAAGATTGCATATATTAGAGATGGACCAAACAGTGTCTGTGGCGCGGGACGAACAGAATTGAACAGCTTACCGATCCGTATCAGGTATAAATTGTTCTTATTCTTTGCAAATTGAATCGCTAACTTTACCACACGAAGTGCCTGTGATGAAGTAAAGCCATAATGTAGACTATAATTGTTTAGTGCTTCGACGTTTTCGAGTTTTAATTCTGCTGATCGTTCTAGAGAGACTTGAAATGCTCTTATAGTCTCTTCAAACGGTTGAATGGTTTGACTGTTATCTGTCATATTACTGTCATTATCGTCATCCTTGTTGCGCTGCTTTCGACCAAGCTGATGGACCGACATGCCGAATGACAAGCTTTTCTCCGATTCTATCTTTGCCCGATAAGCCTTCTGGATCTATTGGTTTGCTGCATTTCAAGTTTACTTTGGGGGATGGTGTTGGTTGATTTCATCTTTTTTCTAGAGGAGAACACTTTTGAATATATATTAAAACACGGTTTTGCTATTTACGCGTTTTTACCAAAAGAAGCGGAGATTAAGGGGCCAGAAGTATGTACAGGGCGTGTGTGGAATAACTCCACTTCCAGCAAATTTAGAGCGGGTATCTTGCCCGAGCGGAGACTTGCTTTTGTTTTATATTTCATAGTCTTGCTCCTTAATTATGATCGTGCGTCATTAAAGATGCATACATTCATGTGGGTAATGCCTTCATCTTGATAGGTCAAAGTTGATTCTTACCTTCAAGAACATCATCCTATACGACCATCTTTCAGGAAATAAATCACAACCTTCCCGCTTGCATATAATCATGACCATTTCACTAACGGCTGTGGCCGCATCCACCACACCAACAGTGATCAAAACATTCTTTAAGCATTACAAAACACAATGGACAAAAGAAAAGCAAGATAGATGGACAGAAGCAACGGACGAATTAATGTTTGATGAAGCATTTCATATCGTAAAACAATTTATCAATATTGCAACAACTGATACCGTAGAATCTCTTCAACGTTTCACAAACACTCATGTTCCAGCACAGCCTGGTACAACTTCTTTACGGCTTTTAATTCCGATCGATAGTTGTGATGAATCGGCCAAGCTGCTAATCAAATACTTCGGAGATGATGATCTACGACACCTTGTCGGAGGAAGATTATGGTGGCAGGTGAGAGGATTACGAGGTGTACAGGCAGAATGGATCGCTATGAAACAAGATTGGAATCGAGCAACTTTGGTGGAGAAGCGAATGGGTACAAAAGAGAGTGAAAAAGAACTACGCAAGAAAGCAAAACAAGCTCGTCTAAATAAGCGACATGAACGCAAACATAGCTTTGGTAAACCGATCCGAAAAAGTTTGGATAAACGCAGAAGCAACAAAAGTATACCAAAAGCAGAACAAAATGGAAAAGCAAAAGATGAAGAGAAAGACAAGGATAATGAACAGAAGGAAGACGATCCAGACACATTGGATGAAGGTATCAATGAGCCAATAGAGAGCTTCGAAGAGCTTGATAGGCTGAAACGAGTCATGTATTACATACACGGGGGCGGTTATTATTTCGGCAGTCTTTCCACTCACAGATTGATGATAACAAGATTCGCAAGAAAGTTTGGAGGTCGTGCTTTCGCTGTGAATTATCGTAAAGCTCCTCAATACCCATGGCCATGCGCTGTTCAGGATGTTTTGGCAGGATATCTTTATCTCATTAGACCACCTCCTGAAGCACGTCATAAGGCTATCGATCCAAGTCAAATTGTCGTGGCAGGTGATAGTGCAGGAGGAGGATTGTGTTTGGCATTATTGGGTATTTTGCGCGATTTGGATCTTCCAATGCCTGCTGGCGGTGTCTTGCTCAGCCCATGGTGTGATATGACACACTCATTCCCATCTATTTTGCAAAACACAGCCACGGATATCATTCCAACCTACGGTTTCATACATAAGCCAAGCACACTTTGGCCTTTACCTGATGATCCGTTACCAGCTGATGCTGAAGATGCAGACCGACAGAGCATACACAATTCCCAATCTGAACATGCAACACCCAAGAAACGGAACAACAAAGATAAGCTTCAGGGTAATGAGGTGGCTTCTTTGGCCGAGTATGGAAACGACAACGGGGAAGATGCACCGCCCTCCCTTTCACATCTGAAACAGAAGGAATTTTCAGTGATGATGCAAGACAATAAAGGCGAAGAAGTGCCGCTCAAAGTTACCCGACAGATTCAACTCTATGCAACCAACTCTCAATTGTTCCATCCGCTTTGCTCGCCAATCCTTCAAGGTAGTTTGGGAGGCTTACCACCACTATACATCTTGGCAGGCGATAGCGAAGTTTTGCGTGATGAGATTATCTATCTTGCCCACCGTGCTGCTCATCCTGAAGCGTATCCATTACGAAAAGATCTTTTGAATGCCAACAAACGAGCACAACAATCAGCAGAGAGATTCAATCATAAACCAACAAAAGTACATCTTCAGGTTTACGATGGTCAACCTCACGTTTTGACTTTGTTCTCCTTCACAACGTCTGCTCGGTATGCATATCGTGCGATTGCAAGTTTTGTCAAGCACGTCACCGGTGCGCCAACCAATGTGATCAACCCATTCCCAAACTTGTCCGAAGCTCCTAGTGGAAGAAGTGATGTGCCGAGCATACCTCCAGTTCATGAGACTACAGTTGGAGAGCCAGAATCGATTGATTCAACATACGAAAGTAAGAAATTGGCAAAGCTTGATACGAATCTGGATTCTTCCCAAGAGAATGGAGATGCAATTGCTGATTCTCCTGCTCCAATCTCAGGATCCTCCAAAGAAAAGGATAACTCGCTAACTCCTCCTACCAATTCTACGGCGGGAAGTGAGTCAAATGGAAATCAAGCGACTCCTTTGAGCTCCATCACACCAACGAAATCCAAAGAAGGATCCGAAAAGATGATCGCGATTGATGCACCTACCGATAAACGTACACAACGTGAAAGGAGGAGAAGGAATGTAACACTCGGCGCGGAGAATGCATATGACGGTCAAGTACCTTTACGTAGACCAACGTTTGTGCAAGAGATGATTCGAGAAAGGGTTGATATTCGAGGAAAGATTCGACCTTTAGAAGAAGCAGAATTATTACAAGCTTTGCAAATGCAACAAGATGAGATTGGAGTGGTGAAAGAAGGAGCCGTTAAGCGATACTTGACCGGACAGACCAAGTGGGATGATAAATTCAAAAAAGAAGCAAAACGAGTCGCAAAGAGAAGAGCAAAGAATGAAGAACGTGTCAAGATGATGTTAGAACAAGCAGCCAAAGAAGGATTGTTGAATGAACTACCTCAGAGTGCTTCTGCTGAGCATCATGAAGTCGCAGAAGGAGATGACGATCAGACTGATGGTTGGGCAGATCTGGTTCGTCTTGGACCTTTGGCTTTAAAAGGAGAAACACCACCCCCGAGCGCAATTGCAGGTCGTCGTGATACGGGTGAATCTGTTGAACTTTTACGACAAGCATTACATATGCGTGCCGATCGTTTCAAAGCCAGTATTGACACAAAAGCAAAAGCAAGTTTGGGAAGTACAAGTGTTGGAACACGAGATCGTAGTAGAGTACAATATAGAACTCATACAGGAGCTCATTGGAAGCAAAGTGCAGCTGAAAGACAGGTAGAAGGAAAAGCCAGATATGGATTGAGCGCATGGTCAGGAGCGATGTCATTCTTTGGCCGAAAGAAACAAGAAGATGCTGCAAAGCGTAAGAGAGCTAACGCTGCTCAAAAAGGCGAAGCCGTGACAAGGAATGAAAGTGAAGGGGCAGATAATGAATCATGGGTGGATTCAAATACGGCCGAAGAACCGGCAAGTGGAGCAACCACCTCTGCTAATACACTAAATACTTAATACAAAGATTGCAATGGACTTTAGAATAGCGTACATTTAATGATATATATATACCCTCATCAGCTTGAAATGATTGTTTTGTCGTGAGAAGTGTAAGAGTTAGTAACAGCTTAACGCTGTACAAAGGGAGGTTTGAGTTCCGCTTTTGCGAGATTGATAGCGCGACTTGCCTTGCTTATGTACTTTACTCGCGAAGGGGGGGGGAGAGAGAGAAAAGACACCGCTGGACTGGGGTGCGTGTGTAAGGCTTGCTTGCATGCAACTTGCACAAGGGGAGGCCAGTTAAGGCGTGGCGCCAGTGCAAACAAAGTATTATGCGGACAAAGATCTAAATAACACTTTCGATTGTATATCACATTACTGCTGCCTGCATCATCCCTAAACACACTCCACCAAACATACATTCTTCCTATCAAAGAGCTTTCAAAGTATCTCTTCAATTGTTGTCACATCCCAAAGCACATCATCAAACCTCGTTCTCGATCCATGCAAAGCACTCCCCAGTAAAGCTCGTCAAAAGGGCGCGGCAAATAGGGAAGGCGTAATTAAACCAGATCCTTGCACCAAACAACCCCTGTCAAATTCCTCTGATTGACACTCATCATTTCTCACTACGACTTTCAATAAAAACATTGATCAACATGCCGCCAAAAAGTTTGATCGCTTCTACTCGCGATCGCTATTTTAGCGCAATACGATCCGTTCAACCTGCTTCGAGATGGAAGATCTTGGTTGTGGACGGATATACAAAAACATTGTTGAATAGCGTCTTGAAGATGTACGATGTCCTTCAACAAAACGTATCAACGGTAGAAAATATTGAAATGCAAAGGCAACCACAAACAGGATTCGAAGCTGCTTATTTACTCTGTCCAACAAGTCAAAATGTAGATAGGGTCATTCGTGATTTAGCTCCGGAAGATGGAAGACCACCACAATATGCTGCCGGTCATATCTTCTTTATTGATGCTTTATCAAATTCACTCTTGCAAAAGCTTACAAGCTCACCTGCTGAACCTAAATTGCGTCAACTTATCGAATTGTATACCAACTTTTGGCCAGTGGAAGCTCAAGTGTTTTCACTAAAAAGTCCTCAATCCTTCTTTACCTTATTTCAACCGATTGGTGGTACTTTTGGACCGGATCCTAGCGAAGCTGCTTCTGCTTTAGAGGAAGAGTTGCATTTCACCACGCAAACACTCTTGAACGTTTGTGTGACATTGAACGAATTTCCTCTCATACGATATTACAATCCATCACATCCACCTCTGGGAGCGGCAGCGGCGGCCTCATCGCAGCAACAGCAGGGTAGTATGCGCATGAATCGAGCGCGGGGTGATGGAAGCGGTGATCACTTTACGAAACGACTAGCATTACGTTTGCAATTAGCCCTTGACAAGTACGTTCAAGAGAATGAGCCAAAGATCGATGTCGGACGACCAAAAGGTGTTTTGTTCATTACCGATCGAACGATGGATACTGTTGCACCATTTTTACACGAATTTAGCTATCAAGCCATGGTTCATGATCTTCTTCCAATCGTTGATGGTAACAAATACTCTTACCGCTTCTACAACAGCGAAGGTGAAAGGGAAGATAAAGAAGCCACTTTGAGCGATGAAGATAACGTTTGGCAAGCAATACGGCATATGCATATCGTCGAGGCAATCGATAAACTTTCGCGTGATTTCAAACAACATGCCGGTGAAGCAGGACATTTCTCTACCGCAAACAGCTTGAACGATATGCGGGATATGCTGGCAAGCTTACCTCACATGCAAGAGATGAAGGATAAATTGAGTCTACATTTGACTATGGCACAAGCATGTATGAACAAATTTGAGCAAAGCAGATTGCCCGCTCAAGCTATGGTAGAGCAAAATTGCGCAACCCGTACAACACCAGAAGGGCAAAAGCCAAGAACATTGGTGGAAGAGATGGTGCCGTTACTGGATGATCCCGAAGTGAGCAATGCAGACAAGGTGCGCATCATTGCTCTTTATGTGATGTATTCAGATGGTGTTCCAGACGAAGATCGAAAGAGACTTTTCCAGCATGCTCGTTTGGGTCTTTCGGAGATGGAAGCGGTAAACAATCTCATTCATTTAGGAGCAAGAGTCTTGCGTGATCCTACCAATTCCACTTGGGACGCTTGGTTTAAGAAAGGCAAACGTAAGCAAGTATCAGGTGAAAATGAGTACGAATTAAGCAGATATCAACCCTTGGTCAAGCTTATGGTAGAGGATCACTTGGCCGGCAAATTAGATCAATCAACTTACCCATACGTGCGTGATGCGCCGCCAGAAACTCCTTCTGGCGGAATTAATTCAGTCGTGGGAGGTGCTTCTGGATTGGTGTCCAGTGTCACAAAAAGTTCTGCCGCTTCTGGTACATCTCTACGTCCTCAACCAAGCAGTCTGCGAAGTGCCAAACCCACGTGGCATCAAAAAGGTCGTCCTGGCGCAGGAAATGGAGCTGGATCGTCTATTGGAGGTTTGGATACCAGCAGACAGAGAATGATCGTCTTTGTAGCGGGCGGAATGACGTATAGTGAAGTGAGAAGTGCTTATGAAGTTAGCGAAAAGCTGGGCAAAGATATGTATATTGGATCATCAGACTTTTTCACGCCAAAGTCATTTATCGATTCCGTTCGATCGCTTGGTAAAGCTTCCAGTCATGTAGGTGGAAATTCGCATCATCATTCTCACAGTATACCCAATGGAAGCAATAAATTATCTGCTCCTGCCAATGAAGTGAGCGGAATACGATCGCAAGCCAACAAAGTTCGACAAATGCCAATGTCACAACAGCAACAACAACCACAAGGAATGCAATATCAACCAAGAATACATCCTAACTCACAAGGTCAACAAGGATCAAGCTTGAATTATGAACAAGAGTTAGAGACAAACCAAGGCTCGTATGATCGAAGATTCCGTTCTCCCGATCAACCAATTTCGCCTTCTGCTCAACAACAACAATATAACGGAGGCAGTCATGATATTCCACATTCGAGTCCTCAACGTGGTGTATTCGGAGGAAATAAGTATAATACGATTGGTTTAGGCGGTGGTGGTGGAAGTAAGTTTGGAAGTACAGATGCTTCTTTACGTACTGCCAGTCCTGCACCTAGTTCTATTAGCACTGCAAGTGGATTGGGAAAAGAGAAAAAGAGAATCAAGAATCCTTTCTCGTTTGGCAAGAAAGGTTGAGATAAGCAAAGAATAAATGTATACTCTTTCATATCATTTGTGTGTCTATACTCAATCAAATTGCCATTTTATTTCCTATTTGTCGGATAGAAAGATTCCTTGTTAAGAGACATCATGTCATTTTATGATTAACACACGTGAAGTACTCAAGCGATTCTAACGTTCAACAGTACATTAGAACGCGCGCAACAATTAGGCACTTGAGCAGTCATTTGACCGGCAATTGTCTTCCAATATCGCATCCAGCAATCTGCATTTCCGTTCTAGCGTGCGCCTTGACAACAGCCAATGTACCGTGCGAGGCGCCGGCGCGGTTGGAATATATAACTCATAGTTTAAGGTACACAAGCACTCACAAGCACTCCTCCTCCTTTCTTTCCTCCTTTGACTGTCATCATTATCAACTTTTTGGTAAGAGGGGCAAGTGATCTTTATCACTGTCTTATTTATACCCATTCCTTCTCATTATAGCAATACAACTTCGAATAAGGAATACATCCGGATCTTCTCGACTAGTGACATACTTTTGTACGTCACTTTGGCCGTGCCAACATTCTCATCGAAAAAAAGGCGCAGCCTATAACGCCTATCTTGTTCCGAGTGATAATTCCCTTACCCTTGTAGTAAGGAGTTCACCCTGCAATCATGGCGACAAAAGAAAAGGTGTATGCCTTGCATGATTTCGATGCAGAAAATCCTGATGAAGTATCATTCAAAGCAGGCGAAACAATCATCGTTGTGGAAAAGGATGATGCATATGGAGATGGATGGTGGCAAGGAACAAACTCTCGCGGAGAGACTGGTTTATTTCCGTTCAGTTATACCACCTTTGATCGTGAACAGGCAATGAATATGGAGACTTCAATCTCTGCTTCTGATCCAGCCATTCTTGCTGGTGGAACTGCTGATGCATCTCGCGAAGCAAACGGTAAAGGAGTTAAAGCAACAATGGACGACATTGACAATGCTTTAGCACGCATGCAAGCAGGTAGAGATGATGCAAGTGAACGGACTGGCGATCTTTCCGTTGGTGAAACGGATGACGGTGATGATGCAGAGGATGATTATGAAAAGAGGGCTAAAGCAAGAGCTGCTTTAGCCGTCAATGCTGCAAAGAATCAAGATGAAGCAGAACAAGCTGAAAGAGCGGAGCAAGCACGATTGAAGGCTCAAGCCATGCGTATCTTTGAGGAAGAAGAGGAAAGACATAGACAATTGTTACTTCAAAAAGAGGAAGAACGCAAACAAGCGGCTGCAAAAGGTGTTTTACCCAACGAAGAAAAGGCCAAAGAAGCACCTATTCCAGGCGTGGATATGAGCGACGAAAGTGACAGTGAAGGAAGTCAAGGACCTGATTACGATGAATTAGCTCCTACTCATGCCCCTCTGTTCGGCGCCTCTGCAGCTCCTGCAGCAGCTGGTGCCGGTGCTTTGGCCGCCGGTGCTACAGCAGCAGGCGTTGTTGCAGCAAAAAGTGGTGCATCATCTAATGATAGTACATTGGCTCCCAATGACTTAAGCAAAGGTCAAGCACGACCTCTGTCACCGATCGAAAGCGAAGATGCTCACGCAAAGCGAGCTGCTGCAGGAATCAGTCCAAGTGCAGTTCCGCTACCCTTGTCATCTACAACTGTCGGTAACACTCCAACCCAAAACGGAATCTTCCAACAACAACAGCAACAACCTCACCAAGATCGTCAAACATCGGATGACCGCAGTCTCGATTCGGCCCGTGTACCTGACAGTCCTGCACCTGGCGGCAGATCTAACTTTACTGCACCAAGCGTTGGGACTGCACCAACCTCATTTGCTGGAACAGAAACTCCAAAGAGCTCTAACCAAATCGCAGCCACAGCTCAACAGAGTCCTGCACCCAGTACTGCTGGTAGCAGATTGGCCACTGGTCCCGGTGGTGATCCCCACGAATGGACGGTGGACCAAGTCGTTGAGTGGGGCAGATCGAAAGGATGGGATGAAGCAAGCGTTGTCAGCAAATTTGCCGAACATGAAATCTCTGGTGATGTTTTGATGGAAATGGATGTGAACATTTTAAAAGAGATCGAAATCTCTGCATTTGGAAAACGTTTCCAAGTAGCAAGCGCCATTAAAGATTTGAAAAAGTCTTTGGCAACAGGCGGTGCAGAACAATCGCCCATGCAATGGTCAGCTCCCGTTGATTCTACATCTGGCTTATTACAACAACAACAGAATCGCAGCGTTAGTCAACCTATCGACAGACCAGATTCCAGGACTGACTTTAGCGGCACCAACGATTCAGGATTGGGCGCAGCGATTACCGGGTTGGGTGTCGCAGGAGGCGCGGCTGCTGTTGCCGGCGCTTCTAGTCAACGCAACGTCTCACAATCAACTGCGCCTGGTATAATGAATAGCAATTCATTCAACCAAGGCGGTGTACAAGCAGACAGGAGCGATGTGCCTCGTCCAAACAGTGGCGCTATTGAGCCTGGAAGTGCATCGCATGACAGCCTTGGCAATTCGGCAAACAGTCAATTGAACAAGAGTTCATTCTCTCCTGATAACAGTATCAATTATTCCAACTTTAATCAACAACACGCATCAAGTCCTCGTAAACGTGAATCGGGCGGAAGTTCGACTAAATCGCCTGCAGACAGGACAAGCTTTTTCGCTGGATTGGGTGGCCAAAAGAATCGCAAACCTGCGCCAAGAGTGCAATCCGGTAATTCTACTGGTAGTGTTCCCAATTCGGCCGATCCAGAGAGCGCTGGTAAAGGTACATTGTCTAGATTTGGACTCAACCGTCTCAAAGGAGGACAACAACAACATTCCAACGAACCTTCTCCAAATCAAGATCTTCGTAATAAGATCTCCTTGCCAACCGGAAGTCCAACATATGATGCTATGGGAGATACGGCAAGACGTCATAGATTGAGTCAATTTGGACCCGCTACTGGCAATATTCCTGGCTTTTCTTCTAATCACCAAAAGCAAGCTAGTGTAGGATCCAGTGGACCTGCTGCAGGAGATGCCTATCCATCAGGCGGAGAACCAAGAAGCCCAATGGGAGATGCACCGGAAGGAGCTGTTATGGTGCGTATTCGACCTGTTGAATTTGAAGGTTGGATGCGCAAGAAGGGAGAACGATACAATTCCTGGAAACCAAGATATATGGCTTTGAAGGGATCTGACTTAGTCTTGTTACGCGACCCAACTGCACCAAAGATCAAGGGATATGTGAATATGAAAGGATACAAAGTTATTGCTGATGAGAACACAAACCCAGGCAAATATGGTTTCAAGATCTTGCACGAATCCGAAAAGCCACACTACTTCAGCTCCGATGATCCAATCGTTGTTCGTGAATGGATGAAAGCATTGATGAAAGCAACGATTGGACGTGACACAAGTTTGCCAGTCATCTCTTCGTACAACAATGCCACAATCTCTCTCAAGGAAGCGCAAAGGATGAATCCACCTCCAAGACCACCAAGCCCAACAAGTCGTGCACGAGCTCAACGTGCTGCAGCACGAGCAAACAAGGATCAATTGACCGCAAAAGATGCGAGCGTACTTATGGTGAGTATCTAGCGGAGCATGATCGTAAGTTTATAAAGCTGACAATGTTTTTCGTAATTTTCAGGGACTTCAATCACCTCAAGAAAGACAATTTGGATTGTAAGTGGAAAACACAGATGCATTTTCTTTCATCTTGTTCCTCCATGCGATGGCACCATTTGTACATAAACGCCATCGCAATCTCTGTGCAAAGCAGTGTTTGCTTCGTGGACTGCATTGACCTGCGGACCTTTGCCGTACCATGCTTGGGAGCGCGTTTTGCTGCGCTTCTTTGCATTGGAGTCGTTGACCTTCCGGCCATTCACATTCTCCTCGATCTATCTTCGTTTTCAACATATACCATAAAGTCACTCGGGACCAACAGGCTGTCCACTTTGATGCTTGTCTAAGCGTAGAGTGGAACAGAACTGTTACACACGTCAAGCACGGCTGCTTGGCATCCTCGTTGACCTTTCTCATACATAATCATTTTCTTCTTTTTCCTGTCCATCTACCACTTTCCTGTTATTTTACCCGCTCGCAAATGGATCCGCAAAAGGTTTACATGCCCTATCCTTGGTTGGCAATTGTGTCTCTCGATTGACAAAGAAGCTTGCAGCAGTTTTATCTGCTTTGCAAACTATCTGATCGTGCCCAATGTTTCCTCAATCGTTTAGAATGTTAGATACTCTTCCCTTTTCTCTTCTTTCAACCTCTTTTTTTTCTTCTCACATCCGATGGATTCTTGGCGTTCCAAAGTCCTGATTTTTTTCTTCTTTCTGGCAGTCTAATTTGACTCGACCTTTTTTTTCGTCCTTTTTTGCTTTTTTGCCCTTTTTGCATTCCCTTTCCTTGCACGTTATAGCATTCAACAAGAACCAGTGAGTTCAGCCAGTGTCGAAATTGATACGATGATCGACATGTTGGACAATCAACGAAAATTATCAAAAGAAACGCAAAGACCGACATCACCAGCAAGCAGCTATATGAGAAATCAAAAGCCCAATTCGATCAGAAAAGAAAACAAGACAACCGATTGGGATCCTGCTGCAAAACAAAATCTTCAAATGGAAACTGAAAGAAAATTACCTTATGGACGTCATCGTCAAATTCAACATCCTGCACCGTTGCAACTTGATGATTTAGGACATTCACGGTCAAAAAGTTTACCACAAGTTGAAAAGGATGAGTCTGCTTCAAGCGAGCAATTTAACGTCGAAACAATTGCAAATGTACAGGAACATCAACAAGAAATTGTTCCAAAGCCAATTTCACGTTCATTGCCGCCTTCGCCACCTTCTAAACCGGGTTACAATAACAACACAATTCAACAGTTATTGCAACCTGCTCAAGAGCCTGACCGATCTTCCATTTCTTCGACTTTTGGTTTGGCTGATTTGCCTGCTCCTCCTCCACCTTCTCATTCACCCGAACATGACGATCGTATTCGTGGTCTACTTGAAAAGCAGAAAGAGAGAGTAAGAGCGGGTTTGCATGCACCACACACTCAATTTGCTTCATTCACTGCGCCTCCAACACCAATCTCAAAAGATTTGTCAGAAGAAGAAGAGCGAATACACAGTGAAACGGAAATTGTGCAAAGACAAACGGCAAGCAGCGTAGAGTCCTATCCTACCATTTCACCGTCAAGTATGTTAAATGGTGTTGCAACTGCACCTCCGGTTGAAGCGCATCAAAAGCGTGAAAAACGAAAAAGTTCAATCTTTGCCAATCGAAGACCGCACTCTTCTTGTGGATTCCCGAAAGAAATTGAATCGATTGATCAAGTTTCTCAGCGAAGCGGCAGAAGAAAAAGGGCGGATAGTGCAGCTACTTCATCTCGGTACTCTTCCAACTCTGCTTCTATCACAGGTGAGATGTCAGCATCTTCATCGCCAAACCATTCAGTAGGTTTACAAAAAGAAAAGACTTGGTTGAAAAGACAAATGGAAAAGGTAAAAAACAGATCTCCAAGCTCAAACGGATTTGGTGTCAACGGAATTCAAGAAGAACCAGAACTTCAACAAAGTACAACAAATGGAAAGAAAAGTTTGAGACCGGAAAGTTTGGTGGAAGATCAAATCGTATTCTCTGCAATGGCAATGAGCGACGCCAATTCGTTTTCGCCGCATTCCAGATTACAAAGTGCAAACAGCGAACCAAGTGGATATCAATCAAGAATTTATCGAAGTTCTCAATCGGATAGTGAAAGTAAAGAGCTTTCGTCTAAGTTGAAAAAGTTGTTCAACAATTCTTCAGATGGGACCAAAAAGAGTCGTTTCAAGTCCAAAAGGAATTCTGATGCAACCCTTGCTGTTGAACAGGGTCAACCGGCACGTAGAAGAAGCAGGAGTTTGGGCTCAGCGTATGGAATCAATGCAATTCCAACAAATGCAGATGCACACAAAGGAGTTGAAGGAAATGAGTTTGATTTTGATTCAACGACTGACTCAACATTCTGCAAAAGTGTTTTACAAGACGACAGTACGGGTCTAGCTGCTCACGGTCATAAAGGAAAAAAGAGGGAAGTCAATAACAGAAGAAAGAGTAAAAATATGGCGTCATCAGGGGATTATGAAGGAGACAGGAATTCAAAGCGATTCGTCGATCAAAATGCATTATTGGGTCTTTATACAGGAAAGGATATCAAACAAGCCGAAAAGATGGCCGCTACACTTGCAGCTTATGCTTCAGAACCAAATTTGAGTCCTAGCAAAAAGATGAATCAATTCCTTGACCCACATGAAGAACCACCTTCAGCCATTTCTTCGCGTATTGCAATATCTCCTCAAACCAGTAAATCATCCGATAGCAATCAAGGATTCCATTTACCTTCATGGTCAAAATGGCGTAAAGATCATTTACGTCAAAGACAATCGGATATGATTGCAGAAAAGTTGGTGGCAGAAGCGGAATCGGAAATTCGACGTGAAGAAGGTGGTGAAAGTAGTGGATCGAATAATTATCCTGGCTTGATGAAACATCAACAAGAGTTTAGTGCTTCTGCTGAATCAACTTCTTGGACTTTTCGTCATGATTCAAAAGAATATTTTGGCAAATTACGTAAACAAGTGAACGAAAGAGTGAAAAGGAAACCATCTTTTGGAGATTCAATCAGACCATTTCCATCACTCTCAAAAACAGCTTTGGAGGAAAAAGAAGAATCGGATCGTAAACAAAAACAACAAGCTTTATTTTATAGTTTGGATGTTGGAATTGCTAAGCAAGATATACCTTCAAGCGTTGATAGTATCGAAGAAATTGATTCTCAAAACGATCACAATTCCAATCCTGCTGGACCTAGCCAAACTATCAATGCGCAAACATCTTCGTTGAATCGTCATTCTTTACCGCCTATTCCGCCTTCTCATTCCCCTCCAAGTCAACAATCACTTGGACATCTTCAAGAACCTCGCTCAGCTCTTGCTGATCAAAACGGTCCTTCTCCTTTCAGAAATTTGTTGCTTAATCGAATTCGCAATGAATCTACCGAACACTTGCATCAGAACTTCAAAGCCGGGAATGCCGAGACACAAGAGCAAGGACAGAGACACGGCTAAAGAAAATTATAACAAAGATGTACATGTACAGATGAAACATTCGTTCAGCTTATTCCTGTACATAGCAAAGAATAACTATCCAAGATACATTTTATGATCATTTGTATTCCACGAAAAAGAAGCAAAAAAAGCGGTATATTGCACATAAAAAGAGCGAGCCTATCTATCGGAAACAAGAAAGGGGAATACAAGTCATGCTTCACCATGTTTGATGTTCAAACCAAGGTTGATCTTATCTTCGTTATTGGTGATTGAACCACTCAAGATTTTCAATTCACCTTTGATTTGATCGCGTAATTTTGCACCTAAACTTCTTCGTTTTCGTTCGGACGAAGTTGTAGATTGAGGTGATTGATTTCCGCTTTCGCTCTTACGATGAGTTGCACTACCGTTTGATATACGTTTTTCATGTTTTGCATTTGGCGATTTATGTTCAACACCATCTACTTTCCCTGTTCCTGCATGTTTTGTTGGACAAGGTTCAGGAGCATAATCTTCGGGTACATTAGCCTCACGAGGTCTGGTATGATGGGAAGAATGGGAGCGTTTTTCTGCAAGTGCGTTTGTCTTATCGGGTGAAACAGTCGTCCCTGCTCCTGCTCTTGTTGGGATTCCGAATTCTGTTCCAATCTCTCTTTGTGTTTTGCCCAACCGATCTTGACTTGACGGTCCTGATTGTTTACTTATTTCGTATGGACTTAATGATTTCTTTTCATCAGTTTGTTCTTCGGATGGATGGTCTTTTGGTTGCTGTTCTCCTTGCGCTTGTGTATCTTCTCCTTGTTCATTAGAATATCCAAGCGTTCTACTGATGCTTGATTGAAGACCTAGATCGGGTGCTCGTTGATAGGCATTTTGAACTGTACTTGAGATACCTAAATCGGGAGCATTATTGTATGCATTAGTGACTGATTGAGTGATTTCGTTTGGAGGAGTTTTATTTCTTCGTGATGATTTCGGTGGCCTTACGAATTCTTGTTGACCAGGGATAGCAGGTGCAGCCATGATGAATGATGATGGTTGTTAATTGATATGATGATTTTGATCGTATGACAAAACCCAAAATTCTATAATTCTCACCAATTTACTATTTTCTATATATGCAAGTAAGGTTAAGATTTTGACAGGTGTTGAGCCTAATAAATAATAAGTTTCTTATTTTTAACTGATATAATCATAAAACTTGTGTGTTTACGATCCGCATATACTGTAAAACACCCCATTTAGTGGAGGCTGATATCATTTTCATTCATTTTTCCGAGCTAGAGTGTGTGCGGGCAGACGCATTTGAATGAACGCAGTGTGTGCATACAATCAAACCATAACGCCGAGTGGCCGACTACTGCCTTGAGACCGGCTCTACAATCCGAACGTGAAAATAAGCCAAAACAAAATATCGCTTCGATACATCCGTAACTTCGTGAAGTCAAAAACAATGACATTGATTATTATCGCGGCTTAACAATAAAAAGCTGATGCAGATCGGTTCAAAGGAACGTCTCACCCGACTAGAAGAGATTGTACGAAAAAGTGTGTACGTAATCAATCAGAATATGTGATTCGGGAAGTTGACGTGGAATTAACGGAAAGTGAATGCTATTTCCAAATTTAATGAATGAGCGATAAAGTGGGGTTCATAGAGTGAAATCTCAATAAAACAAAGTGATCTAAATCTTTACTGAGCATCTATACTGAATATATATTCCAAGATAATATTTACTTGCGTGCTGGACTTAATGTCGAACACATTTAATACCTTTTCTGGAGGATATCTTCGAAACTTTTAAAAAGTCATACTTCACTATCTGTGAGGATGCAGCTTGATCATTTTGAATGCTTTATTTCGATGCAGCTCTAGCAATGAAGTACATTAAGATCGAACCAACCGACAAGAAAGAGAAACTTGCGAGCGCATACATAGCTGCTCTTGCGTATGTCTCAGATTGCCATATGCATATCTACCACTACTATAGTATCCTGCTCGCTGCAGCTCTCTTCCTTTGGTGTGCTTCTTTTAGCAAGATCTAATCTTGAGTGTAACGGTATGCCAACCAAGCTCCCAACAAGATCAAAGGAATGAACATGAGGATTGGGCTGAATGAGAGAGAGGAGGGAAAGAAAGAGTCAGTCAGTCAGTCAGTCGAATCCGTTAACGGCCACCTTTTTGGCATACTCACTTTCCGCTTTCTTGTACTGCTTGGTTAACCTTTGGTGCAGAGCCACCGGAAGATTTTGATTGTTCAGCACCTTCCAATTCACCTTTGAGCATTCCAGGCAATAGTGCACGTGCATCGTCTGAATGACCGACATCTTCGAATGCATCTGAACCGTCTCTTCCTGCTTCTGAGAGTAAGACTTCATCACCTCCTGGATGTTCGTCCATAAACTTAGATACGTCGTAGACTGTATGCGGAAGGAAAGATAGATGTCAGTACGATGATTGTAAAAGAGAAGTGAGATGGCTAAGATGTGCCATCCGTCCCTTTGTTCCCTTACTCACCCTTTCCGTGCACGATTAGCCAAAGATCGCCTTGCGATTTGTGCTTGTTGACCTCATCCATGGTAACCTTCTTGCTTTCAGACATGATTGCGAGTCTATGTTTGTGGTGTGATGCAGTGGAATAGAATCGAGTTGAGAATGAGGACGATGAGTGTTTCCGATACGCTTTATAAGAAGGTGATCGGATGAATGATTGATGGCGTACGACAAAAAAAGTTGAATGATCCACTCTTCTCTTTTTCTTTTGGGAATGGAGAAGCTTTTTTCCTTATAATTTACGCTATAGTCAGCAATCTTTTGCTTTCACAGTGGGGCACGCTTAGCTATTTTGCCCACCACCGATACACTTACACGCACGCTTTGAAACAAAAGGAGACAAGGCTCAGGCTCAGGCACAAATCAAACCCACACACACACACTCACTCACAAAGATTAGACTGGAGAAGCGCGCGTAAAGCGCTCAAGTTGTACATCTAATCCGAAAGGCATCCAGTCAGTGTTCTTGCGTTTCATTTGTTTAATGGGGAAAAGCTCTTGCCCAATGACAATCTCTCCATTACGGATACCGGGAAACGGATGAAGCGGGCACGTGATTTGTGTGCAGTTGTCTGTTTTGTCGATCTGAATTGATGGCAATGAAAGCATGAAGTGTTGTCGATTGGGGGTGATGAAGCGAAAAGTGAATGCTGCCAATGATTCGCACTGTCATAAACATCTCAAAGCACTACAATTGATCGCACGATCTTGAATTGGTACATGTAATCGTGAATTGGGATTTTTAGGGATATGTCATTTACGGATAAATGCATATATTTGGTGATGTAAAGTGTCACATCATTTTCATAGAGACGTGTCGTTTTTACGCCGATCAAGTTCTCACACAGGGTTAGAATAAAGATGTGATTTATGAAGGACGAATTGGAAAGGAGTTTGAAAAATTGCAACTCAACCTCCTTTACATCACACATCACATCAATTTGCCGCAAGAACACGGAACCGTTGCGAGGAGAAAGTCACAGCCCCAATCAAGGAGTCATGTAAAGATAAACATACAACAATGTCAATTCAACTTCTTCCTCCATCGTCCGATCCTGCTCAATTGGACGAAATGCCGTTTCCCACCATGAATCGTAGGAGTTTTTTACTCAATCCATCAAATACGCCAAAAAAAGATGGTAAACTCTCGCCAGCACAATCAGAAAAATCATCACCTTCTGTAAAGACAGTTGTTGAAGCAGATTCCTTAGGTCGCAAATCAGCCAAAGGACTTCTTCCTCCGATCTCATCTTCCCAAATTCCATCTTTGCCACCTTCAACGCCCACACGATCACTTTTACATCGAATTCAAAGAAGATCTTCTACCAGTGCAGAATCACTTACTTCTTCTAATCAATCAAGTGCCGGTAAAAAGACGATCAGTAAAATCCCAAATCCTACAACCAGTACGCCTATCCCGGTAAGAACGACGGGCAAGTCCTCCTCGACTACTTCAACGGTGAAAGGCGTTGCGTTGGCCGAATCGAAATTACCTCGACAAAGGAAAAGCCTTTCTTTGATCAACAAGGGAAACACATCACAGAATGGGAAATTGTTCGCAGGAAAGATTGAACAAAATCGCTTACCTTCTCAACTTGCAGTAAACAAGCCTCTTCAAGATGACAGCATCACAAAGCGTAGCTCAAGTATAGGCGTGCCAAGAATGAGCAAGGGACCTGCAGGAACGACGAACGCTCGTCGTCATAGTGTCATCATACCTTCTGCGGCCAAAGCTGCTCCTTCCCAGAGCAATGAAAGCAATGTGTTCCTGGCAAAGTCAAGTCCACTTGCTTCTGCCCGATCAGAAAACGGAAGTATACCATCCGTAGCTACAGAAGTGAGAATCGAAACAGAAAGTCAAAATACCGCTTCTTCCTTTGAGGCTGCATTTGAAGAAATCAATGATTTGAAATCAGATCCGTCAAAATTACTACGAGACATTTCTGAAAATGGTGGGAATGGATTGACACGAATGGCAGCACGTCAATTGGAACATGAATTTTCAAGTCAAGAAAGAATTTTAGAAGGTTTGCAACGTGATAACGAACGTAAAACGATTGAAACGGAAGACCTAAAGAGAAAGCTTGCTAGGATTGAAGAATCATGTGCAAAGATATTTGGAAAAGATACTTGGCGTGATATGGTTTTCCCATCCTCACCAAGACCTTCAGCAGGAGCTTTTGAAAAGCATGAAAGTAATGGTACTACTACACAAGAAGAAAAGGAAGCTGGTACCGGAAATGATTCAGTTATCGTTGTCGAAAACCTCTTGCGGACTCTGTCACCGCCTGGAGCCGAATCATGCAATTCTCCTGTTTCTTCGAAAAAAGTAGCCGGAGCGAAAACATCTACGCCAAAAAAACCTATCATCTTACATACTCGTGAAAGTTCCTGCGTTGAAACGATTACTGATCGCACAAATCGTCCTAAACGTTATTCATCCTCCAATACATCTTTGACAATGGAAGACCCGAGCTATCATACTGCTTCAGAAGCTTCGACTTCAAGTTTCAATATACCTTCTGATGAAATTTCAACAAATGGCGTTCAAATGATCACGGTTCGCAAAGATCTTTTGATGGCTCTCCTGCAAGCTCAAGAACAATCCGATAAAGCTCGAAAACAATTCATTGATCATCTCCGTTCCGATCAGGAATAGGTAAAGGGGGTATCAAAAGATCGATTGAACAAAAGAAGCATCGATAGTACAGCAAGTGTGTAATTATAAAGGCAGAGCGCATGAAGAGCAATATAGAAAGGACAAGATTAAACGAAATACTGTACATGTTTGAGCTGTGTGTGTACCTATCTGTAAAAAGAACGTTCAATGTAGACGTTTTCGAGCTGTTAAAGTGGGTGATGTAATCACGCTACCCGGACGAGAAATACGACCGTAAGGACTGTTTGGATCACGACTTGCAAGTGATAAAAAAGGTGATCGGGGAGAATTTGCTGTGGATGTAGAAACATCAAAAGTTGATGAATGGGAATTGAAAAGGTTGGGCGTATTCTGTGGTCTTTTCAAAGCTTCGTTGCCAAATGTGAATGCAGTTGTTTGACTTCTTGGCAGTCGTGAGGGAGACAAAGGTTGACCAGACACTAGACGGGAATCACTCTTACTCGGTGAAAATCTTGCACTTTGAAAGCTATAATCATCGTCATCTTCCAAGTCCATCGCGCTCAGGTCAGCTTCCGAATTGAGAGCTCGCGTTCCCTCTTCGATGAGATTCGACATCTTTGACTGGAAGCGTCTGAACATCTCATCATCATCGTCGTCGTCATCCCCATCTTCTTGTTGGGAAGTGCTGTCTGACATCACTGATGGTGACTGTTGTGCGAGATCATTCAACGCACTCAACCTTCTCTTTGATGCGTTCTTGCTTGATCGGTGTGTAGCAAAGACCGGTCTTCTCCTTCTTGACGAGACGAAGACATGAACCGGTCTTCCATTCTTCATGGGTGATTCACCAGACCCTTTTGAGCTGCCTGCTATCGTATACGGCGGAGGCGGTTCTTCCAATGCGCCTGGCGGCAGCTTTTCACGAGTTTCAGCCAAACCTTCGTTATCTTGTGCACCTGATGCTTCTTCTCCTGACTCCTCTTTTCTTCCCCAGCTAGACCACAACGAATATGCTGTCAGAGCAGCTGCTCCTGTATACAGAGCCGCGCTCAAAGCACCATCCACAATTGTACTTGCAACACCCCTTCTCTTCTTTACAGGGGGTCCGTCAGTATGATCATCAGCCGAGCCACTTTCAGGGGCATCGTTTGCTCCTGATGCTGCTAGCCTTCTGGCCTCCTGCTGTTGTCTCTGTGCTTGTGCAAGTCGAGCAAAAGCCATAGAACTGGTCTCGCCTTGTTGTTCGTTTGTAAGTGATGTTGAAGTTTCTGTGTGATTGACACTTGACTGAAAGAAGGATGGTGCTTGTGCTTGGAAACTGAATTCACCTTGAGGCGGTCTGAGAGGTTGACTTGTTTGGGGTTCTGAAAAGTGACTTGTTTGTAATGAGCCTGTCTTTCGAGACCAAGAGCCGTATTTGTTGGTTGGAGAACCGGTCGGAATAGATCCGTATGATAAAACAGAGCTATCACCTAAATCTGGCGCATCCATTGGCGAATGGTGTATATGAGCTGATCTCCTTGAATGGCTATCAAGCGATTGTTGATAAGGTTCGGGATTGTAGATGTTGTCATTCGAAGGCAAATTAGCGGATGCGGTAAAATGTGACCTTTTACGCGAGATCGAATTGGGCGTAAGAAATACAGAAGGTTCGGGTGTTGATTCGCTCATACGTAAAGGAGAAGAGAGAGTAGGCATAAAGCTGCTGCTGATAGGAATACCTGAGCCTATATGTGATGGTGGCGGTCTTCGAGATGGATGTAAAGGCATTCCTCCTAATTGCCTTCTTCTACTTGGCAGTTGGGTTCGATGTGTGAATGTATTTCGACTACTTTCGCCTGGGTTATCCAATCCATTTTGAGAGGTCGCCCCATTCCCACTATAATTCCATGTTTCCATCACAGCTGTTTGAATTATTATACAAGTGATGATGGTTATGATCAACATCGTGTGGTCACCCTACATGGACCCCAATCCCTGGATAATAATAATACAATTTTATTGTTTGTATTTAAATCCGACGCGTTTTTATTTTTCTCAAGATCAACACTACAACAGCTTAAATACGCATGTGCCCCTCTTTTAATTAAAGTTGTACTGGCACCGCCGCCAAACAAGCACAGACCAAAGGAAGAAGTGGCTTTTTTTCATCTCATTCAACACGACCATCATTAACAACCCGTATTCCAGCAATCAGTCTCACTCCAGGGTGAAAAGCAAGTCTCAATCATGCTTCCTGTATCAAGAGCTGTTTTGATGGCCAGAAGGCCACTATCACTTAGGTCATCGCCGCTCATCATGCAAGGTATTCGATTCGAAAGTACAAATACTCCGTCCACACCACCAACTCCAGTCTCACCTGCACGAGAGACTGCACACTCTTCTCCTAGCGCTGGGCCATCACAACAACAGCAACAGCAAGAGAAACCAAAATCAAAACACAAGCTAGTCTATCGTGAAATCTGGCCACCGTTCATACGTGTGTTAGCATATGCAAGTGCAGTATACTTTTCATTACAACTCACATGGCAATATTTGGACGGTCGTGAACAAAAAGAATTGGAAGCAGATGTTAGAAGGCAGCTAGAAGAAGAAGTTAGAAAAGAAATGATAAAAAAAGCAGAAAGAGCAAAAAGTGATCAAGATGCAATCGCACAAAAAGCAAAAGGATGGTTCTCTTGGGCAACGGGTAAATGAGGTGAATGTCTTTATTGTTTAATGGAACTCAATGCTATCTTGTTATGCGATTCGAATGATATTAGGGTTGGCTGTATGTGTGTTTTATTGTACGACGACTTCAACGATCAAACATTATTGTACCATTCTCACTCTGTATATTTTATGATATCATAATCACATTGAGATGAAAAGCTAATCTACTGATCCTCTACAAGTGAGTGTTGATGATGATCATCTTAGTAGTTGAAGTTGGCTTGAGCTTCTTCTTGAGCATGACGCTTTGCTCTTTCGCGGTCAAGGAAGTTCAAACCTTTGGTTTCAAAGAGTTTGTCAACTTCTGCACCGGCAAAACCAGCCAAAAGTTCTTTGGCCATTTGATGGTTTTCAGGCTTGCCGTTTCTTTCTTCATACTTTTCGTATTCACGCATTGCTGCGAAACCGGCTGCACCACCGACTAATTCGTGGCTCCATTTACCTCTGAGGAAGATGATGATGATGAGGTTAGCAGTGATGATGACAAGGGTAATTCAATTGTATACTCACTCATGAGGTTGACCGTTGTAAACTTCTTGGTGGCTATCGCTGTCAAAGAAACCCATTTTTGCTTAAATTGTAATGTGTGGTTGTGGAGAGAAAGGAAGAAGAAGGGAAAGGGAGAATGGTGCTTTAAATAGACATACTCTAAGTAACACAAAGGAAGTACAAGAGACAGACAACATGCTGGCAATATCATCATTCTCTTTCCTTTTGATCCGTGCACAACCTTTCGCAATCGCACAGCCTCAGCATGCGCACGATATAGTATAGTGTAGCATTTAGCACTGACATTGGCGTAATTCAACTCTTTCAAAGCGACACAAAAAGGGGGGGCAGTAAGAAGGATTACGAATGAAACGTGCAGAAGGGATTTCCATGTGGAAGTGCAACAAAGAGCCAGAGAAAAAGTGCAGTGCCGGCGGGGATGAGTCTAATTTGAGATTCATTTACATCCAAACACTGTTCATGTGCCTATTAGTAACAAACACGGCAAATGAAGCAACACAATCAACACTTTTCTTCCTACACTCAGAGTAAAAGGAGTTCCGCTGTTTATAAAATTATAGTGTACCGCCGGTCTGTTAAGAACTCACACTGTACGCTAAAATCACACTTCCCACGTCACACAGCATGGGCCAGAACTATTTTCGGACTTTAAATATTGCTGTGCTTATTTATTCCGAAAGATGCACTGCTTTTTTCAATGCAAATGTGGGATTAAAATCAATTAATTAATCAATTGCAACCTGTCAAATAAGGTGTGGATCTACAATACACCCCAGTATTGACATCGGAGCATTATTGTACAATGGTATCGAATTACACACCTTGATCGGGATGAGAGGAAAAGCTGGCTTGCATGGATTGTTCGACTGTATTAACATATTCTTCTACTCCTTTTTCAAGCACTTTCACACTTCCATTTCGTACCAAAAACGTCTTTCGTTGAGCGGCCGTGCCTGAAGGATTCAAAGATCCAATTTGATCTTCATCTTCTTCCTCTTCGCTCGATTCTTCTTCTGATCCTGATCCTTCCATCTCTTCTGTTGGTTTGCCCTCTACCACTTCTTTGATCGCATGTCGATCGTGTGAAATTAAAATTACTGCTCCTTTGAATCGCTTAAGAGCCCCAATCAATGCTCGAATCGAATCACTATCCATATGCGTAGTCACTTCGTCCAAAATCAAAATATGAGGTCCACCACAAACAACTTCTGCCAATAAAAGCTTGACTCTTTGACCACCACTTAGCTTTCCAATCGGAAGTGCATCCACCGTTCTACCTTTAAGATCAAATTGAGCCAAGAAACCTCTAGCTCGATTTTCATTCAGCAATTCTTGCGCAGAACAATGTTCTAAAAAGTGTTCTAATGCCGTTTGTTTGGATGTCTGAAAATCAACATCTGCCATTGCTTGTTGTGCATAATAGGCAATTCGCATTCGGCTATGCTTTTGAATGTTGCCTGAAGTTGGCTGTCTTTCACTCATGATCAATTGCAGCAATGTCGTCTTTCCGTGTCCATTCGGTCCTACCAATCCAATCCGATCTCCTATATCAATTGTGATATTGACATCTTTGAGTAAAGGTTGTTTGGCTGTTTGATGTTGGAACGTTAGATTTTCCAAATGCAACAAAGAAGCAGCAAATGGCAACGGATCTGGATCGATAAATTCGTAGTGCACAGGCGGACCTTGCTCTTCAATTTCAATTCCAGCACGAGACGTTAGATAGTAACCACCTAAATCCCTATTCAGCTTGAATCGATGTCCGGCCGCATTTCTCTCCAATCCCCATCGATCTTCCAACTTCTTTTGTCTACTTTTCACCATCCTCATTCGATTTTCATCACCGCTCTTCTTAGCTTGCTTTCTTCCTTCTTGAATAGATTTCTCAATCAAATCTTTCTTTTTGTCCATCGCATCTTGTTGTCTAACGGCATGTTTGTGTTGTCTTCTTTTGGTGCGCATATATTCCGCCAAGTTACCATCAAAGTATTCCAACTTGTTGTTCCTTACAACAATAAGTTCATCACTGACCGTATTCAAGAATTCAACATCGTGTGCAACTGTGATGACCGTTTCTTCGCTATTTCGAACAAATTGTTCGAGCCACAAAATACTTGGCAAATCGAGGAAATTGATCGGTTCATCAAGCAGCAAGACATGATTGGACAATAACAAAGCTGATGCCAACGAGCAACGAGATCTCCAACCTCCAGAAAGATTTGAGTAAGGCTTCTGGATCATCTCATCACTGAATCCTAGACCACGCAAGATTGCATGTGCACGTGGAACCACCGTTGCTGCATCAGTTTCTTCCAAAACAGTCATTGCTTCGGTATGCAGCTTTGAGGCATGTTGCTCCCAATCATCTTCATCTCCATGTTGTGGAAAGTCAGCTTTTGCGTCTTCGTATCGTTTCTCTGCTTCGATCAATGCTGTTCTTGCTTGTTTGCCAATCGCTCCACTTCTGCGTAAGGATATCCTTCGAGCTTCTTCCAGTTCTGCAAATGATCTATCCCGCCAAAGTTCTTTAACAACTTCTTGTAAGCCTTTAGAGTCTTGAGCGTCAATCGCTTTGGAGAGGATGTCGACTTCCCTTTCAGCTTGTACACGTTGTTTGTCTCCCTGTAAAGCTGCATCCAGTACAGTCAAGGCTCTTGATTCCGATCTTGCCAAAATTCGCAGTGACTCTTCTATGCCCAATTGCGACACGAGTAGAACTTTGACATTGGACGGCAATCCGGGAATCAGACCATCACCTAAAGCACGAAGAAGTGTTGATTTACCAGCCCCATTCTTTCCTACGAGACCATACTTAACACCTTCCTTGATACGAAGGTGAGCATCATTGAGTAATTGTTTTTCTCCGACAAATAAATTCACATCTTTCAAGTCGATCTCTTTTGTTGCAGTTGTGGTATATTCTGTATAAAATCTTGATTCTTGACTGGTTGCCCTGATTGCCAAAGCTGCCACTTCTGCCTCTAGATGACTTGCGTGAACGTCTTCTGCCCAACCTGAAATCTTTGCGTTTGCTGCTGCTTGGGTTGCAAGATGTTTGCGTTCTTTGAGCTTAATCTTTTGTTTGCCTTCTTTGGCATCGACGCTTCCATCTTTGCTATCCCCTCCATTTTCTTGATTGGTAGAGGGTGCACTTTCTTCCTTTTTGATAATTTCAACCTTCTTCTTTGACTTTTTCGGTTCCGCTTCTTTGATCGGTACAATCTTCCGATTCTTCCATCTGGCGATTAATTCGATTGCAGCAGTTTTTGCCATTCCACCGTCCAGCAAAATTGTCCTTACTTTCTTTTCAAATGTCTGTTGATCATTTGTACTTCTTTCTGACTGGAAGAATGCCAGTAAAGCTTTTTGTAATTTGGTATATGATTTAACAGCTTTCAAAGTTGATACAATATTTGCCGGCAATTCAGCTAGCATCAATTGTACATGGCTTTGTACCAGATCTTTATCTTCTGCTGCCGTTCCTTCACTCATGTTTGGTAGGTGTTGTTTCTCATCGATGATCCTACCTCCTATTTGCCCTAGATCTATTCCCTCTTTTATATCGTTAACATGTTCTTGTTGATGGATGACTGGGTTAAGATGTCCGCGGATCACTCTCTTTAGTCATAAGAATTTCGCCTGCTTGGATCTCCACCTAATCTTAAGTTGTTCCTTAGGGCGGGTAAATGTTCCTCTGCCTAGCGTTCAAAAATTTTGATCAAAATAATTTGGTCTTAAGAGAAAAAATATTGACTGGCCTGGCGCCAGAATATTTTTGGTAAAAGTTGCGAAGAAAAGGAAATATTTCAAAAGCGTTGTTTGTTAGAAAGACATCACATCACCATGGCGGTTGCTAACAAAATGCGAAAGGGAAAGAGTAATGGTAAATCGTCAGGGAAGGGTAAAGTTCGTGGAAAGCGGCCTAATGGGACATCCAAAGAACGACAAGGTTCACCAGAGAGGAAGAAGAGCAAACGCTTTCCTTCAAAGCATATCGAGGCCATTAAAACCGGTCAGCCAGACAAAGGTATGGTTCAAGATGCTGCTGATATGATAGATGATGGTCAGGATAGTGAAGATGATCAAGAAGTACAGAATGGAAAGTCTGTACCCTCCTCTTCGAAAGCCGCTTCATTTTTGCTAAATTTGGATGAGAAGCAGATCAGTAGAAGCAGGGCAGAGACAGAAAGACTACATCGCAAAGAGATTGCCGAGCAACGTCAAGAAGCTCGAAAGAAAGGGAAGAGGAGACATGAAGAGAGAGAGGAGGAGTCAGATGCAGAAAGCACCGATATGGAAGGCGCCAGCATTGGAAGTGAAGATGAGGATGATAGTATGTTGGATGATGATGATGGTGAATTTGGAGAGATTGATTCTGAGGACGAGGCAAGCCATCTAGACAAAATCAGACGTGTTGAAAAAAGAAACAAGCAAGAAGAAGAGGAAGAAATGCTGAAAAGAAGGAGGAAGCGCTTACCAAGAAGAGGGGAAGAAGGATGGAGTTCAGGAGAAGAACTAGAGCAGGATGAAAATGATGACGAAGATCTTGGCTCTGAAGGCGGAGATATTCCGGCTTCATCCATAAATGAGCCCAAAAGTCGAGTTGTTCACAAAGCAATGGAATCTTCAGATGAAGAAGAAGATCAAGAGAAGACTGAAAAGCGAAAGAGAGCCGCCGCTGCTGCTTCTGCATCAAGATCGACCATCACAACAGGAGCTAGATTCGGAATGCGATCGCCTTATGAAATTTTCACACAAAAGAAAAGATCAACAAGAACCTTATTGGCACGCGAACAAATCGCAAGACTGGCAACAGAAATTCTCAACGATCCAGAAGTTTCATTGGGTTTGGTGAAAAGGTTGGCAGTCTTTACACAAGCAACAGTTACATCACCAGAAGATCGTCATTTACGAGCAAATGTGGATGAAAGCGTTCGAGCTTCTGCAATTTTGTCGCTTTGTGCTGTGTTTATTGACATCTTGCCTGGATATCGTATTCGTGCTCTTACAGCTGCTGAACAATCTGAACGAGTCAATCAAGAATTGGCTAGACGTCGTGAATGGGAACAGGGCATCGTCAACATTTATCGCGACTATTTGGAAATGTGTGAACGTATCTCTCGCAAGGAGGATAGATTGTTCAGCGTCACGATAAAAGCGATTTGCACTTTAGCAACTAAAGTGACTCATTTCAACTATCGAACGAATTTGTTACGCTCTTTGGTCTCCTGTTTATCACGCAAGAGGTGGGATACCGCCTCACAAGATGCGAATGAGGCACTGGTTACCGTCTTGAAAGAAGATCATCAAGGTGATGTAAGTCTAGAGATTGTTCGACTTCTCAATCGAATGATCAAAGAGAGGCATTTCAACGTCAATGCTACGGCTTTGGACATCTTACGACATCTTCGTCTGAGAGATGAATTACCTCAGGGCAAACGAGCCACAATGACGACTGCAACGAATGGTACAGAGAAGGATAAAATGAACGATGTGTACAATAAAAAGCTCAAGTCAAAAGACATCCGTAAAGGAAAAGGAGAGCATTTGAGCAAGAAAGAAGCCAAAAGACGAAAAGAGATGAAAGAGATCGAAGAAGAAATGAAAGAAGCCGAAGCTGAAGTTGATCTGGAAGAAAGAGAGAGACACCAGACGGAAACTCTGAAGCTGCTCTTTGTTCTCTATTTCTCTGTTATCAAAGCTCCAAAGAGTACAGATGCTCTCCTTATTGCCACTATGAAAGGTCTTTCACTCTTTGCTCATCGCATCAACATAGACTTCTTCCGCGATCTATTAAACGTTTTGCGTGGTCACATTCAACGCAGCATGCAGGACGATGAAGGCACGTCCAACGCAAATGAATCTGACGAAGAGAATCAGGATGACGGACGTCGTGCAAATGAGATTTTGGCATTGCATTGCATCGTCGCTGTACTAGAATTGCTCAATGGGCAAGGAGAGGCACTCAATGTTGATTTGAGTGATATCGTCTCTCAACTTTATACGATCATGATCCCACTCTGCCTCAACACACATCTCGAACAACAAGAACAGCAAAATCTAGCCACCAAAGCACAAGGAGATGCAAGTCCATCACAATTATTGATGCGTGCTTTGCAGCTTTCACTAATCGCTCCTTCGGTGCATGTTATCCCTAACGAACGATTAGCATCTTTCATTTCGAGAATGTGTATTTGTGCTTTGCATACTCCACCTCAAACCAGCTTAGCATTGATTCAAACTGCACATTCGATCGTGCGAAGACATCCTTCTTTGCAAACTTTATTGGATAATGGAGAAGATCGTGCAAAGAACGGTCACTTTGATCCATCCAGTAATCATTTGGATGGTCTCAGACCTTTACAAGCTGGATGTATATTGTGGCCATTGAGCATCCTTCAAAACACATGTCATGAAGATTTGAAAACCAGGGCAGAAGCACTCATGCAAGAAGCATAAATAATGATGTACTATATAAAAATAACATTTGATTAAATTGGACATTATTAGACATGCGCTTAAAAAACCCTTTTTGATACTTTCTTTTTGCTTATTACACTTCCTTTGCTAATAACTTTAAGTCATTTTGCTTTCGGGCACAACAACCAATTTGCTCAATCATCTTCATCGTCACCTTCATCTCCTTCTCCATCACCTCCTTCATTGCTTCCGCCACCTCCGCTGCCTGACGTACCAGGTCCAGCTACACCACGAATATCCGAAGGCCAAGATAATCCAGCTTGTTCAGCCCCTCTTTGACGTTTCTTTTTATCACTTCGAACGGCAATCTTTACACCTTGAGAGGCCAATTTTTTCGATAATTCGGTAGGTTCAAGCATTCCAGGAAACCGTCTTGGCGAATAAACTGTAAACGTGTCCGTATATGCCTCTGCCAAAGCATCCGAAACTCCTTCTGCCGTATCGCCATCTTGTTGAGCCAAATCGGTAAAGATGAGCCTGATTCGATAAACGCCTTCCGTTCTAACACTTAAATCTTGTAAAACAAAAAATATGCAAAATTGATCTTCTTCATCTCGTAAAACGTTTGCACTGGTAACTGCTGCTCCGACTAAATTTCGTGTATAATGTTCCATCGTTACCGTCGTTAAACCCTGTTGACCTGATAGCTGATTTGCTCCTCCCGTCGAGCTACCTTCTCCCGAGTTTAAATTTGATCGCTGGGCTGCTGCCGCTGCCGCTGCTGCATGAAACGGATATTGTATCGCAGGATCCATTCCGCTAGAATGAGCAGCAGTTTTCGAAGGTGGCGGAGGCGGATTTCTAGTCGTCGCAGGCAAAGAGGGAGATGTTGTGGCTGAAGTAGGTTGAGCTTCCTGACTGGCAAAAGATTGCTGACCATCGTAGCTAGATCCTGGTGCTCTAATTGAAGTCATCGGGATCGTGCCGGGGTTGGATAGCCTTCTTTGATCACCTGCGCCATAAGCAGACGAAGCTACGCTGGACGTTGGCACAGAGGTTGCATGTTGATGAACCAAGAGATTTCGTGGTGCCAACATTAGGTCGTCAGGATGACAAAGGTCGGCTGCCAGAAAGAATAATGATGAGTTCAATTCCCAAGGAGAAACTTCTTTGCCGGTCTCCGCATCGGTGACAATCAATTTCACAATCAATGATGGACTTAGCGGTCTTCGATCCTGTGAAAGTAGGAAGAATGAATCAAAGTCAGCGGCTGTTATCCAATAGAGATGAAGTTTTGCTTACCTTATCACCAAATCCGCACATACGTGCCCTCTCTGGATGTTGCACGACTACCAGTCTATACTTTCTGCCATTGCGAACCCGCGACATCCCGCTCAAAGAATGTCTTCTACTCGTCGTCGGTCGACTGGTAGACTTTTGTTGATTCAATCTTCGTTGATATGCTGCTTGCGGTATGTAGCCTTCAGAGGTAATTTGTTGACCGGTAGATGCTTGCTGTGTTTCATTTGGTAAAGATCCACCTCCGTATTGCGAGCCAGAATATGCACCACGAGAGAGATGATCGGCAGAAGGATAGAAAGACTGAGATGGTTCAGTCGAGGGTATATTATTCCTTTCTGAAGATGAAGTGGCCGATTGTGATGCTATATCTCGGTCTTCACGTTCATCCGGGCGAGCTACTTCTTGATTGGCAGTCGTTGAGCTGCGATTTGATGAAGAATTGATACCTTCGACACCAGTAGTGATGCCGGTATTGCCAGTTGATGGTCTGGTTGAATTTGATTGTGAGTTGAGGTTATCCACTTCAGAGGGAAATTGTTCAGTTGTTGACTGTTCAGTGGAATGCTTTTGAGACGATGACGATTGTTGATCGCTTGAATCTGTCGCTTCGCGTAAAGCAGGTATACGTGACATTGACGACGGAAATCGTTGATCACTTTGACAATCTTCTCCCCTTTCTTGTCCCAACGAAGACCGCTCGAAGGATGACCAAAGTTTTTCGCAGGTCAAAATTGGCTACAACAATTTTTATAAAGTACAAAGGAATAATCTCCGATCCCAATCGTTGAATTTTGATTGAATACGTCAAGAATGATCAATCCGAGCTAACGAAAGCGAATTCCAACGGAAGTACATAGAATGGATTCATGTAATAGGGAGGGGATGAGAAAAGACGTAAGGTTTGAAACGGCGGCTTTTCAATTCGCAGTAATAAACCTTGAAAGCGAGAATCCAATCAATTTGTTCTTGAATATGCTTCTCGGTTCCTTAACTTCCTGTATTGATATAGTGATCAATGCCTCTTATATGTGCCTGCGTAGATGAAGTTATGCCGCAAGGAATGCACGTCCTCTTTACTGATTATTTCCAGAAAAGAATTCGTTGTCCGAATTATTACGGCAAAAAGGCGAAATTGATGGCGAATCAGGCGTAGCGAAAAAGGCGTTAAAAAGGGTATGATAGGATGAATGGCGAGATAAGCGACTCTTCTCCTTTGACTATTCACCTCACAAGTTGTCAGATGAAAAGAATAAAAAAAGGAAGAAGAAGGAAGGAATAAAGTACAAATGAAAGAACCAAGCCGGATATATGTATGTACTTAATTCATGACACTTTTCTTCGGGAGCGAAGAATTGTCACCTTTCCCTTCTTTGGTCTTCTTAGAGAGAGAGAGGAAAGAGATAGGGTTAAAGTACAGTCTCGAATGTCATTGTTGGAAGGCAAGGTTGGAAGAATAAACACTTCACCTGTTTAGAGAAGAACATAACCTCTTCTTTGCCCCGATATTCTCATGTACATGCAAGAAAGACAATAAGGGCAACTTCAGCAATCATGGTCCAAGGTACGTAATCTGCATAGGGCTTACACCATTCTATGCGTGCAGCAGGAAAGTTAATTAAAATCTGCATTAAACACACACACGCACACACAACATGTAGCCCGGCCGCGTCAAATTGATTTTTGAAAAATAAAAAGAGGAAATAAGATTCAGGGCTTCATGCAAGTATAAAGTGTGTGATCAAGTGCCTAAACTCAAAGTAACATACGATGTTCAATTAAAACCCCGCCATGAATAGACCTAAAGGCGGTTCCGTTTTTGATATGCGTGCGCATGCAAGTGACTTGCTCAATATCCGAACAAGGTAAACAACACATCCAGCTGCTCTTTAGGCGAGCCATGGATTGCTCGGTTTTCAATTTCCGATTGCATGAACAGAGAGCAACGAGGGAAGATACATTAACATAAAACGGGGCAATGACGTATCAATTGATCTGTAAACTTTACGCGACGTATTTCCGGTATTTCAGCCCGGACATGATTGGCTGTTCAGCATTATCTGATGCACTTCTTTTCATGCTGCTGCTGCTGCTGAGAAGCTTTCTTCATTCGCATCCGATAATTATGTATGAACTCTTTTGTGGCTTGATTTGTGAGTGTTTGTATTCATCGCGCGCAAAAGGGTTTTCCCTTTACCTCCAATTTCCAATACACACACATCACACAGATTACAACATTACTCCAGTGTAACAACGCACACGGCCCGTTGTTCACGTACGAGTTGGCTTATTCGGGTCTCCTTCTCTTTTTACCCTGAATCTAAGAATAGCTTGAACGATTTTAAGGCTAAACAGATTAAAGCTTGTTTAGATTGACAAACATGTGTAAACTATTTCCCGTCTTTTTCTTTTAGCGTAAAGATTGATTTGCGCTTTGGGCGTGTGAACACTTGAATAGGGTTTGTAAAGGGTAGTGTAATGCCATTCATCCAAGATAAAAACGGAAATATGTGGGTATTTGTGGAATTCGAATTCAGAGTCGGTTAAATGTGGGATGCGCAATCTTGCTCAAGCCACAGTTCAAGAGCGAAAGACATTCTTTTTTGCTGTACACGCCTGTACTCCTCCTTTCGGAACCGAAGGGTAGAAATGGAGAACATTTCTATGGCTACGCGTAAAACCATGCGTGTTTATGCGCCCCTGCAAGTTTTTACCTTCCCCATTCATTGCCAAGAAAGAAATCAAATTCCCACCCACATGTACAAAAACAATTTAATGGTTTTAGCTGAGTTCAAACTTCTATTTTCGGCACCGAAAACGAAAAAAAAGGTGAAACTCTGGGTTTTTTAATATATTTCCAGATGGATTCTTGAAAGTCATGCAAACATTCCGCTAATCATTTAATCAGGATGATCAACAGAAAGCTTCTTTTTTCCGGTTTAGATCGCATACATACGCTACCCTTTTTTCAAACTTCTGGCCGATGCAGCTAAAAATAAATAAACGCATAATAGTCTAGACTTTTCGGAAAAATGACAAAAGAAGAAGATCATTACATCATAAACGTCAAATATAGCCTGTAAAGATAGACCTAGGATCACTTTATCTAAAAGCTTAAGTAGATAGCACCTACATATGTATATCACTCTTTTCTCCGTCATACACAGGAAAGATTAAAGCTATAGCATTTAAATGTATATCATTTCTTAATAAAGGTTCGCTATGCCTCTAATCAAGTTCCTCTTTTATCAGATATCCTAGTCTTTATCTAGAGCGTATATATATCTATAGATAATATCACACTATACAGTCTTTCTGCAAAGTTATAAAAGGCTGAAAAGAAGTGGTTACGATATATAGATATACAGATGAAAAAGATCACTAAAGATAAACAAGATAAAGCAAAAGTTGCCTCAGAGAACAATTGGAGATAGTATCATGAACAATTACAGTGAAAAATTACACAAGATCCCCGAAAACGAAGTCTGATATTTTATTCTGTCTATATCAAAAGGTAAAAATGTTACTTGTAAACAAGAAGCCAAATTAACAGATAAGGATGTACTTTGAGAACACTTTTAAGTCGAATGATCTTAAACTGCGTGGCTGATGTAACATTCCATCCTGGTAAGAGACGTTTCCTCGGAAGGAGGCTGGTTATCATAATTCTCTAAAGCATTCAGGCTTTAGGTGGTGTAATGCTTATGTAATATAGTCATGCACGTGCTGCTTGATATCTTTCGATGAAATTGACGATTGTAGAATCGTAAACTTCTTCTAGAACAGGCTTCAATCTGTGCATACATCTTTATCAATTCTTTCCCTAAGGGTTTCCAATAATGTTCCTGCAGTGCTGAAGAATTGCCAAGCCAAAAGAGTAAAGTTGAGGCTGATTTGGATAGAGTTTATGATTCTTTGCTGCTATTTGATCAACGTAAAACTATGGTCAAGATCACCGATCGAGGATATTAAGCGAAATGAAATGGACTTATGTCTTTTGTGCAGCGTAAGAGTACAACCTTTTGAATGTGCTTACAGCGTGCTACGTCACCCTGCGCGCTCATTAGTGCACACCGGTCCTACATTCCGATTTTCATACAGGGCCCATTCGACAATTACAGCTTGACGAAGCTTTTGTGAGTTGGTTGCCCCAATGAATTGTGCTTGGGCAGTAGGGCAGTATATCTTTCAAATTCTCCACTCTAACATCCCGCCGATGGGCGCAGACTGCACGTTTTTATTTTGTCTTTTCGCGCACGGTACTTGTTTGGTAGAATTCGCCGCACTGCGCCTCTGTTGGCCGCGAATGAATTTGATGAGAAGTTCTTACTTTGGTTTAGGCATCTCATCCGTCTTGCGCATTGATATCTTTTGTAAGAAGGATGATCGATGAGATATCAGGGTTCGCAACACTCTACCCATTCTCCCTTCCTCTTCTGCTGTCATCTTGTTTGAAGTTCATTCTGCTCAAAGAAGAAAGTGAGTATTGTCGTCCCTCTGCAGCTTTTCAAACTTTCATTCTAACCTTTCTCTCTTTCTATTTTCTACCACCACCATCCTATCCTTGTCATTAGATAGACGCTCATACTTTCCTTTGTTGAGCATCATCCATTCATACATCTAAGACAAATTCCTCTTATACCATATTCATAATGCCTTCTCTACGTGATTTCGATCAAAAAGCTTTCGGTGGTATTCCACTTGACACGTACAAGCCTGTTCCAGGTTTGAAGTTGTCTTCTACCAGCCTCACAGCTGAACAAAAGAAGCAATTGCAATACAACATCAACTTGATGCGCGATTCAATCGTCTTCTTCACTGCCAGCGGTGCTGCTCGTGGTGTCTCTGGCCACACTGGTGGTCCATACGATGTCGTCCCAGAAGCTGCAATCTTGTTGTCTTTATTCGAAACCGAAGGACCAAGCAAAATCGTTCCCACCTTGTTCGATGAAGCAGGTCACAGATCCGCTCTCGTTTACTTGCGTGCCGCTTTGGACGGACATCTAAAAGCAACAGATTTGCTCAACTACCGTCGTGCTCATCACGAAGGTGGCCCTCCAGGTTTGCCAGGTCACCCTGAATTGAAATTCACACCCGGTGTTGAATTCAGTTCAGGTCGTTTGGGTCACATGTGGCCAATGGCAAACGGTGTTGCATTCGCAAACAGAGACAAAATCACAATCTTGCTCGGTTCAGATGGTTCTCAACAAGAAGGTGACGATGCCGAAGCAGCTCGTTTGGCCGTCGCTCAAGATTTGAACATCAAATTGTTCATTGATGATAACGATGTCACCATTGCCGGACATCCTTCCGAATACTTCAAGGGATTCTCCGTCGCCAAGACTTTGGAAGGTCACGGATTGCAAATCTTCCACGCTGAAGGTGAAGATTTGGACTCCTTGTTCCCAGCAATGATGAAGACCTTGAACGCCAAGGGACCTGCTGCTTTGATCACAAAACGTAAGATGTGCCCTGGAATCAAGGGTCTCGAAGGTACAACACACGGACACGATGTTATCCCTCTCGAGAAGGCTTACGCATACCTCGAAGAGAAGGGATACAACGATGCTGTCAGCATCTTGAAGAACATCAAACCTGATGCAAGCCCACTCAAATTCATTGGATCAAGTAGCGACAAGGGAGCTAACCGTAGCACATTCGGTGAAGCTGTCAATGGCGTTTTGGACAAATTGAGCGCACAAGAGAAAGCTGAAAAGATCTTGGTTATCGATTCTGACTTGGCTGGTTCTACCGGTTTGGCAGCAATCAAGAAGAAGCACCCTGACATTTTCGTCTCTTCTGGTATTTGCGAGCGCGGAAACTTCAGCGCTGCTGCCGGTTTCGGTTCCTTCTTGCCAAAAGGTGTTTACCGCACTGGTGTTTTCAGCACATTCTCTGCTTTCTTGGAAATGGTTATCTCTGAAATCACAATGGCACGTTTGAACTTCTCCAACGTTTTATGCCACTTTTCCCACTCTGGTGTTGATGAAATGGCAGACAACACTTGCCATTTCGGTTTGAACAACTTGTTCGCCGATAACGGTTTGCCAGACGGTCACACCACCAGATTGTACTTCCCAGCTGATCCTCAACAAATGACAGCATGTGTTGAAAAGACAATCTGGGATGAAGGTCTTCGTTTCATCTTCTCCACCCGTGCCAAGGTCCCATGGATCACCAAGGAAAACTCTGACGAACGCTTCTACGGATCTGATTACAAGTTCGTTCCCGAAAAGGATGAATTCATCCGTAAGGGTACAAAGGGAGCTGTCGTTACCTTTGGTGATTTGACATACCGTGCCGTCAGCGCCGTTGATGAATTGCGCAAGGAAGGTCACGATATCGCCTTGATCAACAAGAGCACACTCAACATTGTCGATGAAGATGCAATCAAACAATACGGATCTTTGCCATTCGTTATTGTTGTTGAATCTTTGGGTGTTAACACCGGTTTGGGATCCAAATTCGGATCATGGCTCTTGCAACGTGGTTTGACACCCAAATACGCTCACTACGGTGTCAACAGAGAAGGATCCGGTGGTTTGTGGGAACAAATCCCATACCAAGGATTGGGAAGTGAAGAGATCAAGACTGCAATCAAGAAATTCCTCTAGATGGATGAATGATTGTGACCTTTTTTACCTTCTGTCCCGTTTCTTATTGATTTGAAATCTTCTCTATATAAAACCTTACCATTTGTTATATGATTGTGTACCTTTTTGATAAAAATGGAAGAGAAATAAAAATAGTTTTTGTACATAGAGCTTTTTGTTGTGTGCAGTGTGATTGGGTGAGGTAATGCTTTGATGTTACAGTGTACTTCTTCAATAGAATAAACCTTGTGTATTAATAAGAAGCGCTTTCTCGGAAAGAAAACACAGTATAGTGTACATAATCTTATCAATAAAGATGAAGAACAATTAGCCGGACCGCTGCTTGGCCGCACCGATGGCCGGCATGGGCACACAGCAGAAGCAACACAGGCACAGCTAGGCGCGCGTGGGCACTCGACTGGGAACAGCATGAGCTATTTTCCAAATTTCGGCTAGGATCGGTGGAATGAATGAAATCAGTAAGGGAGGGAGAGAGAGAGCAAAGGCCGTTTACTCTTACATAAGTAGAATGAACCTCTCAAGGAGTAGAGCAAGCAGATCTAATCGTTTACACAGGTAAATGACGGAATTCTCCGTTCTGTTGTCTGTCGATTGCCGGCGATCTTTCCCATAAGAACAACTCATACGTCACAAAAATTCAGCCCAGCTAAAGGTAGATTAATGGAGCCGGTTCTCACAATTAATGCATGCAGCACGGCGTGGGCCGTGTATTTTGAAGGGTCGTTCATACGTTCGTTCACGCACGGAATGAATTATTTTATATAGATTAAACGGAATTTCGGTTTGATTGGGTGTGAGTGATCTCATGTGTGTCTTTTTCTTGAGGCTTTTTTATTTTTCTTCACGCAACAATTTCCCCTTGGGCCTTTCCTGAATGACTGAGTAAAAAATAAACCGGCTCACCGCCCAAACACCGCGAGAAAAAAATCCACTTCGGATAAGTTAAACACGGCGGCGGTGGAACGGTCAAGGCGTAAGAAAGAGTGGTAAAATGCCTTTGAAATGCACATCTGAATTTATTTTATGCCCGTGGACTATCGTGTACTAATATAAAATTTAATCTATTCATCCATCCACACACACACTTAAAGCCAGTTCCTTGCTTGACGTCACTGGTCTATTGCCTAAACCTTAGCATTCACAATTCCCTCTAAAAGTTTTCCTGCTTTGTGTTTTAAAGCTATTATTCTAAAGGCACTTTTTCACTCTTCCAACTGTTCTGTTTCAATTCTGACAGAATATTACATCTCGTACTTTTTTATCACGATAACTTTGGGTGATCAAACGCATGCTTTCAAGCTTTTCTTGGTTGGATAACGTGCAAACAAACATATACATCACACAAACAAAACCAAATCATATCATTCGCTTCATTCTCCTCAACATCACCATCACGATTTAACGATCTCAGATCAATCATCTCAAGCGCAAATCTCTTATCAGTGCCTGAAAGTTTAATCGTTTGACTGTACGAGAATATCGTGTGATCTACAACAATTCAATCATATGCAACAGGAGGATTTGCTGGACACCAATCAACATCCATACCCTTCCCCTGTACATATTCCGCTCCCTTCTCACGTCAGATCAAGAGCTTCCACCACTGGATCAACTAAAGGGCCATTCACTGTAGACGCTGGCGGAGGTCAAAAGGAAGAAAGTGCTCATTTTAACAATTCTTCTTTGGATGATCGTGTATATACTTCCCCAAGATCAACTCCGTATATTCCAAACGATTTTGCTTTTTTATCTGCCTTTTTAGCTCATCAACGTCAACTTCATCAACAACACCACAAATCTGATCGATCGCTCGAGATGTTTCCACAACAAGATCATACCAATCAAAGGCCTGTAATGATGCCTTCTTCAGACGGCAATCTTCATCATCCTTTGCATAGTCCTTATTCTATGGCACCACCTGGACAGATGAATAACAACAGCATGGCATCAGGTTGGAATCAAAATCCGTCCAATGGGTTACCTGCAGGCATGCATCCTGGCAATGCAGCAGCTGCTTTATCGGCTCAACAACAAGGTATGTCTCTTTTATCCCAAGCATTACAACAAAATCTTGCCCGTCAACAACACAGTCAGCAGCAGCCAATTCAATCGATGAGCTCTTCGCCTACGAATATGTTCCCGCCATCTTCCAACAGTTTGTCAAGCATGTATGGTATGGGTCATCCTAGTGCAGCTCAGCCTGTTGGTACTTCTCTGAGCAATGGACATGGATTTTTGAGTCACCCTCACTCTCGTCAGCAAAGTGAAGGTGGCCCTCTGTCTGGAGCAACAAGTGCTACTGGTTCTAGAGCGCATTCTCCAGGACCATTGCAGAACCATGTTCAAGACGTTGGCCCTTCTTCGATGATGTCAAACGGAATTGCAGGGATGAGTGGCGGTGCACCATTAGGCAATGGATTCATGCCCCAATACGATAATAATGGAAATTTGTTGGGATCTGCACCGTCACAAAATCATACGTACAATAATCAGATGTACAACAATTTGCCGGCTCATGCTATTCAACCAAGTTCATCAATGTCTTCGTTTGACTTTGGTCAAATGTACCCTGCAGTCTCTCACTCTTCTCCGGCGGCCAAGAGTATTAGCACAAGTTCAAATGCATCGAATGCCAAGAAAGTAAGAGCGAATGGAGATCCCAGCAGAGAAAATTCAGTCGGGGCAAATACGATGATGAACGCTAACAATCCTTCAACCGCTACAGAACCACAAGCGATTCCTGCCAATCGTGCTCGAAGTGGATCAGCTGACTTAGATGCTTTAGATGCTGATGAATTGGGAAATGGCGACCCGGATGAGATGGCAAAGAAAGATCCGTTAGCAACGCAAGTTTGGAAGATGTATGCAAAACAAAAGGCATCATTAGCAAACGGAGCTAGGATGGAGAATTTGACTTGGCGAATGATGGCAATGACGTTACGAAAGAAGAAAGAACAAGAAAGACTTGAAGCAGCCGCTGAAGCTAATGGAGCAACTGATTTGCAAACCCCAAGTTCTGAAAGAGGTCGTACGAGTAGCTTTACAGATGATAGTCTCGGATTAAGCTTACCAACGTCACCTAATACTGCCGTCTCGCAAATCGCATCTCGACGTGCAAGTGGTTCATCTGAAGATGCTAAACAAGGCCAGAACAATGTAGACATCAGCCGAGGAGCATTAAAAGGTCATCTTCAAGGGCTATCAACTATATCCGGCAAAACTCCAGAAAGCGCAAACGTTTCATTTGTTCCTACGATCGGTAAGGGTAAAACACGATTTGCCGAAGTTGCACAAGAAGATGAAGAACGTGGAAGAAGAGGACGAAGCTCTCGCACTCCGGACAGCAACGGCACAGGAACAGGTACCAATCCGGACGAGGATGCGTTGATGGAATGGAGAGCCAAAAGCAAAAGTCGTTCAAGATCTCGCTCAGTCAGTGCGATGGATTGGCGTGGTGCAAGCCGATCTCGCTCTCGTGCCCCGGCTAGTGGATTGAATACGATCGAAGATGAAGCCTTTAATGAATTCAGTCAATCTCTACCTTCTGCAGCTGGTTTCAGTCTAAGTGATCTTGTTGCACTTGGTGGACAATTTTCCGACTTTTCTTCAATGGGTCCGCTATCATTCGATACTGGAGCAGATCAACAAGCGAACGGAATGGGTACAATTCAAGATCAGCAACCAAACGCAGCAAACTTGCCGCCGGAACAGCTTTCCAGAATGGCACGCAAGGCTCATATGCAACAAGCATTCAAGAGTGCAGCCCACAGCGATCTATTTGATTCGTACACAGCTGGACCTGGACCTGCAGCACCATTGACGGCTGGAGTAGACGATAGAAATGTACCTTTCTTCTACGGAGGAGGTCGGAAGTCCAGTATGGAGATGTCAACGATCGGAGCGGCAAATATGTTAGGAGCTCCACTGTCAACGTTAGGTAGTATCCCAGGAATCGCGGATTACATTGGACATTCAGCCAATCAGCATCCCGAGTACGGTTTCTTGCCCCGTTTGGTTCGTAAGACCAGTTTCGATCATAAAGTAAAGGAACGCAGTGTCTCACGTCCGCCTAGAGGACATGATAGAAATGACGCTTCCTCGTCCAACAATCGCAAACGTCCTTATGAACCTTCTCCAGCTCGTCCACCAATCTCTGTTGATGAACGTATCGCTGCCGGTCTTTCACGTACTTTGCCTTCGTTTGCCTCCCAGACAGGTGGGTTCTTGTCCGCTATTCCTTCTACTTCATTTGATTTCAGCGTCCCGCCATTCAATGTACCGCGCATGGATGATCCTGCCAATTTACTCTCTGGTGCCGGAAGTGTCGTGAATTCGTCGGGAACTAGTCCTACATCTCTCTTCCAGCAATTGGCTGCTTCAACTGGAGGAGCTCCTTCAGAAGCAGGGGATGTAGGATCCCAAATGAATCAACAACCAGATATCAATCAAATCATGCAAATGTTTTATGGTTCTGACGTCGCTCCCGTTCAAGAATTGCAGCCAAATGTGACGCATGTGAACCCCAATCAATTATTCGGTCAAATCACGCCGCTTGATTCGATTCCTCTTCACGCTCATGCTATGTTGAATAGTGTTGATGATGGAACTGCTTCTTCTGTATGGTCTTATAGTCCTTCTAACACAACTCAATCGCCCGGTCAAACACCACCGCCTTTTGGAACAAATTCTTATCAATCTTCGCCTTTGGCAAGCAGCTTTACCGCTGATGCCAATAGGATGAATGGCAAAGGCTATAATGCGCCTTTGACTGGAGGTCGCTCATCTGTAGGTAATGGAAGCAATGTCAAAGCCGGTCAGGATAGTAAGAAAGGAAGCAATGGAGTTGGAATCGGCCAAGGCAAAAAAGAAGGAACGAGTAAATCGGATCATGTGAGTATGGCAACTGCAGATCCACCAACGATTTGTTCGAATTGCAATACGACAAAGACACCTTTATGGAGACGTGATCCTGAAGGACAGCCATTGTGTAATGCCTGTGGATTATTCTTGAAATTACACGGAGTCGTTCGACCATTGTCATTAAAGACGGATGTGATCAAAAAGCGTAATCGTGGTGGAGCGAATAGCGCTGGAACCACGAATACGACTGGAACGCCGCTTACTTCTAAAGAACAAGTTAAAGGCGGTACAGCGGCTAATTCTCCGATCACACCGACAACCGAAGGTCCAACGAATGGTGTAAGCAACAAGGCCAAAAGCACTGCGAATGGAACTACTGGCAATACCAATCAAGGAAAGGCAGGAAGCAATTCATTGAATTCTTCTGCTGGAATCACGCCTATCGCACCTGCTTTGGCACCTGCTGATCTTAAACGTCAACGTCGTAGCGGAGGAGCAAATTAGAATTATACATTTATATTACCCTTTTTGATATCATGTTCTATATTTCAACTCTTTATAATTCTCTCATAGTATGTATATTAATGATATCGTCCTTTTCTGAGCGAATATTTACATGCGAACAAGAGCTAAAGAGGATGGTTTAATCGAAATGCCAAGTAGCTTGGAATGTACCTTTATCAAGACTATAAAAGTCAGAGAATAAGCCTGTGGTTAATAATAAACCGTTCTCCGAACAACCATCACCGCAAGATTCTTGAATTGTTGCTTGTTTTGAAACACCATTTGGCGCGGTGATTGTGATTTTACGTCCACATGGTTCTGTGATTTGATTGAAAAGGTTACCATCGATTCCCACAAGAGGTTGATCGGCAGGGAGGGTAGTTCCGCTATAAGGAGGGAAGAGTATGTTAGACAAAAGACATTCTCTTTGGAAGACACTTTTACTCACCATGCAGAAGTGCCGTCAAAGTTTGACCATTCTGCTGTTCCTGTCAAATCTCCAGTAGGTGGGTTGTCACGACGGTTCAAAGGAGAAGCAGAAACTGCGCCAATTGCGGCCAAAGCCAAGACAAAGATTGAAGCTGGTTTAGCGATCATGTTGAGTAAGTATTAGTGAGTGAAGAAAGTTGTGGAACTTGTGGTGATTGATTTGAGTTGGGAAGAGAAGAAATAAAACAATTGGAAATGTCATCATTTTATACCATTCGCATTCTTTATAATCTTTTCTAATGTTCTCATATAGCGGACCATTGTTGTTCGGATTACCGTGGATTATGACGATGTACTCATGCGGTAATACTCCACCATTGCTAATGATACAGCTTCCATACGAGCATAAGCATAAATGTTGTCCGTCTGTCCGATATTTTGGAGCATGAAAGACGCCGAATTAAATTATCCGCTTGTCACGGAATCCCGATTTGTATTTTAGTGACATACGCTTAATAGTACGCACGCTAAAGGCTGTGAAAGGGAGATCGGGGGTTACACAACGGGCACAAGGCTAATTAAAGTTCAGAAGAATCAATGCATCATTCTCTCTTACCACTACATCAGCCCGATAACACAATTGCCAAGACTCCATGGAGCACAATGAACGATCACTCAATAGCTTCTTCGGCTAATCTGGGAATGTTGGCAAACTTATCGATCGATAAAGAAAGCAGTAGTATGGATGAAATATTACACGCTTTCCGACCAGAATCAATTTGGAAAGATCGTGCATTGACAATCGTTAGACTAGCTAAACGGGTACAAACATCATCAGCAGAATCAAACGACTTCTCCAAAGAATGTATCCTGTCTATTCAATCTGCATTGAAGTACCACAATAGCGACCAAAGCCAAGCTTTTGCAGCAATTCGTTTCATTTCAGGATTGTACACATTCGCACCACAACAAGCTCACAAGATCTTATTCGACCACGATGTTTTGGACCTAGCACTGAGCTCTGTCACAGATACAAAAGATCAACAATCATTCACCATCAATAGCCTGGCAGTCGCTGAGCTACTCTGTCTCGCTGCATCTTATAATGAAAGCAGGAAGAAGATCGTAGAGGTGTCAAATGAATCACCTACTGAAGATGCACCCCAAGCAAAGATTGTAGAGGTCACTGAGGAAGATGAGTTGCGAGCTTCAAGAGTGCCTATGGAATGGCTCGTCAGTCTAGTAGAGCGGACAGAGTTGGAAAACCCACCAGCTACGTCAATGCTATCAAAAGTATCTTTGTTAGCTTCATTGGCACTTCACAAACTCACGAGAGTGGGAAAAGCTCCCACTAAAGGAGATGCAAAGGTTATGGAAGGAGGACTTGAAGGTCTACCGAAAGACAAAGATGCCGAAGAAGCTGAGGAAAAGAAACAAGCCGAAGAAGATGCGTTCTTGAACGAGATGTGCAGGAGACATATTCTTCTGGGCAAAGAGGCTGAAATAAAGAGCTTTGCCGAAGCAGGTGATTCTGCAATTGATCTTTCTTTAAAGAAAGAACTTGCTAGGCTCTGTCAAGTTTCTGCCATTGAAGGCTTGTCGTATCTGTCTCTGCAGCCAGTATATCGACATTCGATCGCGAATGATACGGATTTATTAAAGGCAATCTGTAATTCGGCAAAGGATGCAACTCAACTTGGGGATACGAGGACGTTGTTTCCTTCGCGAGATGCAGAGAAGAGCAAAGAGTCGGCAAAAAGCTCATATGAGCTAGACAAGCTACTCGACCCTAAAACGATGACTGGTGCGGAGGAAGCTCCCGATACGGCAATGCAGCTTGGTATCGCTTCTTTGCTAGCCAATATAATGTCTTACCCTGCTACAAAATCAAAAGAAGAACAGCAAATGGATAAATTACGACGAATGGCAAATGCACGAAACGCAGAGGGAACAGACGAAAAAGATCAATTCTTGACTTTAGATGCAATTGAAGAAAGGGTACGAAGAGTTATCAGTGTAAAAGGTATAGAAGCATTGGTTTCAATCGCAATGTCTAAGTCACATTCTGGCTCGGGCGGAGATGGTAGTGTGGCAAATCCCAGCGCTTCTGTACGTCAATCGGTAGCCGAGGCATTACTGTATGCCACAACAAGACAAGATAAGCGACAGAGAGGCTTCATCATTCAGCAAGGTGGTGCAAAGGCATTGATTGCACTGTCCAACAGCACGGTTGCTCAAGCATTGCGTTCACAAGGAGACGAAAATGTTGCCGCCACTCCATTATCATTTACAGCTATTCAGGCTTTATCACATTTGCTCATTACGGAAAATCCAGCACTTGTTTCAGCAGATCCGATCGAAGTAGTTCCATCACTTGCTTTACTCTTTTTACATGCTGATAGTAGCCGATTACAAAGATTTGAAGCTTCATTGGCGTTAACGAATGTTGCGTCACTATCACCTCAACTGGCAAATCGTATCGCTCATGCAGGATTTGCGAAAAGTGTGCTTGATACGAATGCAACCGATGCCTTTGTTGGCGCAGATCGCGGTAAAGAGTCAAAAGGCAGACTAGACGTTGGTTCAATCTTACGCGAAAGGATCTTTATGGAGGATAACGAATTGAGCCGTCGTGCTTCGTTGGAGTTATTGTGCAATCTCTTGGTCGTAGACGATGTCTTTCAACGATGGTCAGGCGAGACAGACGATGAAAATAAAATAAAATCTTCCGTAAAGAAGGATGAGAAAGAAAAGGATGAGATTATAAGCAAAAGCCGAGCTGCTCGTGATTTGACCTTTTTGATTGCTCTTTGTGCTCCTGCAGGCATTGATGAAGCCGGTAAAGAGAGTGGGCTGAAATTACGAATGGCTGCCGGCGGAGCGATTGCAACGTTATGCAGTTCTGCTTCTGCATGTGCACGAATTCTTTCGTTAGAGCCAAGGATTATAAACAAGATTGCAAAATTGATTGATCCGATGATTGAAGTCAAACAAGTTGATCAGATATCCGAAATTTCAGGAGAGGATGACAAAGGTGATCCGGAAGAAGATGCACGATTGCACAGACAAGATATAGAGAGTGATCCCCTAGGTTCTGAACATGGCCAATGGCAATTAGCTTTACGAGGATTGTCATGCATAGAGTGTTTATTGCAATACGTCGATTGGATTCGTGGCCAAGGCACAAACGATGCAACGGCCTACAAACGTGCTATCTCTGCTTCTGGTTTGGTCGAAGCCGTCAAATCGATCGCCAAAAGTGGTACAAAAGCGTTGAAAGAGAACAATCCGTCAAAACCGATCAAAACATTACAGATGCAAGTGACCAAACAAGCATTAGAGCTGCTCAAGATCATTCAGCATTTAGGCTTGTTGGAAAGTTAGATAAGCAGAAACGATAGATTTTTACAATATGTATTTTACACAACCATCAACGAATGTACAAACATATTTCTTTTTAGTAGTAAAAATCACAAAAGAGATCCTCGCAGACCGCGTTGGAATGTACCAACACTACCGCCGCTTTCAACCAATCTGGACATGAACGATTCATCATTTGGTGTAGACCACATTCTGCCTTCTTTTCGTGCAACGTCAAATAGAGCGCCAGCTTCTTTGCGTGTTAGAACAGCATTACTCATATCCCAAACGTTCAATTGACATTCTTTGACGATCGAGAGCATTTCATCGTTCAATTTGGCATATGGATGAAGGTCTGCATTCAAACCCGGCAAGGCAAAACGCATCTCATCGGGAATGGGCCATTTAGTGTTGGAAAGACTCATTGCAGTTAATGATTTTCCCAATTGAATTCCTCCAAAGCTTCCCGTTCCGGTAGTTCGTAAACTGGCCTGAAGCGTTCTTGGCACAGCAAGCTCGTAGGATTCCAATTGACGGTAATCAGGATCTCTGTATAAGCTTTTACTGAACAATCCTTGAGCGCCATCAGCTGCTAATAGTACTGGTACGCTGCGTTGCTGAACAATCGTACGCATTGTGATCTCGAAGACCGTCTGTAGTGCATCGGGTGAGGTGTCTTTTTGGAGACCTTGTTGAATGACTGATACTAGATTGGCCCCCTTCTCGATCTTTCCTCCACGATCGTCAAGTGTGAATGGTCCATCTTCCAATGTGATCTTACTCAAGTGATCTTTGTTCACACTAAGAATGCGTTGAAGGATGTGTTGAGTCAGCTCTGGTTGGAGATAGACTTTGTGCTTTTCACTGTATGCATAGGGAGATGAGCTGTCCACAAATGTGAGCGATTTTGGAAGATAGATAACCAGCCAAGACGATTCCAGCGCATACGAGAAGGCTTGCAGCATCAAAGTAGAGATTCCGTATCCAAGCGGCGCATTGAGGACAGTGTTGACCTCGGCAGGAGAAGAAGGTTTTGATCGTGCGTTATCCAACATATCCAGCACTTCCAAAGTCAGTGGCCGAATCAGTGTTCGAGGACGGGATTCCGATCCGAATTGTTTTGCCAGCGACTTTGGTAAGCCGAATTGTTGAAATTGAAGAGCATCCCAAGTTCGTTTACTCCAAGCAACCACTTTGTAAGCATCTTTTGCTGTAATCATTTCAGGAAGGAATTCTGGCAATTCACTCATTTCAGCTTTAGGTTGTGCGAATGGACTGTCTCGCGATAATCCTAATGCAGAAGGATCACTTGCACCACTTCCACCTGATCTAGCTCCTTTACGTTTTGTCGATGCTGCATCTGCACTTTTTGGGGTTTTTCGTACAACTGATGCAGATTTCTTCTTTTGTGCCGGTGCTACTTTCTTCTTTTGTACTGCTCCAACGGTCGCTGATGTACTGAATGGAGCTCTTGTTGCGAGTGTCATACGAGATGGACCTGCTTCGCGACCAAGCAGGCCGCTGACATTGAAGGCTAGACTAATTGTCCCTCTTTGTGTCGCCATTGCGCTATTTGAAGATGGTGATGGATATGATCAAGATCATTCTTCGAAAATGCAAAATGTGCTGCTACTCCTTCTTCTGCCGCGAAGAATGAGAGTGAAAAAGGCGCTACTTTTATTACACGTGCACGCTGACACATGCATTTGCCTCCCGCACCTTTGTTATCGCGTTGATTCTATTCAATTGTTGATTAATTGTAACCTTTTTGAGGAAGGAGGGCGTAAAAGACAGCCAACGTGCCCTAATTCATATAAGCATGGCTGATACTGCATCAATAAGTCAATTACGCTCAAGCCATTCTCATGCATGAAGCATAAGCACCCCGCTTCATTTTACTCCAATATGAGAACCGTAAGAAAGCGGTCCGAATTGTGAAGGTCAGTGCAAGAATACAAACATTTGCTGGCATTCGGATCAAACATACCTTCCCTCTTCACTTCCTTCACCTCATCTTATCCAGCCCTTGTACGAAAAGTTGTGAAAGATGAGCCCTGACAAACACTTTTATCCTCTTCGCTCTTCTGAATCTGCTCATCCTATCCGTCGAATTAATACTCGCGGTGTGGAACAAGCTCGTGTTCAAGAATTCAATAGCGATCAATGGTCGAAATGGAATATCAATTCTGTTTTATTCGAAGACAGAAGGGATGATGAAGAAGTGATCAAGATGGGACTGTGGGTCCCAAAAACAGGTACAAAACCTAGCTTTGAGGAAGCAATCAAACATGAATTTGAACCTGTAAAGAAAGGTCAAAAATTCGGTCCAAGTTGGTCAAATCATTGGGTCAAAATTGAAATCAATGTACCAGCCGAATGGCGTGACAAAGACTGGGTTCAACTTGAATTCGATCCAAGCTGTGAAGCAATGGTATTCGATCAACATGGTCTGCCTTTACAAGGAATCACAGGAGGTTGGGACGGTCGCAGAGTCGATTTCCCACTCAAGCCAGAGGTGCGCAAGGGTGTTTTATACTACATTGAGGTGACATGTAATGGAATGTTTGGGATCGGTAATTTCAGAGAAGGTGATCCTGATCCGGACAGATACTTTGAATTGGCATCAGCTGCAGTTGTTGTCAAAAGACCTGAGGCATGGCACTTGCTGTGGGATTACTTCCTCTTGCAAGGATGCATTCGTGAAATGCCAAAGGATACCGTCTTACAAAATCAAGCATTGTATGTGATGAATCAAATCCAAAACACATTCCGCAACAATGACTTGTCCACAATTGGAAAATGCCGTAAAATCGCAGAAGAAATTTTGGGCAAAGATTGGTCCAAGAAGGGTTCCAAATTATACCAAGAAGGAAATGTCTTCCACAAGGATGATCACAAGATCTGGGCAGTCGGTCATACACACATCGATTCAGCATGGCTTTGGCCTTTCTCTGCAACTCAACAAAAGATTGCTCGTTCTTGGAGTACTCAAATGGATTTGATGGACCGTTATCCTGAATACAAGTTCGCTGCAAGTACAGCACAGCAATACTGGTGGCTGGAACAACTTTACCCGAAGCTCTTTTCAAAGTTGCAAAAGTATGTCAAAGAAGGCCGCTTCATTCCGGTCGGTGGTACTTGGGTGGAGAATGATGCTAATTTGCCAAGTGGTGAAGCATTTGTACGACAATTCTTATACGGACAACGATTTTTCAAATCTCGATTTGGCTCGAGAACGAACATTTTCTGGCTTCCGGATACATTCGGTTATAACAGTCAAATTCCACAATTGGCACGCTCGTGTGGCACAGAATATTTCTTCACTCAAAAATTGAGTTGGAGTAACATTAACAGATTCCCTCACAATACAATGATGTGGACAGGTTTAGATGGAACACAGATCATTACCCATATGACACCCGTCAACAACTATGACAGTATGTGTGGTGTAGACGACATCCGCAGAGGTATGACAAACAACCAAGACTTGAACGTTCAACCAACTGCGCTCCTGCTCTACGGAAAAGGTGATGGTGGCGGTGGTCCCAATGAAGTCAATATTGAAAACCTTCGCCGTGCTCGTGCTACGTACAACAATGGCTACACTGACATGCCAAAGGTTGGCTCTGATACATCTCCTTTGGAATTCTTTGAGAATATTCGCAAGATTACCAACGATGGAGAAAAGCTTGCAACATGGAATGGTGAAGTGTATCTTGAATTCCATCGGGGTGTATACACGAGTCATGGTAGCATCAAACGTTGGAACAGAAAGTTGGAGATTCTCTTGCATCAGTTGGAGTGGGTTGCAACAATGGCAAGCTTGCGTTCTTCTGATTACAAGTATCCCAAGGAAGAGATCGATCACCTTTGGGAGCCTTTCCTCTTGTGCCAATTCCACGATGTCTTGCCTGGATCATCTATCCGTATGGTGTATGATGATGCAGAGGGCATTTATGCGGATGTAAATGCAAAGGCAATGAAATTGCTACAGAAAGCAACATCAATCTTGGGATCGGGTAATGGTCAAGCCATTCCTGTCGCTATCAACACCCTTGCTGTCCCAAGAAGAGAGTTGGTTCACATTGATACAAAGGCATTGTCAGTTGCATCTAACAAGGATGCACTTCTGGCTAGTGCCGTTCAGCAGACATCTGATGGTGTTTTGCTCTTGCTGGAAGATGCAAAAGGATCCGGTACTGCAAAGCCATCTCCATCGCCTGCTAGCGTCATGCGCACCGTAGAGGCTGTTCAAGTTGAAGAGACCGCTCATGGCTCATTCGCTATGCGTAACAATGCTGTTTCTATCAATTTGAAGGACGGCAGAATCAACAGTGTGCAAGTGTTAGCCAGTGATGGCAATTGGTTAGAATTGATTGCTTCGGGAAGAACTGCCGGCCTTTCTATTTGTCAAGATTTCCCAACATCATACGATGCATGGGAGACAGAAATCTACGCAACAGACACAACTGAAGAATTGCAATTCAACACTGCTCGCATCACAGAGCGTGGTCCATGGCGCGCGGCTATGGAGCTGGATTATAAGTTTGGCCAAAGTTCCGTAACGATTGCTTTGAGCTTGGATGCTATTCCTGCATCTAACTTGGCTGCTGCAAGTGGAAGCCAATCTGCTGCTAAGCTTGCTCGCTCTTTGATCAATTTCGATGCCAAGGTTCATTGGATGGAGAAGCATAAATTCTTACGCTTTGAAATTCCAACGATCTTGCGTTCCGACTCTGCTTCTTATGAGACGCAGTTTGGTATCACGAAACGTCCCACATACCGCAATACAACCTGGGATGCTGCCAAATTTGAGGTGTGTGGACACAAATTCTCCGATTTGTCCGAATCTAGCCTTGGTTTGGCCATCGTTACGGATTCCAAGTACGGCTATTCCGTTGAAGGTGGTTTGATGCGCTTATCACTTTTGAAGGGCGCCACTTATCCAGATGCACATCAAGATGAGGGTGATCACATTATCAAATTTGGACTGTATCCTCACTTGAACGTCTTGGAAGCATCTGATGTGGTTCATGTAGCACGAATCTTTAATGAGCCATTGCAATTTGGTGATGGACTCTTGTCTTACTCAGTTGCAGAACAAGCACTTGAAACAGAAATGCCTTTCACACTTGATGTGCCCCGTGCCGGTGTACCGCAAGCTGTAGTATTTGACACGATCAAGCGAGGTGAAGACGATTTCGAATACTATGGACAAAAAGCTAGCGGTGAGACTACGGTCATCGTTCGACTATACGAATCTTTGGGCAGTCATGCCAATGTGGTCATTAACTGTAAGCACTCATTCAAGTCTGTTACCCGTGCAAATATGTTGGAAGATGATCAAGAAGACTTGGACTCAAGTTTGCAGGTTCGAAACACATCTGATGAAGGACAAAAGGTCGCTTTGAAACTTCGACCATTTGAGGTTGTCACCCTGAAGTTCCGTCTCTAAACTCTATCTTTAATTAACGATCAATTCATTACTGTGCATAAATGACATTTTATTTTACTCATCACATACATAAAGTAGAGAGATTAATAAGGTATTTGAATTTACAACTCATCTTCATCATCATCATCTTTGGAACTGAAACCGTACCATGAAACAGTTCCAACCCCGAGAAGAGCGGTGATCAAACAAGCAACGAATGTGCCAACCGCATTTGCAGTCCAACCGGATGTCAGCGGTGTAGGACCAGCAGGCAAGGCGCCAAAGTTTGTCAATGATTGAAGACCACCAGCGTTACCGGTATAAGGCAATCCTCCTTGTTGACATTGTTGATACATGTAAGATGGTACGTTCAAGTTTTGTTGAATTTGTTGTGGTGCTTCAACAACAACCATTGCCAAACCACTTGTCAAATGGAAGTCGATATGACAATGCAAGAACCATGCTCCTGGATTATCAGCTACGATACGTAAAGATGCACTTCCACCTCCGGGTATCAAAACTGTATCACGTCGCATTGGATTTGCTTGATTTTCTGTTTTGGGAGGATTGATGGTTGGATCATCTGAAGTGATATCTTGACTTTTATGGACTACTTGGAAATGATGGCCGTGTAAATGGAAAGGGTGATTACCTGTATCCAAATTGATGATCTCGATTTCAAACACCTTCAAATGATCCACAACAATTGCATTGGAGTTGGGTCCGTACACTTGCGCCAGACTTGACTCATTCGTTGGCATGCTCATTGCGGTGAATAGAGTTGGAGTAAGTGCACTGACGTAGGATGTTCCATTAAAAGCAGCATAATTCTTTCCGTTACTGTACGTTGAAAAATCAAAAGATTTGACAAATGTGACATCAGCAGCAAGCTGCGGTTCAACAATGACGGGCACTAAAGCTGTATCATCAAAGTATTCATAATCGATAGTTGGTCTATCTGATCCCATCGGATTACCTTCCTTGTACGAAATTGTTGAAGTGAGATTGAGTTGCAATGTAGGCGGTACTGCATCGTACATGCCTGGATCCAAATTGACATGGATTGGCCAATTTTGAGTGGTATCATTTCTTGCAGTAACCAGGACGGAGTATCGTTGAGCAACAGAAAGAGAGATAGCATCTACCGGAAATGCTTCCATGTCCACACCATCAGCTTCGATAATGCTCATATTGTGTCCTTCGATCCAAAAGTGGAACATTGACAAAGCGGCCATGTTGATCAAACGCAATCGATATGTTTTACCTGGCTCAAAAGACAGTGTTGCATTCTCATTGTAGCCTGGTAAGTATTCACCATTTGAGCCTTTTGCAGTATGGGCAAAGTATACCAAACCAGAATTAGGAACAGGTTCAGCTCCAGTTGGGTTTTTGACATTGAGGAATTCGTTTTGGATCAAATATTGATGTTCCTGATGATACCAATCTGCTAAAAGGATGGTAAAATCATCGTCATACTTGTAAGGTTCATTATCGGCATGAATGATTGAAGGTGTTCGTAATCCGTCTACGTATTGACCGTCATAATGGCCGTGTGTCCAAAAAGTTCCCCATTGTGCTTGATGACCGGCTGGACTGAGAGGAGAGTTGAGTGGTTGATATGCAATCGATCCTCCATCAGGGATTGGACATTGCGTGACAGCAGCAGCACCATCGAAGAAGCCAGTGTTGTTGAAGAACATTCCATGAGAATGCAGGGCTGTTGATCTTCCATCGTTGAATGCGTTTTTGAAGTTGATGGTGAATGAATCTGATTGATTTAGATTGATGACCGGAGGAGGATAGACACCGTTTATGCCGATCGCTCTTCTGGGATATTGACCATCCAAATTTACGTTATCCACCCAGCCAACGTTCCAATCATATGTCACATTGGCAGCTGTAGCTAATGGCATTAAGGAGTAAAGCAATGCTACCAAAGCATACATTTTAGGGGGAGATCGCATCATTGTCAACCTTGAGGGGAGTTGATGATGAGAAGAAAGAGAGAAAAGACTGATGTTTAAAAGTGATGAGCTGTTTTTCTTCTTTAGCTATCTTTTGTGTATGAGGCATTTACACATTCAGCCCGGCGGAGAAAGGTTTGAATTGAATGCAATTTACGGCGGTATGATGTTATCCGATGAATTAAAAAGATGAGGGAGATTTTGCATCTCTTTGGACCTGCATGAGCATACTGTTCACAAAATGTCAAACGATTTGAAGTCTTCTTTTGACACAATTCTGTCAGATCAGGTACAAGACCTGCAATAAAGTCTCGTGTTAGAATGCATGATAATTGAAAATGCCTCGCCGAAGAGAAGAGAGAATTGATTCTCGTCTGACATTTATTTGACAATAATCTTCTCATTTGTTCATGAGCGAAAAGACAGGGTGAATGCCCAACAATGGTAAGAGGATAGAAAAGATGGATAATCTGATAACGAATCACCGGCACTTGACCAGTTTACGCTTTAATTTTTCGCGTCTTTTAAACTAAAGGCTAAACCGGCGGGGTTTTTACCAAGGTAAACGGAGAAGGAAATCAAGGCGAATGAACACGGCTTGGTTTGCTCCTAACATGCATCTCTTGCTCAACCGAACAATACACTCTCATTCGGCTGTGGCTTGAGTGTTGATCTGATAGTATATAAGACAAAAGATACGATATACTGTAAGGTATAATGAGCAGAATCAGATGCTAATGTAATTCGATACTCACAATCCACAATGAACACAGGATCAGATCAATCATCATCACCAAATGATGTTTATATCATCAATATCGGACCTTTGTGTTCATTCGATGTTCGGACATGGAATAATACAAAAGGCGCCTAAGAAGTATTCACTCGAAAGCTGGTGCCCCTTTTGATGCACAAGAAGTCGAGGTAGAGGAGGCTCACCCCTTTTTTTTCCGATTGGCCGCCCACATGTCTTGGCAAACGGTATATCTTAGGTCATCAGAGTATTTTTGGAGGCAGCTGATTCTTCCCTGCGAAATGAATGAGTGAAAAGCTTGTATGAATTAAGCTCACCATGCAACTCTGACCTCGGACAAAAATTAATAAAGTCTTTCATGTCGATCTAGGAGATCAAAACTCGATCATATCCTTCACTAGTTAAACATAGAATTCCTGTTCTTATAAATAGATCAAGTGGAATATTCGAGAGTTTCTCTGCGCAAATTGATTCAATTCGATTTTACATCATTTAAAGGAGGTCCAAGCAAGGCGAAGAGTATATACTGGAATGAAAAGGAGGTCTCTACGCCATCATGAATATGAATCAAATGTACCTGACAGTGAGTATATACTCAAAGTTATAGCAAGGGTCTGATCTTATGATCTCCTGATCCGGGCGTCTAGGGTTCAGAAGAACGCATGGCGCAATGTAGTGGATGATCAAGAAGATGTCTTGAAGTATTCTGGTTGCATGGAATAAAGTATAAAAAGACGAATCAATGCTTTTTCCAAAGTCCCCACTTCTGCAAATTCTCTCTCCGTTTCATAATTTCCTCCAACTATCTTCATTATACATTCATTATGAAGGCCACACTCGCTTCTCTTCTTATCCTTGCAACTTCTCTCTCACTCATCAACGCAAAGGATTCCAACTTTGTTCACCTAAAAGCACGTCGTCATTGTAAAGCTTTGGCTCAAAAGACTTTTACGTTTGATGACAACGATTATGATGCAAGTAAATTATCACCTTTACTTGACGATAAAACGGCAAGTGCAGCCGGTATCAGATTTGCCGGCTTTTATGGTTTCAAGAATACGGAAAAATCCGGTGTTGAAGCAGCTTCGCCACCTAATCAAATCGTTGGTGGTGCAGTGAACGGATTGTTGGATGGTCAACATTCTATGTACGTTGCACAAGGAAATCCTCAAAATATTGATTATTTTGATTTGGAAGGTTTAAGTTTCGGTTGTACTTTGCTTACAAATGATGCCCTTGGTCTTTTACCCGGTGTTGCCCAACCATGCAAAATGACAATGACGGGTTACTACCAAGGTAAAGTGATTGGTAAAAGAACCTACAACTACCAACCTGACGGACAAACACAGTCAGATCCACAACAGGTCAAAATGACCAATCAAGTATGTCATCATGACTTCAAAGGCGTTGATAAGGTTGTATTTACAACGGACAACAAGCTGCTCAAAGCTGTAAATTTGGATAACATCATCGTTGTGCCTCATACATGTACTCAATAGGCTATTGATGGCGTTCCATTGTTCTGTGCCCAGCTTCCCAATCATACGTATTCCACTCGGCTGTTCTACATATTCTGCCTCATATCATGTGCCATTATCATATAATGTCATCTTTGTACACGTTATCATATTTCGGCGTGATCGGAGATTCAATCAAAATAAGAAAAGGCGTAAAACGGTTGCCCACCTAAAAAAACAGCGCCCATTCTCTTTCATTCCCCACAATATAAAGAGGAGGAGGACATCAAATTTATGTTGCCCTTTTCCCACCTCTCTCCTCTTTAAAATGGTTTTCAAGTTATTCTTGTGAGTTGATCAACTCAGATCAGAAAAAACAGAGCATGCTGACAGCTATTGCTCCCCCTAAAGAGGGCGATATCGGCTTGAGCCAATCATTGGAACATTCAGCTTGACTGTGATGGTGATTGGCACAACACACTTCTTCATTGATTTATTGCTGATCACAACATTCAAACAAGCGCAAGGCGATTTTCAACATTTTTATCTCTTCGTTCATTTCATTTGTTTGATTTTCACAATGCTGTTGATGACGTATGGTTTCGCAATTATACATAAACCAAACTATCATGCGATTTGCAACTTTCGTAGTTGGACATTATTGCTAAGTATGTTTTTGGGTTTCAGTGGTTCTTTCGCTTCACTTGGATTCGCTTTGGATTGGACTTTCTTTCATCAAAGTTGCATGGAGAATGTTTATTCAGCTTCAGTCGCTGCTGCGCTTGCCCATATGGAAGCACAAACGACTGTACACAAAGATGACGCCAGAGAAGAACGTTTTGATGGCGAAAGTGTATGCAAGGAAACATTTGATGGATTATTGTGTACCCAATTAATCTTATACGTTCTTATGCAAGTTTCCATCGTGATTTTATTCCTCAATGTTAATTCATTCAAAGCCACCAGGTTTGAAAAAGAGGACAAAATCAGCGCAATTCGAAAACGTAAACAATTGGCAGAACGAAATAAGAGATTGGGTGTTCGACCAAAAGAAGAAGGAGATGAAGTTGAAGGAATCAACGTTCAAGATGCAGACATTGAAGATTTGGAAGAAATGGAAAAAGGTAAAGGAAAATCTGTTACATTTGCAAAACAACAGGGTGAAAGTCCAATATCGGATTCAGATATGACGAATTTCATGTCTTCACCCAGCACGGATCATGAACGATCACCTCCCGTTGAAGGATTTTTGGGAGGAGAACATCAAAGCAAGCAACCGGCTTTACCTCCGCGAAGCAAACAATATGTATTGCCGCATTTTCACTTACCTCACTCTTCGCCATTTGCCATTTTTCGTACTCCAAAGAGTTCAATGAATGCTACTGAACGCAATCACCTATTTCAACATCCAGAATCACCTTTCTCCGCTACGATTCCCACGCCTCCGCCTGTTTGTTCGCCATTGCAAGGAGGGGAGGATGAAGATGCGATTGTGCCGATTTCACCATTTGAAGTGATGCAAAACAGACAGCAAGCTTCTACTTACTCTACCACACGCAAGAAGCCTTATCAACAATATGATCGACATGCCACGCCTCAACAAGAACATCCGATTCCATTCCCGGTCAAGCAATCAAACAGTGTACCCAAAATTATTGTTGATTATTATGACCAAGATGGGAAAGTTCATACTGAAGATCCTATCAAACGAGCTCTTAAAGCGTTCACAGCATCCAAGGATAAATGAAAAAATGCCGGCGGCATGTGTAGATATGATAGTTGTGGCTGAGTGTAAATCTTGCATGTGGAAATTGATCATCTCTTTGTTGGCTTCCCCCGATCTATTGACAGACAATATACACTGCCAATCTGCCTAAAAGAAAGCGTAAACGCGCGTGTGATAATCAAAAATAAGTGAGCAATTTTGGATTTGAATATATGCATCTTTCTTGCCGTTGAGAAAAAAGAAGAGTATGGCACGTCTGTTACGACAAGCATTCAAAGCATAATCACCCTGTCAAAAGAAAAGATGCAAGAAGCCACAGTGCCGTGAAATAGAACCCTACATGCATTTCAAGTTATTTGGGATCGGATCAAAAGATCCGTCAAATGTCCCTACCTCGTTTCACTTACGCAAACAAGAGGCTTGTGCATTCATCCCGTAAAGTAGGTCTGAGCAAGATTAGAAAAAGATGATCAAAAAGCAATTTCCATACTCATAACGATTTGAAATTGCATTTCAACCACGTAAAGATAGGTTTTTTTGCTTGACCACCAACCAACAATGTTATCCTCTATACGTACCGTAAACGATGTTTCCGTGGGCAGATTTGCAAATTTAGACGGTCATTCGACCATTTTGCAAAGAAGAAAACGTTTTCACGATGAGAAACATGCGATTGTTGAGAGCACAATCGCTCGCCCAAAAGAACCTAAAGCACGTCAGCCTGCATTCACAAATGTGATCGGAACCAATCAACCGATTCGATATGCATGGACAACGGATGGAACGTATTGGTGGGTGAAGGACAAATCATGGTCGCTATGGCTTCGATTCTCGAGTGAATTGGGTATAAGTCCGATGGAAGGATGGGAAGCAGCAATTGCAGGTAGGTGATATAGTGAATCGTCATAGAAGAAACTTCAATATTTTCTGATGCTCTTGTCTTCTTTCTCTAGTGATTGTTTATGCCATCGTCGCTTTGCTAATCTTTATCACACTACTCAAACTTCCCTCTTATTCCGTATACACCTTTCGAAGGTTGTCCTACTACCTGACAGGCTTTGACAACAGCTCTTGATGGCGTGGAAAGTCTATGTATTAATATGAACATGAATCGAAATAAGGATGACCATCCAGGCCTAAGCTGGAGAATGAAAAGTTATGTACAATACAAATGTGAAATGACTTGTGACCCAATCTGGTTTCGTGTATGCTTTTTTATGGAATGTCGAATCATGAGCTCGTTAGAGGAAAAAACGTGTCGTATCACTATCATTATCGAGTGCTGAGTGGTGGGAAACGTCGCGAAGTCTCATAAATTGATGTTAGATTGTCCGTGGATAGAATCTCTTCCAGCTTTGGAAGCCAGAGAGTTAAAAAAATGTACAAATCTTGTGCCCTTTCCTTAAGCTCTTACATTAGCCACAAATCGTCGAATAGCATCCTTGACCTTTTTCTGACGCCTTGAAGAACGTACGCCAGCCAACAGTGAGAAATGATGATGATTACGACGTGGCGGTGGAGTAGGATGACTGTCTGGCATTGATGGTGCTCTGCGACTGTGAACAGTACTACCTTCTTCGATTGTATTTTGTGTTCCGATTCTTGCGAATGAACCTCTCCTTCCGATCGTTCGATCTTCCCATTCACGTAAGATTGCCGAAGCAGCAGCATACCTTCTCACACTGCCAACCAAAGTTGCTTCTTCTGACCATGCACGCGCATATGCACGTTCACGCATCGCTCTCCATCTTGCATCACGACGATCCAATTCTTCTCTTGAAACACGATGAGCAGGATCTAAGAAAGTGATTCCAGCAGGATGAGTTAAACTGCGTGGTAATGGACGAGATCGAGTATTGATTATGCTGACCATATTGGTCTTTGCGTTTCTTCAAGCAAAGATGAAATGTTTTGTTATATTAGAGTGAGTTGTGAGATTGTGCTTGAAGGGAGATGATGATGGTGGTAAATTGATCAGCCGATCCAAGCTTATTTTGACTTTTGTCTATACACTAACATCATTTCAGCTGATAAGAGATTTTAGTCCGGGGCTTGCATGCACTATTACCCTCAAGCGGCGATAGGAAATGCAAGCTAGGGTCACATGTTCGCCGGCGCGGAGAGAGAGAGTGGCTTTTTGATTATCTACTTTCACTAGTCTACAAAGGAAGAAGGGGTCTGAACATTATACACTCTGGGGGGGGTATAGCATTCATAAGGGCCCAGGATTGGTAAGACGCGTGCTATCTAGTGATCATTCATTCAATCGGCTCCGTTGTGGAATACGAAATTGCATTCGTGAAACAGTCTATGCTTTGCTGGATGTTCGGTTTCTTTCATCCTTTGTCGTCCTTTATTAGTTGTTTATCAATAATGGGGATCTTAACTTCAAACTTGTACCATCATGAGTATATTATTGATACTCCTCCTATAAACTATACCACCCGCATATGATGAGTGTAAGCAGGCAAGCGGATAAAAGGTGTGTGTGCAGAGAAGAACATTTGTCCATCGATCGACATTTTTATGCACCACACTGCCACATACGCAAGCAAGCTTTTAGCCTATAGTCTGAGCCTAGATGCCTGCAGGCCCCTTCTTTAAGTAACGAGACGACAGGAGCCATTCCCACTCTGTACAATTTAGCAAGTCAAATAATTGATTCTGTAATCCAAACGCATACATTAATTTCTCGCCCTTTTCTTTTTTTTTGCTTTACGCTGCCCCGCCCAGTACCGCGCACTGCGCACGCACGCTTCAACCGAATTTCTCTCTTTTGTCTTTTTCTTAGCGCATTCGCGTTCCATGCCAAAGCACCTTTGGGCCCTACTTTTTTATTATTTCTCCTGCAGTAGGATGTAGTAGTAGCTCTCTCCATTACAATGCGGGTCATGGTAACCGAATCTTACATGCATCATCGAAGCAATCCATCTCCACGTTATACAACTTTCTTGGCTTCTTTCCCTACTTCTTCATCCAAAGCACAAAAACTATCACGAGTACACCTCTACTCAATCAATTCAGTGCTACTTTCAAAGTCCCTTATAAACTTTTGGTAGCAACGGAGATTAGATCATCGTTCATTCCGACAAAGGGGATTGAAAAATAGCCAGGAAACAGCAACCTGAGATTACCCGCTTTGCGATTCAACAACTCGCTTCGATCACATCGTTTAACCAAATCAACAACACGCACAACATGCAGTAATAACGACGCACTCATTTACAACTTTATCCAAATTTACAACGTTTTCACATAGTATTTACCACCGCTCTTTTTGAGCAATCGCATTCATCATGCCACGACATACATTCTTAGACAGTATCCTTAACAGGCCTTCACAGAATTATGCTCCGCCTGCAGATGTAAATGGAAATGCAGGTAAATCTGTCCGAGGACAAAAATGGCAAGCACCTTCCGACCTTCCCAACGCTCCAGGTTCTTCTGCGCAAACGTCAATGCTAGGCGGATCGTTGTTCAAACGAAGCAGTAAAGCCAACCTGAGTCAATATGGAGGATCAGAAGCAGGTGCATCAACCTCTACCCTAGGCTTCAAATCTCGCTTTGGCAGAAAGAAAAACAGACAATCCGTCGTAGGAGATTCGAGTGTGTTTAGCAATGGAACAGCTCCAGCAGGTTATTATCCTTCTATCAATGGAGGTCTCAATTACGCTGCTGCCCCTCCTTCAGTTGCTGATAGTCAAGCAACTGCCACAAAGAAGAAACGATGGTGGGAAGCAGGTAGCTTGGGAATAGGAAGAAGGAGTAGAGCAGGTAGTATCGCTGGTGAGAGTATATTCTCGGAGCCTGAACCGGCACCAGGTCAAGTTCCTTGGAATTCACATGGTCTGGCTGGTGTAGGATCAGGAGCAAAGCCCAGACGGGTGACTCAGAGTGATTATGGAACATCTCCAAGAGCATATGGCGGATCCGCACCTCCACCAATGCCAGCAAATGCTGCTTTGAATGCTGCAAGACAAGGAAGTCCTGCTCGCCAAGGAAGGCTGCAATCGGATGTAGCTCCTTTGGGAGTGAGTAAGCTCAATCCAACATTGCAGCCGAAGTCGTCCAAGTCCAAGCTCACTAATGCAGCTTCTAGTCAAGATCTAAAGAGAGAGCCAAGCTCTACTAGCATTCGATCTCGTGCAACGTCTCCTCCTCCTCAATCCCGAGTCATGTCACCCACTCCTCAGTCCCGAATCAGCTCACCGCCTCCTCAATCTCGGATGATGTCACCACCGCCTCAAATCTCTCGAATGCCAGGTGCTTTGGCAAGCAGTCCACACGTACGAAGGCTTTCACAGGATGGAAACAATAAACAATCCGAAGGAGCGGATTGGAAAGATTTCATGAAGAGTATGTCAGGAACAGAAATATCAAAAGCATGGGAAGGTGTACGAGATGCGCCAAGCATGACAGAAACAGCGGCCAAAGGGACCGGAAATGCGAACTTGGAAAGAAGAAAGAGTCATTATGAACGTTTGAAGAAAGAATTACAAGAGGATGCTCAATTTGAACAAAACTTGCGCGATCCAGGATTGAAAAATCAAGATTTGATTGCACGCGCTGCTAGTCAAGTCGTTGGAAGTCCTCCTCCTGGTCAAGAAGGCGCTGATTATGTTACTTCATGGCAACCTGGAACAATTGTTGGGGCTGCACCACAATCTGCAGATACATCCGCATCCCAAAGTCCACAATTGACACAAAATGGATACCCTCAGATCGACTCGCGTATGCATGATGCTCAACAAGGAGATCCAGCGTCGAATGCTAGCCACAGGGAGCAGCGGGAAGCTGTGCAACAGAAGGAGGACCCGGCAGCTTCTTCCGATGAAAGCGAAGAAGAGGATGAATCGGAGGAATCATCATCGGATGAAGAAGAAATACGCAGGCAAAGAATGCTGGAAGTTGTTCGTGAAGAAGATGAGGATGGAAGTAGTGTCGGATCGCCCTCTTCAAGACGATCAAGCAAAGTTTATATTGCTCCTACTCCCGTTGTAGCTGCTGCACCTAGCTCGGCAACACGTGAAGCGCCAAAGTATCGGGCATTCGAATCAGCTTTGAACAAAGCACGTTATAGCACCTCTAGTCCTCCGGTGCCGGTATTGATTGGCAGTACATCTACGTCTCGTAATCATTCGTTAAAGTCTACATCTGTTGCCGAATCAAGGCAATCAGATGATGCACAACAGTCGATTCTGTCGGAGGACGCTCCCGTTATCCCGAGCGTACAGGTTAGCGAACCAAAGAGTGAACATACTCCTTCGCCGATGCACAAAGACCGGAAAGATTTAGAGAAGCTAGATACCACTGGAACTTCAGCTATGGTGAATTCTTCCGATCACAGTAGTAGCAGCACAGACAGTGAAGCCTTCGTGGATGCCCTTTCCCCTGGAGCTGATGAAGCGAACAAGCAAATTCTTCCGCCATCAAATCAAGACAAACCAACACCTCCAACACCCACTGCATCGATCTATGAAGAAAAGATTCCGGCAAAGCCTCTAGAAGACACTGAAAAAACCGAAGAGCTCAATGAAAGCGATGATGCAAAGTCAGTTGGCAGTCAACAAACTGGACGTGCTACAGTCACTTTCGATCAAAAGACGAAAAAGGTCGATGGTGATGATGCTAAATCTATGCGATCTTCTCGTCCAGGTACGTTGCAAAGACGTTTGAGCGATTTGAGCTTGGGTACTTCCTTTGGTGCAAGCAATATCATGCGAATTGGCGCACAATCACGTTCTTCTTCTTCAAGACGAGTCAAGATGTCTGATGATGATGAAGATTCAAACGGGTCAAAATCAGATGATGAAGCTGATGAAGAATTACGTGCAAGAATAAAGGCTGAACAAGAACGATTACGAAATATGAAAGTAGGCGAAGATTTCTTTGGAGAATCACTTTCTGGTATTTTGGAAAAATTCGATTCTGCCGATTGGGATGCCAATCTTGCTCCGACTGTTGGTCAGCTTGGACTTGATATTGGCACTCATCCGGATACTAAACGCAATTCGATCACTGCTCAAGACGTACTCTCAATCAACGCTCAAGAACGAATCAATGAAGTTCGAAGGTTACGTGCTGAAGGTGATTCGCCAAGCAAAGGTGTGCCAGATTCTAGTGATGCTCGTACTGTTGAGAGTGGTATAGCACCAAGCTTCGCCGCTCTTTGGTTGTTAAACCAAGCTGGGGACAATCATAGTGTTCGATCAAAGAAAGATAAGAAGGTAAATGAAGTCTCTTCTCCCGCAACGATCACAAAAGAAATTAAAGCAGCGCCTACGCATAATAGACAACTTTCTTCTGCTTCAACGGAAGATGGCACCCCAGTTTCAGCTCATGGCGAATCTAAATTACGATCTCTGTTCAGTGGAGTAAGCCTCGCAGGCTCCAGCAGTACAACAAACGTGAATGGTCAACTAGAGAAGAAGGGTAGCGTTTTAGATCGACCCAGGCAGCGTGGTCCTAAGCCACGAGAGATGGGTGGTGTATCTATCGCTCGAGGCAAGCTCTTACCTGATGCAAAAGAAAAGATTGAAGAAGTAGAAGATGTGCGTTCTACTCTTGACCATATTTGGACACCACCTGGTGCAAAAGCTGTTGTGAAGAAGGGTAAAGAACCACAAGCGAGCAGTTCAGCAAAGGGTTCATCCTCGGAGATTTCTTTATCTCCACCTTCTTCACCACCAATGAAGGCTGAACCGGCCGCAAAGGTCACAGCAAGTAAGGATAAACCAGCACCAGCCAAATCTGCCATCAAGGGAAGCAAAGCTGAGCCAAAATCTTTGGCTGATACCTTATTCTCATTCCAAAAGGATAAGACAAAGAAAGCAAAGAATGTCAAACAAACCGTCAAAGAGTCAAATGATGTCGAGAAGGTGAAGATTGCAAAGCAAGAACCTGTAGAGAGCAAGGTTGAAGAGCCCGTGGTGCGGAAATCAGTTGATACAGCTTCCAATGCATCAGACATCTCAGAGCGGGCCAACATGCAATCTCCTGAATTGCAAAGGCCGTCAAATCCAGCCCCAGAAAGTGATGAGAGCACGGATGATGAGCAATCTGTGCAGGCCAATGGCAATGCCCAAATTGCTAATGAGGTTCATGATGCACCCAATGCTAGAAGTCCACCACTTGGATCAGAATTGTGGTCAGGCGAGAGCGCTGCAAGTACTGGACCTGCTACTCCAGGCGCTTCTGATTTCTTGGAAAAGAATATTGGTATTATGCAACCCAGAACTGAAGCATATGGCGAGCCGACTCTCGCAACCTCACCACAGGACAAAAAGCTTCCTTTGCCACCAGTGCCATCTTTTGATACACACGATGCGAATGGAATTCATCCAGATAACGATTTGACTCCAGCCGCTATTACACATGGAGAGCCTGCATATGATGATAACAACAAGACTCCTCGGAATGAGAAGCAACAACCATCGTTTGGAGTAGATTTGATCCCACCAACGCCACCAGCGGTTGAGAGTAATCATCATATCAAATCATCAATGGTCCGTACGCCTCCAACGTTGGCAGAAGAGACGGATGATCCAATTAATACAATGGATGCATCTGTTGGCCTGCAAAGATCTTTAAGTTCGCGATCCAAAGGTAGCATTGGTAAAAAGTCATCTAGCAAGAGAAATAGTGCCAATTCGACGACATTTACTGAATATCAAGGTAGAGGTTTAAGCTTGCCACCTGGCTTGGTTGCGACAACAGTTGCCACATCCGCCCAACGCCGTCACCCGTCAATTTCTGAAAAAGTCCAAGAGGACACGCCAGACTCGACTGTGAAAGGACGAAAGAGTAAAAGCAAAAAAGCAGCCGGAAAAGCAAAAGCTAATGAAGCTGAAGCGGAACCAATGCCAGCTTTGTCAAATGTTTACATGGATCATACCAATCATGCTGTCCCGCCTCGATCTGCATCGATGCAGCCGTCGCTTTCAGAAGGCTTGGCATCATTGGCTTTGCCTGCCACCAATCACAGCGATGCAGGCTCATCGTCTCGAGGCTCTGATTCTTTACCGGCAAATTCGCGATCTGTCTCTCCTTCTCCATCTCCGGCAGTGAGTGTGTCAGGACGATCTGGACGTTCGTCGGCCGTTTCATCATCGGCCTTATCTTCTTCTGCTGCTTCTGAGGCTTCCTCATCTCGCGGAGCTGCCAAGCATGTACCTCCTCCGGTGCCAAGGAAGATCAGAACAGTCAGCGCTTCGCAAAATGGTCATGCTCGTACGTCATTGATGTCTGCTATCAGTGAATGGGAGAATAGTCCGATCGATCAAGACAGAACAAGCCCTGCACTCCCATCTGCGCCTGGTTCTGGATATGCATCTCCTGTCAGTCACATGCCGGTCGGAGCTTCTTCATCGGGATATGCATCGCCTATTTATCAAGCACAATCTTATGCCACTAGAAGTCAAAGCAGTGTTCATTCTGGTCCTTTGCCTTCGGTGATCAGAAATGCTCCAATCGGCGCAGCAACTGATACATTCTTACACCCAAACCCAGGTGCTTCACGAAGACTGGGCGTCCCCGTGAGTGAAAGCTTGGATGGCACCAATAATTGGGGCGGAAGTGGTTATATGGGCGAAGAATCTCAAGTTTCGTTAGGAATGCAATCACAACATAGCACTGCAAGCTTACCGGCAGTTCCGCAGAGCTCTTATAGAGCCCGCGATCCAGTCAAATCTTCCAATGCGATCGATGATCGTTTGTACGCCAAGACAACGATGAACACTATTTCTATTACCAGTGGTGCCTTCCGTAATTCGAAGAGCTTACGTAGAAAACGATCTTCTGTGGACGTGACTGCTACGGCCGATCATCAATCACGTCGCGGTTCAATTGACTCTACTAGACAAGAAGGCACGCTCGTTGAAGAATTGCAAAAGACTACAATGTCACTCACTTCACATACACCTCCTCCCAGAAAGCTTGGATCAACGCAATTGCTCGTCCAGATGATCGCATGTTCGATTGACGAAATGGACAGATTGCTTTTACGTGAAAAGGTCCGAAGTGAAAATGCGTTTGGATTCATTCCTGGACGCAGCTTTTGTGGCCGAGTGATGGAAACAGGATGGGAAGTAAAGAGGATGCGAATGGGCGATATCGTTTTCGGATTACAAAGTAGTCGTAAATGCGGAGCACTTGCCGAATTTATGACGATCGAAGAAGATCTTACGGCAAAAGCACCGGAAGATTGTTTAACGATGGAACAAATTGCCGCTTTACCTTCTGTTGGAGTGATGGCACATCAATTGATGACGAATCATTGTTCGCAATTAAAACGTGGTTCGCGCGTTTTGATCTTGAATGCACATGATGGAGTTGGTTTATTGACTATGCAAGAATGTGCAACGCTTGGATTGATCATCGTTGCTCATTGTCCTAATCAAGTGACTGATGGAGTTGCCATCTGTGAAGCAAATGGAGCGCATGAAGTGATTATCGGTGAGCCACTTTGGGCTCTGAACACTTTGCACGAATCAAGCTTCGATTTGGTTGTGGATACCGTTGGCGGTAGACGTGTTTACGATGCTGCTCGTAGAATTTTGGCTTATGAAGGGCAATTCTGCACATGCTTTGGAGATTTGCAATCAATCGTCGGCAATCCAAACTTGAAGTCACATTTACGTTCACTCAGACGATCGTTCTTCAAGAAGGATACCAAACATATCGGATACGAATGGGTTGGAACGGATACTTCAGAAGATTGCCGGGAGGCACTGGAAGCGGTACGAAAAGCAGCCGAAGAAGGTCTTGTTTGTCCAAGATTGAAGAGTGTTTTGGCTTTTGGAGAAGCCCCACGTGCATTTGAGAATACGTTGAAAGGTATTGAAGAAGAACCTGGAGCAGTTGTTGTTCGTATTTCATAGTTTTGCTCCCTTTATGGACGCTGCCTTTCACCTTTTATTTTATTGGATTTAACATTTGCTCAAAAAATTCGCATCTTTATTGCGATTCTATCATTTTTACGTACAACTTTTCATAATTATTCATTCATTCAAGGGGAATTTCACTTAATGTCATCTTATTTTTTGCAGTTAGTGATGATCATTGTACGGACCGTTTTGAAGTTTATCGGTGAATCGGAGAAACAGGCGTGTGTGTCGCTAATAAGAAAAGGCAGCAGTGCAGCGCGCCGATGATTTCTTACATTTCTCATCCGCGGTGTTGGATTGCGTGTTGATTTTGGGTTTCAGCCTCCACGCATAATTTGGGCAGTGCTACTTTTTGGTCTTTGCCTTCTCATCTTGTGTGCATTCATTGTCACTCTACGCCATCATCATCGAGGATAAGTGAAGCCTTCACTTTCATCATGACAGCCTCCATCGATGAGGGACAGGTTGCAAATGTGGGGGAGAGCTCAGCAGCAGAGACACAAACAAAAACGATAGGAGGTGATCTAGCAACAACGCAAGAAGCACAGCATACACAGCATAGTGGTGAGGCTATGAACGAAATGACACACAATAGAAGTACTTCAGAAAGTAGTGTTCGAGCACTTTATCCCACAGTAGATCAAACTGAAGAGAACGATGTAGAAGCAGTGTCGCATGACATTGGTGAAGCTGGCGATGCTACAAGGCAAGAAGGTCCCAGTGATGAAAGTGCAGATATCGAAAAAGGTCAGACAACGACAAATGGAACCTCAGAGGCACCAAATTGCTTGATCGACTTTAGAGACCGTGTAGAAGCATGTAGTCATCGCTTACAAGCATGGTCAGACGAACAAGAACTCAAAGCACGACAGCGGCAGCAGAAACGAAGAGAAGATACTGATGGAGGAGTACGTGTGAAGGAAGATGGAGAGGTGATTGAACCAAAAGGTGATAATTTCATTCAACGAAAAGGTATAATACCACTCGTGTTTGTCATTCTGATCTGGGTATATATCGTTTTTGTCTGGAGAATATGTGCTGATGCTATTCGACAAGAACAAAGAGCGACAGCCACCCGCTCAGAAGGGATAGGGTTTTTGGTTGGTTTTCACATTCTATGGCTTTTGACGATATGGTCATACATTAAAGTTGTCATCACTGGTCCCGGCTACGTGCGAAATCACGTTGAGATCTGTGATCAACCTCCTGCCGACGGAGACGAATCATTATATCGATTCATTCAAGATCAGGAAGCTTCAGCACAACAAACAATCACAAAGGGTAATTCTACTACAGATGATCCAAATGCTACCAATGAAGAGCCAATCAATCCGGCATTGCCTGCTGCAATCGGGCCCGCTGGGGCAGGTCTTTTGGCGAAGACTAATGAAGCACAAAAGGTTGCTGGATCAGGTGAGCAGACTCAACAACCTACCCAGGTGATTCCTGACCCAGAAGGTTGGGCTGGACCGAAGAATGGTGCTGTACCAAGCCAACCAGCTCTCCCTGCACCTCTTCGAGTACCGCAAAAAGCATACCCTTTACGACTTTCGAATACGTACTGCTATCGATGCAGAAGGCACAAACCGCCAAGAGCACATCATTGTAGACATTGCGGCACATGCGTTTTAAAGATGGACCATCATTGTCCTTGGGTTGGAGGATGCGTCGGAGCACGAAATCATAAATTCTTTTACAATTTTTTGCAATGGGTTACCGTTTTGGAATATTACGTTCTGATTATCAACGCGCTTTTGTTCAGCAGAGGGATTCAAAGAAGAAGTCGAGAAGGTTGGCCAATCGATGGATATATGATCAGCCTTTTTCCTATTTGTGCGATGTTTATCCTCTTTACAACCGCATTGATCGTTACGCATACCTACTTGTTTATTGTCAATCTGAGCACGATTGAGCATATGGGTTATGAACGACAAAAGACAAGAGAAGATATCCTTCTTGATCGATGGGTGGTGGATTCAGCGGAACACGAAGGAAGACCAAAGCCGGATTGGTTCGCTCAAATTCGAGCAAGGAATGCAATGAAGGCCAAATGGGCCGAGCAATGGGGTAAACCTAAAACAGAAGCAAACCTGTTTTGGCTAGATGGTGTGCACAAACCAATGATTGTCGGAAAAGAGAGCGAGTTGAAGAAGTTCACTCAAAGCAAGACACAGAATTCGCACGACCCCACTCAACCACTGTCATGGTGGAATGCAGTTGGACCGAATTGGCGGGAAGCGATGGGAGATAATGTGTTTGGCTGGTTCTTACCTATCGGTCGCGGAAGGAACGCAAACGGGCTTGCTTATGAAGCCAATTGGCGTTTCGGTCCTCAAGGTGAATGGACGTTACGCAGAGAATGGCCGAAACGGCTACAGAATGCAAGTAAGTAAGTTTTTTTTTATTGTACTCATATACCACACAAGCAACCTATACCCTGAAGGAATGCTATCCAATTGCAATTGTTCGACTATGAATGAGGGTGTATTATTCCTAGAAGAGAACCCTTTTATGTTTGCGCTTGTGTCCCTTGCCTGGCAAGATTTTCACCAGGTCGGAATAACTTGTCATCTTCTTATCCGTGATACCAACGAGTTCGACAGAATATCTTCCCGGTTTAAAATCCTTTGGTATTTTCCAATCAAACGAACCGCAACCTTTTTGACCGGCAGAATTACATTTATGTTTATCATGATGAGAATCAATTTTATCCTTGATTGTGAATCGATGAAGATGTTCATCATTTTCTTGACATTCGTCCGGGTCAAAATAAATTGCAATTTCACCTTTTCCAGGATTTAACCATTCGATCTTCAAATCATCTCCGGGGTGCATGTCGATTTCACAATGAGAAGAATCACAGGCTGGTTTGGAAATCCAATATGCTACGCCGTCCGGATTGTCTGGATCATGGTCTGCTCGTGCAGCGTAGGCAAGTGCCAGTGCAATGGTAATAACAGTAATACTCCAACGCATGGCTAGAAGATAGTGGGTGGTAGAGAGCAAACCATAGCATCAACTCGTAATCATTCAGATCATGTCCAAAAATAAGATGCCATACAAAAAAGTCGCTAAAAAAGAAGCTATTAATGGATTCAGGAGAGTTATTTTGTCTTTTTCCGACGACATGAATTTTCTTTTCAAGTTGTATACTTCCTTGCCACCTTTCCCCCTTTAACGCCAACATTTCGGCATGGACTCAATAGAGCTTACAAGTTGGCGCAAGGAAGTCATTCTAACCCTTACTGAGCATCAAAGTTATGTTTTAAATGAGAATGAATCGAATTAGTGTGCTTCTTACTATGCAGACAACGGATCCCAAAGGGGGTGAAACTGTAGCTCACAGGAATACAGGGGATAGAGGTATATCTATAATTGGACAAAGATGACTAAATCTTAAAATAAGGCGGTTTGAACCATACGTTTACGTTTGTGTTCGCTGGTTTGAGTCTTGTTTGCTTCTTTGTGATGCTTTTTGCCTTTCTCGGTTGTACTGTTGTGCTTCTTATGTTCATGTTTGTGATGATGTTTGGCGTGCTCATCCTTGCCCTTCTTGCCCTTGTGGTGATGTTTGATGTGTTCAGTAGCGTTCTTGTGCTTATGATGCTTGTCGGGTTTAGTAGCATCCTTGTGCTCGTGATGCTTCACGGGTTTAGTAGCATTTTTGTGCTTCTTTTCGTGTACGGCAGGTACTTTTTCATTTTTATGTTGCTCAGGTTGTTTCTCTTCTACCTCCTGAACTGGTGCACTTCGCTTTTTCTTGCCTGAAGTGACTGTGACGATGTCGGAGTAACCGTATACCTTCTTTTTTGTCAAGCTATGAATTTCAACCGAGTAATTACCCGGCTTTACGTCTGCGGGAACAGTCCAATCGAATGCACCACAGCCATGTTGACCTTCGGCGTTACATTTATTTTTGTTGTTGTGTGCACCGATATTCTTGGCAATCGTGTATGTTTTCAAGCCTTTTTGACCGTCATCTGGGTTGAAAAAGATGTCAATTTTGCCTTTGATTGGGTTAAGCCATTCGATTGGTAAGACGGCTCCTGGATGAGTCTTTACTTGACAGCGGTAATAATTGCATGCTGGTTTTGCCAAATAAAAGGTGGAGCCATTTGGATCGTCTGGATTATCTGATGCTTTTGCCAAGAAGGCCAAAGACAAAAAAGCGGCAAAGATTGAGAAACGCATTATTGCTGATCGAATGAGCGTGATTGTTGAAATGATTGTAAGTTGAGAAACGAGAGTAATTTGATAAGCGTGTTAGGGGGGAAAGGGTTGAAGGAGGTGATGGAGTTGATGAAGAGAGGAAAGATGATATTTATAAAGATCTCAAATGGATGTGTTATTTATTAGACCCCAATTCTATTTTTACGCCGATTTCATGCACTTCATTCCGTAGGGGTGTGTTTGTGTGTGTTAATTTGTGTTGTTCTTTCTTAAGCACACACACGCGTATGTCGCTTTGTCTGCTGTTATGACGGCAAAAGCGGCTTTTTAGGGGTTGAGCTTTAATTTGGTGTCTTTCTGTCAATTCCAACTTGGACTTCCGGCGGTAATTATCCCTACGGTCAATCCGAATTAAACGCGTCGCGGCGTTGTTGCTTGAGTGATGGAACATGTCAAATTGTGGCATCCTTGCTGTAAGGGGGTACGTACGTACGTTGTGCCTGTTATGAGATGCTTCCATGCAATCAACGTTCCTCGTCATAAACATAACACAGTCATGTGCTCGATACTCTCTCTGCTCAATTTGATGGAGTGGAATTTGACCCTGCACAAATTGACTCGCGTCCGTGCGAGAATGAGAATCAATTCTCCACTTTAACAACCCTTAGTGCATTTCAGAAGAACGGGAAGGATGAAAAATGTTTGACAGGCTGTCTCAAAACGATCATTAAGATTGTTGAAGAGTTGTATAAAAATGCAAGCATTCATCAACACACTCATTGAAAGAAGGCAAGAGATTATATTTGCATTGACTTTTTTGGCAGTGCTTTATGTTCCGTACAAAATATTGAGTGAAGTCAAACAAGCTTCTTTTCAATGGAATGATCAACTTGCAATCGTTACTGGTGCTTCAGGTGGCTTGGGCGCTTCAATCGCAAAGAAACTGATCGCCAGAGGATGTGGTGGAGTAATTTGCGTTGATATAAAAAACAACGAATGGCTACAAAAGGGCGAAGGTAACAATTATCCGCGTGCGAAGAGCATTCGTTGTGATATAAGCAGACCAGAAGAAATCACACAGCTAGCAAACACGATCAAGGAACAGTTCAGCGATCGAAAAGTATCAATCTTGATCAGCAATGCTGGAATCATGCATGGCGCCCCATTGCTCGACCTGCCAGAAGGACAATTCGAAAAGACAATCAATGTCAACTTCACTTCCTCGTACTACCTTTTACGAGCATTTCTGCCTGATATGATTTCTGCAGGACGTGGTCATATCGTTGCAACATCTTCTGTGATGGCATATCTGGGCGTCAGTAGATTGAGCGATTACGTTGCCAGCAAACATGCTTTAACAGGTCTGATGGAATCATTGCGATACGAATTGGATAAAATATATCGCAAGCCAAATATTCGCACATCGATTGTGGTTTTGGGTCAAATGACAACACCTTTATTCTCTAAATACAAGATGTCTAGTATTGGTGGATTTCTGATGCCGTTACAAGATCCCGATTCGGTGGCAGAAGATATCGTGGATAACATTCATCTCAACAAAAGCTCATACATCTATCGTCCTTATTTGGCTCGATTAGCAACAATCGTACAAGCGATGCCACAATGGATACGCGATCTAGCCCAAAAAATTTCAGGAGCAGATGAAGCCTTTCAAAATTAAAACATCGCTTTCATAATCTTATAGAATTAAAACACATGTATCATAGCTTTGCTTTTGGAGCTTGTTCTGTAATCTCAGCGATTGATGCTGGTGTATTTGCATTCATTGTCGTGCTTGATTCGCTTGGCTGATTAAAGACAACAACATTGACCGTTATATCATCACGATAACGCCTTGAATGTGGAGCTGGGATGGCCAATAGACTCGCAACACGTTCTCGGTTCGCACCGCCCAAAGCGTTCCTTGTCAAATGTGTGGCCAAATTATCATCTTCAAAAACGTATCGAGAAAGCTTGTCCTTCAATAGAGGATGCTTGTTCTTTGTCTCCTTGGCTGATGTATCGATTTGATCCGTTGTTGCTCCTTCGCCTGCCGTGACACCTTTGTTGTTGGCCGTGTAACATCTTGCTTGCAATTCAGCGGCGTCCAAAGTTCCACGGAATCCTGATAAATGTGTAGCAACAAGGCCAACAGCATCTTGATTGGAGATATCATCCCACAATCCATCAGTTGCCATAATGATAAACTTCAATTGACGTCCTTTATTCTGCGATAATCTCCTCCATTCCACAACAGGCTCCGCGGTAACATAAGGTGGTGTCAAAAAGTGCCTTGGCGGTCCACGTATGGATGTACGAGATTCAGGTGGTAAGAATGCATCATACAGTCGCTCTTGCAATGATTTGTCCCATTTGTACCGTGCATCTCCAAACGCTCTCGTTGGCTCCAAACCACCCAACACTCTTCCACGCATGATGACATGTTCGGCTTCAGATGCAGGGTGCTCAGATCGCATCCTTTTTGCTTCTTCTTCATTTCTGCCCGTTTGATCTTTACTCAACGCCTCGACTTCCCATCTCTGCTTATCGGAATCCCACCAGCCTGCAACCGCTCTGCTGTCTCCTGTACATGCGACATATATATCTCCACGCATGGTATCGATATACGTCAACAATGCACAACTTCCACTCAAAGCTGGCAGCATGGTCTCATATGCGCTTCTTTGTGTGACTGTGTATCCTTCACCAGCTGATCCTGAAGCGCTTCCTTGAGGGAAAACACTTTGTGCTAATGAGGACAGTCGTTTGATTTCCTTTTCTCCTTTTGCGTCATTCTGTTTGCCAATCATTGCATCTCTTGCTAATTCATATTCCTTCAACAACCCAACGGGTCGATTAACGATCTCTTTGTCCAATCCTCGGAATGCTTTACTAATCGCTCTCTTTATGATTTCAGGGTCGCCATCAAGCCCAGAAGTTGACAAAGCCTCAGAAGAAGCAGCACTTTCAGGTCCGCCAAAGATCGAACGCCAAAGTTTAGCAGGTAATGTTGCCTTTGCTTTGGCAATTTGACCGTATTCACCTGCTTCTCGAATCACTTTGTCAAGCTCAACGGCTACCAAAGGAATCAACTTTTGCGATAAAAGTTGACTGGTGTGAAACCCGGAATGACCATCCATCACAGCGAAGAAAGCCAAATCGCCCAATTTTTCCTTTTCCATCCCTGCTGCTTCTCGATCTCTTTGAACGATGACTTGAGAATGACGATCTTCGATGGGGGAGTTGCTTGCGAGGCTATTCGTTTCATACCGCTGCACAAGACATTGCGATGCTTCATCAGTGACATGTGTCTTGCTCTCAAATTCGCGAAGTTTATGATCCACTTCGTTGGGATGTAAAGTATAAATTGGTTTTGAATGTACCACACTTCCGTCAGGAGCACGCATTGGAATTGTGAATTGTGTACGAGGTGGTGGAGACATACTGAAAGTTCTCTTTTGTTGTTGACTTGCCAAATCGCTTGAATTGGGAGATGTTGTTAAATACCACCAAGCACCCGCTACTGCTACTCCACCTGTTGCTCCGACGATGACCCACTCTCTTGCACTTTTACCTCTTGAGCTAGCTGGAGAGCTAGAGGACGGCGAAGAGTTAGGAGAGGAGGTAGTTGAAGATGTCGTTCCCGCAGATCCAGGCTTCGAATTGCTTGCCGGGGTAGAAAGTCTCGGTGAGTAGGAGATATACCGATTTCTGGTGATTGATACACTATTCACAGCAGTAGCCCTTAATCGTATGCTAGACAATATAGAGGCATTGACATGCAATCCCAGTTGTCGCCTTAGCATGATTGTAATGATCTACTTGAAGAGCAAGCTTACAACGAAGGGACGATGGTGATCACAGTGGAGAGAGCTTCTCTTCTAGTCATTTGATTCGCGTTATAATTTAATTTTCGAAGGAAATGCACGAACCATGGCAAGTAAGCAGGAGAAGGTAATGCCCCTTTTAGCGCGTTTACACAGGGAAAGGTGTTGGTCTGAACCTCAACACCATTACCATTCAAAACCTAATAAGATCGCCTTGTGCGGTCAAAAAGGTTCCATAACAATGGATGCCAACCTACAAAAAGCATTATTGGATAGGGTCTATGAGAAACGTAAAGCGGCAACACTGGAACTGGAAAAGCAAGCTCGTGAAGCATTGGCAAAAAATGATCGTGCTAGAATCAATTTGATCATTCAACAATTATGCTCTTTACTCAATTCAAATACTTCTTCCGTCTCCAATCCACAAAGTGTAAATGCAAGAAATGGAGGTCTAATCGGGCTGGCAGGTATCGGTATCGCTTTGGGTGTCGAGATTGCTTCTTATTTGGAACAGATTGTACCGCCTGTACTAGCATGCTTTGTCGATCCGGATAGCAAGATTCGATACTTTGCATGCGAAAGTTTCTACAATATCGCAAAGGTTTGCAAAGGTGAAATTTTGATGTATTTCAACGAAATATTCGATGCTCTTTCGAAACTAGCAGCAGATACCGAGCTATCAGTGAAGAATGGAGCGGAACTTCTAGATCGACTGCTAAAGGACATCGTTTGTGAAGCAGCGTCACATTATATATCTCAATATCAGGACACATCTTTGATCAGAGCACGGCAAGATGCTGCTGAAGGAAATCTAGGTGGACAAGCAGAGCTGGATGTAGCAAGGGAAAAGTCAAATACTACACAGGGTGGAGAACAAGGTGAAGCAGATACAGCAGCAAACAAAGCATTCAGTTTGGCACGCTTTGTACCTTTGTTGGCAGAACGTATTTATGTGCTCTCGCCATTCACAAGGAACTATCTCGTTAGCTGGATAACGGTTTTAGATTCAGTTCCAGACTTGGAACTAGTGACCTATCTGCCGCAATTCCTCGATGGATTACTGCGCTATCTCAGCGATCCAAACACTGATGTTCGTGTAGCAACTGCAAAAGTACTCGCTGACTTTCTACGTGAGATTCAAGAAGCAGCAGAAGTCGCTCGTGCCAGACGGGAGGCTGCTCTGCGAAAAGGCAATACACAGAAAGCGACGACTTCGACACACAAAGAGACTCAGGATCAGGGTGATTCTACGTCAGAAGTAGGCCTGGGATTGGAGTCGCCTAAGCAAGAAGGAGATACTACCTCGAACGAAGTTGAAGAAGAATGGGTTCCAGCGCAAGAGGTACGCATTGATTATTCTGCTATTATGGAGATCCTGCTGAATCATGTTGGAGGGCCCGATGAAGAAATTCAAGCTACAACACAACAATGGATTGCAGAACTGCTTATGGTTGTCAAAGAGGTTGTCATTCCATTCACGCCTCGACTCATTCCCTCCATTCTGCCAAATATCGCTCATCATAGCCCTGCAATTCAGAATGCAGCAAATGTGTTGAATGTGAACTTGTATCAGATTATAGAAGAGATGAATTGGTCACCACCAGCGCAAGGCACAAACGAGGAAAGGGCTTCAAGTCCCAAAGCAGAAGGTTCCAATTCCCCCGAAAAGAGAAAAATGGCTTCTCCCGCCATCTCACCAAGACTCAGGCCAATCGCTGAGGCCCATGGCGGTGGTGGTCAAAGCTCTGAAGGTGCGCTAGGCGTAAATTTGTTATCTTTGAATGACAATACCAGCAAAGTGACAGGAGATCCATTCGATTTGCAGTCCACGGTGAATGTTTTGACCCTACAGCTAATAGATGAGCACGAAGAGACTCGTGTTTCAGCGCTGGAATGGCTCTTGATGCTACATCAAAAAGCGCCTAGAAGGATTCTCAGCATTGATGATGGAACGTTCCCTGCCCTGCTAAAGACACTCTCAGACCCAAGTGAAGATGTCATCAGGTGTGATTTGAGATTGTTGGCTCAGATGAGCGGTGCCTCAGATGACGCCTACAATTCATACCTTGCAAACCTGGTCAATCTTTTCTCGACAGATCGACGTTTATTGGAGGCAAGAGGTAGTATCATCGTTCGTCAACTATGCACAACATTGCATACCGAACGTGTATTCCGCACGTTAGCAGAAATCTTGGAAAAGGATGAAGATTTGGAATTCGCAAGCATTATGATTACAAATCTCAACATGATTCTCATCACCAGTCCGGAACTGAGTGATTTCCGCAAACGACTTAAAAATCTGGAAACGCGGGATGGTCAAAACTTGTTTGTCAGCTTGTACAGAAGTTGGTGCCATAATGCCGTTGCAACATTGAGCTTATGCTTATTGGCTCAAGCATATGAGCATGCGAGCAATCTGTTGAGCATATTTCCCGATCTAGAGATCACCGTACCTTTTCTGATTCAAATCGACAAATTGGTGCAATTGATCGAATCACCCGTATTTATGACGCTACGATTGCAATTGCTGGAGCCTGAAAGACATCCACACTTACTCAAAACATTATATGGTCTACTGATGTTATTGCCACAGTCGTCAGCCTTTGCTACACTGCGTAACAGATTGAATGCAGTAAGCGCTTTGGGTTATCTGCATGTCGGATCAGGTAGTAGGATAGGTACCGGCCAAGCGAGCTCCAATACCTCGAACAATTCTGAAAGAGGCAATGCAACCAGCGGAAACTCTGGAGGGGGAGGTTCAGGAAGTGGTGGCAGCGTAAGTGCAACACGTAGCAAGATCATTGGAAGCAATCGTGAAGACTTGAAGTGGAATGAGCTTTTAATTCATTTCAAAGTTGTTCAAGCACGTCATGAAAGAGCAAGAAGGGCACAACAAGCGATTGATTCAAACGATGAGAGCTCTCACTTGCACTTCAACGCAATCGCTGGAAGTAGTGGCAATGCAGGACATGCCAGCAGTAATGGAAGAGTTGGCCTTGGATCATCGAGCAATAGCAATGGACGAATTTTGACCAGCGGAAAGAGAAAGGTTGCGGGTACAAGTGGAGCAGGAGGCGGTGTTCGATCAACTTCTGGTAATTCTGCAAAAGGTGGTGTTGGTAAAGGAGACATTTCTGCTGCTTCTAGCTTTTTCCGTTTGCCAATCGGTACGGCTTCTAGCACGGGTAGTGGTAGTGGTGCCACAACACCAACACCCGCTGCTGCTGCCATCACGCCTAGACCAACGTCCCCCGGCGTACGTAGAGCCGGCAATTCTAGCACACCTTTCGGTAACCCTTCCAATTCATCCGTGCCCAACCTTATCAGTCGAACGATGAGCCTATCCAATAATACATCACAACGCAGACAGTAATCGGCCTTTGGAAGCATCTGTATTATCACTTATCTTATCTTAATGGATTCTCATACCCCATTTTATAATCAAAATATTCATAATCGTAACATAGCTATACAAATTTGGTTAATGTGGATCTAACATTCAAACGCCATTGCTTGTGGCTTCCGTTACGATTGTTGATTCGGTCATTTGATCCTGTGCCGATGCATCTTCGACTGCGTTTGTTGTATTTCCGTTTAGGCCAGAAGCTCCATTGGTAAGGGTGGGAGCGACAACTTTCGGTGCTTCGTTCGACTTCGCCAGAGCAGTTGGTCCTTTTGCTGCAAATTCACTTTCACGTTTCAGAGCTTCCTTCCATCCTTCTTCGAATGCCTCAGGATTCGAAGTTGGATCTCCCAAACTTGTAGCGATTGCATCTTGCTTGCTTCTCTTTGATTCTTTCAAGCTTGCTCTCCACAACTCAACAATCTCTGGCACACGTGAAGGTGCGTAACTTCTTGCAAACAAAGCAGCTTCGGGTAAACGACCGGATTGAACAAGCACGTCAACACTTCGACCAGTATCACCCAATTGCAAATAACAGTTCATAGCCAAATTGACAATCTTCTTCTCCGATGCCATCTCGGCAATGCGCTGAAGCAGATCTCGATCGCCTGTAGAGGATGCGATCAAGAACAATGTTTGTAGATCAGAAGCCTTTTCGAAACATTCTAGTGCAAGTCGTAGGTTCCATTGCAGTAGTGCTTTATCACCAATCGTTCTCCACCGTAATTCACTGCCTGCTTCCGGTCCATTTTGTGCAATCTCTAGTGCTGTATCGAAATCGTCTAGCGAAACGGCCAAGTCGAATTTGTGATCGGGATCTGTAGACACTTCCAAAGCCAACTTCTTCAAGTCCTGAGATTCCAAGAATCTTGCAATTCGGTTGCGTTGATCAGCTGGCACCGTCTTGAGAATCTCACTTGCTCCCTCGTAGTCTTGACGAAGAATTGCAGTTTGATATTCAACAACCGCTAGACTGAGTGCAAAGCTGTAAATCGAAACATCCTTGTCTACTAGATAGACACGACCGTGTGATGGTAGGTAGCCCAATAGATATAGTTCCGTATCTGTATGGTTGACTGTGTGTGTTTGCTCTCCAACTAGGTATTGGATTCTATTTTGTGCATTTGTGTAGATGAAGCATTCTCCTGTCCATTTTGCCGTTTTTACCACTTCGCTAATCTCTGTCACCACATCAAATGCGGATTCCACACCTTCATCTTCGACATATTCACCACTGTCCAAACCATTCTGATAAGCTTGACGATCGAATCGCAAGATGTAGAAAGACTCTCCACTGGTGATAGCGACCAGTTCACCTGTCGACGACCAGGAAACATCTTTTGCTTCCACCTCGATTCTACGAACCAAAGCTCCCGTGTCCCAGTCGTAAAAGCATGCAAATCCTGAACCCGTAACACCAAGCAAGGCGCCACCTTTGACATCTTCAACAGCATAGCTGATGTTGATCAAGTTAGCTCGTTCACGGAAGTTACGGAAGACTTTGACGAGGCTGTTACTTTCCTTGACAGCGTATGTGTTACTGTCACTTGCCCAAGCGAATGCAAAACCCGTGCCGAATGCTTTGTTGCGCCATGCGAGAGCGGTATAGATGATGTACTCTCCATCACCACAAACGGTGACAAATCGGCCATTGGGCGAGTGCTGGAGCGATTGAGCGTGAACTTCGGTGGATCCCATCTCGCGAGATCCAGCTGCGATACGTTGACCGTCCACAAGAGCATCAGTCTCGGATGCACCCAAATTAGCGCTGAGAACTTCTGCACCTTTAGCCCAAACGACTTTACCACTTGTATCCATGCTAACGCTTGGCTCTTCCTTGCCAAGTTTTACAACAACAACACCATCATCGTAACCGATGGCAATGTCATTGCCTGTCTTTCTGTAAGCCACACACCAAGCACGTTCGAGGCCGTAATCAAGTGTAGTCTCGAGACGGTATGTGTTGCTATGCCATAGTTTGACGGTACCATCTTCGGAACCGGAGATGATCAAGGGCAACGAAGGGTGGAAGCAAGCAAATGAGACGTTGGACAAATGACCGTCTAGTGTTTGGATGCAGGATTTTGAGATGTAATCCCAAATCTTGACTGTACGATCATCACCTGTTGTGACGAGATATGGTTTTTCACCTCCATGGTAGTATTCGACGTAATTGACTCCTTTGTCGTGTGCTTCGAGAGTGAAGTTTGCAGTTGCGGATCCAGGCGTCCAGATTTTGACTGTACGATCCAAACAAGCAGAAGCGAATGAGTTTGAGTCTTTTGGGTTGAATGCCAAATTCATCACGAAATGAGTGTGACCCTCAAAAGTTTGCAAATGTCTCCAATTCTTATCCCAGTCCCACATCTTGATTGTCATATCATCACTACCCGTCAAGATGTAGCTGCCTGTGGGATGAACTGCGATGCATCGAATATAATCAGGATGGGCTTCAAACGCAATGACTTTTTCGTGGGTGTTATAGTTGAAACATCTTAATTGGAAATCATCACTTCCAGCAACGAACCAATTCTTGCGTGCAATAAACTTGACACAACGAACAGGCACTTCGGCCACCTCGAATGTTTTGATCAATGCTCCTGTTTCATAATTCCAAATGTTCACTGAACCGGTATATAGACCTGCTAAAAGCCATGGTTCTGTTGGATGGAAATCGACAGCCTTTACACGATCAGATCGAGCGAATAGCTTTCTAGTGATATCGAGAAGCATCGGCATGTTGAGCTATTCCAACCGCAAAACGGGCAAGTCTTTCTTCCTTTGTCTTCACCCTTTCTAGACTCGTGAGGGAGGCTGTCGAGATTGTGTTATGCGACAGTGATTGCCTCTGAGTGTTGGACTGGATTGGTGATTGTAAGAGTGTAAGTTGACAAGCAAGCATTTGTTCTTCCAATTATGTGTGCACGACCTCAATTCCCGGTTAAGACGTGTAAAGGCGTTAGAGCGGTGTCCATCTTCCTTCTTATGCCTGTGCATCATGGAATACGTTCCAGCATTGCAGCTTTGGCAGGGCGCGTAGGCTGTATTGAATATGGATCTGCACCTTTTGACACGTGAACACAACTTTAAATTTCTTAGCGGGAAATTCTATACTCCTCATTGATGATGGTGAACAGGATGATCCCTTTGCCTGTCCATATCACATTTCTGCACAAGCTTGAGAAGGATGCTTGCAATTCGATCTGTTGCAGCAAGTAGGACAGCATGTGTAGTCACAATTGGTCAAAAAGCTGCATGTATGCAGATCAGTTCATCCAGAAATGCTCACAGTCAAAGTCAAAGCGATAGAAAGACGAATCAACAGGAAAGAGCGATTCGAGTGAAAAGTATGCAAAAGGCGGCATTAAGAAGAAATTTTAATGATTCCAATGGATCTTTTAGCAAGGATCGAAACGGTAGAGGTTATGACAGAAATGAAGCGAGATCCTCAAAGTCAATGATGTCGAATTCATCCATACGTGACAGAAGGCATAGAGCTTATGATGGCCAGGCATCAACTGAAGCTTTCCCCTTCCGGAATCGATACAACAAAGATCAAAGCGGTAGAAACTTTGGCAGGAGAGAAATGAGACTCTCTCAGCCGATGATGTCAAACTCATCAATACGCGAAAAAAGATATAAAGCTTCACAAAACTTGATGCAATTGTTAAGTGCAGACATGACTGCTTCAGCCGCATGCGAGGTGGCAATCGAAAAGGTAGAAGCAATGCAACCGTTTGTGAGGAGATCGACATACGTATACAACCCGCTTTTGAGACATCTGTTACGTGCGGGTAGAGGTACACAAGCGATCAGAACTATGCAAGAGATGAAAAAGAATGGCGTTTCCCCATCAGTGGAAACATTTTTAGCTTTATTCATGGGTGCCGTTCGTATTAGCATACATGCAAAGAAGGATACGAATCTTATCTATAAATTCTCTACCATCTTTGACCAATTTGTGGAATTTTGGAACGATGCTATAAGGCACGATCAAGGAATGATAGAAAGGGAGGACGTGGATTCCGAGCCGATGGAAGAGGAGAGAAAGGGAAAGCTGATCAAATACACAAACACAACTGCTGAATCATATAGGACAACACAGATAGAAGCATGGGAAAGTGCAATTGTCGGATATGTCAAATTTTGCAAAGCGATGGACCATTACTTGGAGTTCATGCTGTATTTAGGCTTTGACGAGAAAGCAGCAAGAGTATTTTTGGGCTCTGCCGAATTGGCCAAACCGGCTTGGTCTAAGTCAGGCAAAAACTATGCACCGGGAATGGTTCAAACATTAGCAAGAAGAATCTTGGCCCATGATCACAAACCAAGCAAAAAGACTCGAGACGAGGAAGTATGGCAAGAAGCAATTGAACATGCACGCTTAGCGATTAAAGACGAAGAAGGAAATCGTGCATTGAAGTTACTCGATCGACAAGTAGAGGAGAGAAGATGGAAGACCATGCAGAGATCCAATCAATTCTCTTTAGCGCTGTCAGAGGAAGATCGACGTCAACTCTTCGATGAAGAGACGGCTAATGACGGACCGCCACGATCAAGTTCCCGAGTGTGATTATTGTAATTTAGAAGCCTTTACTGTATTTGTACTTGCCTATCAGATACAATCATATCATGATGCATTAAAATGACTCTACTTATACAATGCTTTCAAGTTCTTTGGCGAATTGGAGATTAGACGTAATTGTCGCTTTCTTTGGAATGGCGTCTTTTGCGGCCTGTTCTGCTTTGTTGGTAAAGTGAACAGTTTGTGTTGTAGGATTGATTTGCCATCCTCGTTCGGCGGCAAATGCAGACACAGATTCCATATCGTTGAAGAATAGCAAAGTGGCTGCATCACTCAATGGCAAGCTGTCGTATGCCTTTTCTTCGCACGAAGCAATTTCTCTGCGAATAGTTCCCATCAATTCGTCAACGAAGAAGATGTATTCTTCTCTGGGAACTTCTTTACGTGCTTTCCATACCTTTGAGTAACTTCCTTCCATCAGCCATCGTTCCAGGTTTACAGGATGCTGTAAGAATGGCGAATTGGCAACCAGATTTGGTGGCAGGTTCTCAAGAGTTGTGTGGAATTGTGAGATGGAATTGGACGAGAGCAAACGCAAGAGTGATAATCCTAACAAAGCCTCTTCGTTCTTTGAGGGTGGTAAACTTGCATGGCAATCTTGGTAGAATACTCTCAACAAGCCGATATACCGATCAAAGCTATCAACTTCTTTATGCTTGAGACTGTGAAATGCTCCAACTTCTAGGATATCACGAGCCATTGAGAATTCTTTTGGATGAGCTGCTGCTTCGGTAGGAGATGGTACTAGAAGTCCTGCTTGTGTTAGTTCAATCTTTGCTTTTGTCAATTGTCCTTTAAGATTCGACGATCCTGAAGAATAGGCTTTGAGCACCTCAGAGTGCGTGCTTGATATTGTGCTCATTTTCGATGTTTGATTCAACTCTATGACGATGATGGGAAGAAGATTGCTATGGTTGAGAATCTTGGAGTGTACATCATTCATCCAAAGGGACGTGCGCCCAATTACGCGTACACATTCAAGCTTAGACTAAAGCGCGTACTATTGTCATCAGAGCATACCTGCTGCCTGTGGAGAGCATGCATTGTTGAACAAGAACCACAACCATAGCTTCATCACGATTATGAATATTTTGAGATCGACAAAGCGGTATGAGAATGCATTGGAAGTGTTTGAAGATATGAGGTCCTCTAAATTACTTGAACGTTGATTGGTGCATTCTAATGTGTTCGGGAACTCCGTACATCCATGCATACCACCTTCATCAACACATTCTTTGATCTTCGCTTTGTGATATTCTGCCCCTAAACCCTTTCATCTTAAGAATATATATTTCGTAACCTTGTCTTTATCTTTTCCATCGTCAAAGCAACCATCACGATGGAAAACGAGATCGATCGAGCAAAGTCACCAAGACTATCCGAAATCCAACAGGATGACGGTGTCTCTCGACCAACGTCGCCAAGACTATCGTATATTCAACAGGATGATGGCGTCTTTCGACCAAAGTCACCACGATTATCGTATATCCAACAGGATGACGGTGTCTCTCGACCAAAGTCACCACGATTATCGTATATCCAACAGGATGACGGTGTCTCTCGACCAAAATCACCAAGATTATCGTATATCCAACAGGATGACGGTGTCTCTCGCCCAAAGTCACCAAGAATATCGTATGTTAAACATGAAGACGGGGTCCTTCGACCAAAGTCACCAAGGTTTTCGTACATCAAACATGACAATGATATTGCTAACCAAGCTCAAGAGAATGATAATGCTAGCCAAGTCGAGAGTCCGATTGTCAGTCAAAAGCCACCCGTCTTTAAAAATAATCAATTACCAACATTTGACAACGATTATTCCGATGAGGACAGACCGGAAGACAAACCTGAATATTATGGCTTCCTAGACAAAGTTGGAGCACCAATGCCTACACTTATCGAATTCAATACGGACGAATTTCGTAATTGTGCGGTGTGGCTTTGTAGAAATGTGGCAACATTAGAGGAACATTTGATCCATCCAGATCGTTGGACATTGTGCTTATTGAATCACATAAAAGGACATATTGGCACCAGTTGGGCCGATGCATACATTTGGCAATTTCCAAAGACAAGACGGTTCTCAACATTTTGGAGACGTTTCTTAGACCGGTTCACGCTTGTTCTTCCGGTCAAACAAGCAAGAGAGCATTTGGTATCTCTTCAATACACATCCATGACGCAATTTATAGGAGACATTGAAAAGGTACGAACAGCCGTTGGAAGGATGGAAGAAGTAGAAGAGATTGTTCGTGAAATAATGACTGATAAACTTCCAGGTCAAGTCAAGAACCAAATCACCACACGAAGGATTAAGAAAGATCCCATTGATTCACTCATTAAGGAAATCGAACAAATCAATGTCATGTTCGAGCACGATCAAGCATTATTGGCTAGTACATATCAGTATTTGGACAAACGAGAATCGAGCTACTTTCCAGCGATCTTATCTCCTTCTTGGTCTAACTTAGTGCCTTTTGTATCATCTTGACCTGCCGCTGGATAGTCGGGAGTAAAACTTGTATATATGCATTGCCAATGATGCGCTCATCCGATCAGACGCCGCTCTAATTACGGTACACATCCTACGGCTAAAGGAAAAGGGGTGGGGAGAATGTGACCGTTGTGGCGGTATGGGGTACAATTTTGCGATTTCAGGACTAGAAATGAAAGGCAATTTCGCAGTTTCAAAAGCGCAAAAGGAGTCACCCAAATGAAATCAATAAATATGCGGCGCCTCCATTCTCAGAAGAAAAGGAGCTTGATGAAGCGTTGAAGGAGAAATTCTATCCTAATCTTCATATGTCAAAGTTGTACCGTGTGATCAATTCAAGACAGGGTTATAACCGTCTTTACGCCCTTTGAATTCACAGACGGAATACTCATTCTTGGCATTTATAGGAGCAGTGATTGAAGAGATCGAGCAGTCAATTTGAAATGACGGGGGTAGAGGGGAACGATGGGGGTAGAGTGGAATGGTGCAATGAAGTATCGGCTATACGCACGCTCTCAAAGGCGCTCCGTCAATACACCGCATATATATCGAACTTGATTTTATCCGCTTCCCAACTTTTACCACTATCATTGCCTGATCCTTCCATTATCCCCTCCTCATCATGAATCTCACAGCAACCTTCAGAGGTGCCCTCCTCCTCACTGCAACCTGGCTTGCAAGTTATAGTGCAGGCATACATCCTCATCCAGGTGTTCATGCTCAAGTTACCGGTTTGACGGCCGGCACAAAAGCAGAAACATTATGCAAACAATTAGGCCAAACTTTCCAAGCTCCTGCAGGATTGACGATCAACAACACCTTTTCTCAATACTTCCCTGAAGGCAGCACATTATCATTAGAAGATTTAACCAAATTATACCCTAATGGCACAATTCCGGACAATGTTCCTATAGATAAGGTATTGGACGGTGTAGGACCTGACTTGAACATAAAGGCACAAGCTGGCTACGGCAGGCTTGCCAGTCGTATCTCCTTTAATGGTCCAGTTGGAGGACTACCAGCTTTTTGTCGATTTGGACTTCAAATCGCTACCAGCCCTGTCACATCTGTTTTGACTGAAGTTTGGCTTCCTCTTGCGTCGGATCCAAATATACCATTGGCAAAGCCTCAAGGCGATTTCCCAACCAATACAACAGCTTATGAACTTGGTCCAGGTGGTAAATTCCTTACTGCACCACTTTATTACCTTCAAGGAAAGTACAAGAAAATTAAGCCATCACCGTATGCTTATAATCCACCAGCTCCAAATGATGTTCCAGCACCTCCTGAAAAGAAGGCCGACAACGGTACAGCCACAGCTAGCAATGGCACTCCGACTACCGGTACTGGTACTGGCACTGGCACTCCGACCACCGGCACACCAACTACGGTGACAAAGAAGAAGCGTAACAAAATTCCACCTCCGACTAGCGGTACTGGTGACCCTGGCACTCCGACCACTGGCAAACCAAACAAGAAGCGTGACAATACGTCGAAAATTCAATCTCTACAAGGAGATCAAATTCTTGGATCGAATAAAGGATGGAACGGAAGAATTGCTGTAATGGGTCACGGTGGTCAATTGGGTTACGTACCATTGGTCAGTATGAAGCAATATATGGGTCGTTATATGTTTGCTGTTGCTGGTACAAATCTTGGTCACTTTTCCGTTCAAAATGGAGTGAGTTCTTGGGTCAACGGAACGCAATTCAATGAAACGTTAACAGATTTCGCATCAAGAGCAAATCATGTTACCCTTTTGGTTGCTGAAAAAGCTGTTAACCAATTCTATGGAATCAGTCAAGGCAAACGTAATCCAAAGGAGAACAACCGTGTGTACCGTTATTATCTTGGAAGCAGTGTTGGTGGCGCGCGAGGCCTAAGCGCTGCCCAAGTGTATCCTGATGACTTTGATGGTATCATGGCAGGTTGTCCTGCGATCAACTTTATGCAAATGAATACAGCGCAGCTGGCGACATCTTCTGTCCATAACAAGACCACACCGATTGGCAAGACGGGATTCTTCACCAGAGGCGCACTTGTAGGACCAATCAAAGATGTTGTCTTGCAACAATGTGACGGTTTGGATGGCGTAGTAGATGGTGTGATCTCTGACCCATCAAAATGCAAGCCTCAATTGGAGAAAGAGTTATTGTGTGGAACAAACACAAAATATGGAAAGACAAATGCAACTTGTTTGACCCAAGACCAAATCAAAGCAGTTTATGAATTGTATAAACCTACAATTATTGAAGGTGAACAAATCTACCCAGCCTATTGGCCAGGCTTAGAAGTTTCCGCTTCCAGTCTATTTCCAATTAATGCAAAAGCAAGTCAATGGCATCAATTGGTCGTGTTAGAGAGACCAAAGTTGGATCCTAAATTCAACCCATTCACGAATATCACATTGGCAGATCTCAAAAAAGGAATTGCAGCAGATCCAGGAGGTGTGAATGCTTGGAAGACTGATTTGAGTGCATACATCAAACGAGGTGGAAAGTTGGTCATGTATCATGGAACGTCCGATTTCGTTGTTAGTCCACAATCTACGATTGATTATTTCAATGCGGCTAAGAAGGCTACCGCTGCTGCATTAAAGCTTAGCGAAGATCATGTCGGACAATCATTCAAATTCTACCAAATCAATGGCATGAAACACTCAAGAGGCGGTTTAGGGGCATTCCACTTTGGTGGTGTTTCACAAAATGACCCTGGCAGTCGACCATACAAGTTTGAATCAGGATATGATATGACATTGGCATTGATGGCATGGGTTGAAAAGGGTATGGAGCCAAACGAACAGATTGCAGCCCGTTATAATTCCAATTCAGCTGTAATGCCGCCTAGAGATGTTAAGGGTGGTGATCCAGATGTTGATTTGCCCATTGCTGATTCACAACAAGCCTTCTTTGCCGGTTTAGCCTTTACACGTCTGTTGTGCCCTTATCCACAAAAGGCTGTTTATCAAACCGGCGGCAACCCGCATGGTGTAAACGGCTTCAAGGCATTCAAGTGTGTTTAATTAATCGCCGAACAAAATCTATAATTAGCGCACTTCCTTCTTTTCCCCCCCCCCTTTCCCGTTACTAATGTTACACACGCGGTCAAACGCTTCCACACTAGTTTATATATGTCATACGTTTGTTCGACTGACACCAAATTTAAACTTTCTACTTTTATATGTGCCAAGCCCGTCATGAGTGATTGTTATACCAAACTACCAACATCATCCATCACCATTTAATCCTATACACTTCCATAAAAAAAGGGCGTCAAGGCTAATTGCTCCAACGAAAGGGCCAAAGCTTTTTCTTTTGGAGGCGTAAAAGGGGTACTCTGCATAGTGTAGAATCGAGTGAGCTTCTGATAAGCCTCCTAGTCTTCACACAAAGAAGAATCGAATCAGCTACTAGGATATCTCTTTAGAATTAGGGTCTTTCTTGGCCGATTTGTGATGCTATTGATCCGAACAAGCCTTTAGCGATCGCAAAGATCTCTTCCAGTTCTCAAAAAACACACTCATCATGTTTGGCAAAGATCCAAAAACCGGTAAAGGTCGCTCTCGTCTTTGGGGCTTCCTCTTGCTCACTTTGGTGGCCATCCTCTTATTGTTTGGACTTATATTTGGACTCGCCTTCGGATTGACAAGAAAGAAGCATATGAACTTAGATCCAAACCGAGATGATGGAGTCACCACAGCGGGATCTCAAGCACAATCAGTATGCGAAGCCTTATCTAACTCCATCAATTATCCGCCAGAAGTCAACGTCATGAAAGCCTTTTCTCAATATTTTCCCGAAGGAAGTATGCCATCTCTTGAAACATTAACAAACACATACCCCCGTGGATTCATTCCAAAAGGAACACCTCTCAAATCAATCTTGCACGATGTTGGACCCGATGTGGATCTCAAGAGTCAAATGGGTTACGGAAGACTTAACAATAGTGCTTCCATGAACGGCCCAGATGGAGGTCTTCCCGCTTTCTGTAGATTTGGAGCAAAGATTCAAACAAGTCCAATGACTTCTATCGTGAGTGAAGTTTGGCTTCCGCTTGAATCTAATCCAAGCATCCCACTCGCTCCGCCTCCTAAAGATTTCCCGACCGGCACATCACCCTTCACCATCAGCGAAAACGGCACATTTGTTTTGGGGAACGGCCAAACTTTGCAGTCCGCCATTGGCGCATCATCATCATCAGGCTCATCAGGCTCATCAGCATTTACCCGACATTCCAATTCAAATACGAATAAGCAACCATCTACTGACTTTAGACTAGGTTCTTCAAGCTTTCAGACACAGGATCAAGAGTCAGGAAACAGCTCAACAAGCCCCGCGAAACGTGCAACTTCAAATACCACACAATCTTTAAGTGGAAATGATGTTCTAGGACAAGGTCTAGGGTGGAATGGTCGCATTGCTGTCATGGGACATGGAGGACAATTGGGATTTGTTCCTATGCCTTCAATGAAGAATTATATGGGACGATATATGTTTGTTGTTGCGGGAACCAATTTAGGCCACTTCTCTGGTCTTGGGACGACAACTTGGGTGGAAGGCCCAGCTTTCAATGAAACGTTGACGGATTTCGGATCGAGAGCAAATCACCTTACTCTGCTTCTGGCAGAAAATGTAGTCAACTACTATTACGGTATAAAGCAAGGCGTTCGTAATCCCAAAGAGAATAATCGGGTCTACCGTTACTACTACGGCAGTAGTGTGGGTGGCGCTCGTGGTTTAAGCGCTGCCCAAGTGTATCCTCAAGACTTTAATGGCATCGTTGCAGGAGCTCCTGCTACGAACTTTTCCAATATGGGAGTTGGACAGCTTCACACAGCGTCTGTTCACGACAAAGAACTTCGAGGTGATGGTTATTTTTCCGACTTGGAATTATGGGGACCGATAAAGAATGCAGTCACCTCGCAGTGCGATGCGCTGGATGGTGTAGTTGACGGTATTATTTCTGCACCGCAACAGTGTAAGCCTCAATTGAATGCTCTGCTCTGTGGCACGAGTACGACATATGGTAAAAGTCCTTCAACTTGTTTGACACCACTTCAAATTTCCACTGCATATCAATTATACAATTCTACAATTATTGATGGGCAAGAAGTTTATCCCGCTTATTGGCCTGGCTTGGCAGATTCGGCAAGCCAATTGAAAGGAACGAATGGTAAAGCAAGTGGTTGGTATCAATTGGTAACCCTGCAAGAACCCCACCTTTCAAGTTCATTCGATCCGTACAGAGATATAACTTACGCTGCTCTACAAAAAGGCAATGCAGTAAATCCTGGAGGTGTGAATGCTGTTCAAACGGATTTGAGTGAATTTGTCAAGAATAATGGCAAGATGATCTTATACCATGGAACGTACGATCTCGTCATCAGTCCACAATCTACGGTAAATTATTTCAATGATGCGCGCAATGCTACAGCTTCTGCCATGCAAGTTCAACCTACGGAAATTGATAATTCGTTGAAATTCTATATCATCTATGGAATGAGACACACAAGGCAAGGGCCGGGCGCAATAAATTTTGGTGGAGCAGCACAAAATGATCCTGGAAGTCGTCCATACAAGTTTGAAACGGCATACGATATCTCATTGGCAATTATTGCTTGGGCGGAGAAATCGATTGAGCCTAATGCGCAAGTTGCTGCTGCGTATCAAAACAGGCAAGGTGTTTTGCCTTCTTCAAATGGAGATGAGATGGAAGATAATGCTCAAGTACCCACCACTCAACAAGTATACGCAGGAGGATTGATCAATACAAGATTGCTCTGTCCTTATCCATTGAATGCTCAATATCAGAACGGACAAAACGCTACCGGTGAAAATGGTTACCAAGCGTTCCAATGTTCATAAACACACCAATTTTTCAATAAAGCACATTCTTTGCAAGATCTTTTCGCTTTCATGTTTCTATACATTGATTCAGCATTACCCATTTTATTTATAGATTTCATCAGTACATTCTTTCTTTAGCATAATCAAGCACAATATCATTTTGTATCGGCATTCGTTTGTTGTATTAGCGTGCTTTTTGAGCGGCGAGTTATATCTCCTGATTCACTTTACGGAATGATCCGCTGTAAGCCAAGCAGTGCAATGGGCTATCCATTGATCCATGTCAGTTAAGATAATCGGCAAAAGTCTAAACTCCATGGCGGATTGATATGTTGAAGAGGAAAGGATTGGCTTATGCACTTTGTTGACTTTTCAGGTACGAACTATCCTCTGTTTGTTTCCCTTCCTCAACATCATCATCATCTTTGCGGAGAAAGTCTCGGGCTCATGATGGCGGGACATAATGCAGGCTTGATGCCAAGAAAACCATCCAGACGACCAGCAACAGCATCTGCTCGGGTGGATGAACGCGGTTCATCATCTAATGGATTCAAATCGATTCGATCTTCACTCAATGGCGGTCATATGGCAAGTACCTCGATCGGAAATGCACAGCTTTGTCAACATATGCATCAAATGGGTATCCCCTTCACATCTTCATCAACGTCACAGCGGAAAGAGGACGAAGAGTCTCAATCTGGAACTTCTTCCATTCTTCCTGTCAAGGTCAAACAAGATAGCTTTGGTTCTCATCGAAGATCAGTGTCGTTTCTTGAATTGGTGGACCGCAACTCGCGTGGACCGAGTAATTCACCTGATTCTACTCTAGAAGATATACGAAGGCTGGTACCTGATGTACCTCAAGATGAGCCAGAAACATCGGTCACCGAATTAGCCCCGAGAACTTCCATTGTTGAACCTGAAGTGCAGCAAAGAAAGGCAGACGTTGATCCTAATACACATTCGGTCCTCTCACAGGTGAGTGAAACATGGTAATATGCAGGCTAATCTTACTAAATGATTGTGCATCCCAATCTCTACTCGACAGGCATTGGGTCGAATTGCTGAGTTGGAATCATGTGAGTGCATACAAAAAGAATATCATGCTTTTCGACCCAGAACTGACAATTTTCCCACAGCCTTGGAGTATTACGAGCGAGCTTGTGTTGATGCAACATTCGATTCTGATTTCTGGCAAAAGGAGTACAATCGTCTTTATGATATCATGCGAATAGCTGAACAGAAACAAGAGCAAATGATGGTATACATCCGCAGACTTGAAGGAAGAGTAAAGAAGGAAGAGAAAGAAAGCGAAAAGGAAGATACAGGAAAAGCACGCAAGAAAGCAGATCGATCAAGTGCAGCCACGATTCCCATCCCTGCAGTGCAGCCTGTCAAAGGTGATGTGAATTCGCACAGTATGTTAGAGATTGCATCATCTTCCGCATCCGTTACAACGACTGAAGATCACAGTCCACTTGCAAGTCACTTACCCGTAATGAAAGGGCTGAAAAGGGTGACCTCCAGCAGTACGATGAAGTCAAAGGAGATGTTTGCTCTTGATCAGACTATGACCGCATCATCCACTTCCACCACGACACAAAGAAAGCAGATTAATCCGATCTGCAATCCCCTCATCGCTCCAATCATGCAAGACCAACTAAAATTACGAGAGCTGGGCAGCAATTGGGATCAAGAGAAGCGAAACGTCATTTCGAAATGGGTAAAGACGGCTCAAGTGAGTAATGAAGAAAAACAGAAGAGCAAGAGAATTACAACGATCGAACGTTCGTTGAAAGAAGCATCGAATATTCAGAACGCAAATGAGCTTTTCTACAAGGGATGGACGATAGATTCATCACCTCAAGAGGAAGAAGAAGAAGAAAATAAAGCAACGATCCAAACTCCATCACGGGAAGAAGATGTTCGAGGTCGTCATCCATTTTCGATAATCACTAATTCTGCATTGAAGGCAAGATGGGCAGATGCAGGAACAAACTTGGGCTTAGATCAGGAACAAAACGAAACACAGGCATATGCAGGCCTTCAAGCTCATTCACGGTGGAGGGTATGGAAGGCGAATATGGGCAAATAGGGTATACTCAATTATTGATATATGAAATGTTTAATATACAAAATGATAATGCCGATTTGTTTGTTATGCAGATCTATTTGTTTTGCCGATCTGTTTAATTTGCAGATCTGTTTGTTTTGCCGATCTGTTTGTTATGCAGATCTATTTGTTAGAGACCAAGATCATCCGGATACATGTGTTCGCCTGCAGCATTCAGTAACATGCGCAAGCAACTTCCATCTTGATTTGCCGATGCACAACGGAAGATATCACCGAACTCGTGAGAGTACATCAGCTTCTCAATTTGGGAATGTGTGAGCTCGTTCTGTCCTTGCATTCTATTTGAAGATGGCAATTCAGCGGAGGCTGGCAAGATATTGCAATGTGCAACATAACGGACGGAACCATCGCTTACTAAGCTTGTATAAAACGGTTGCTTCCTTCCGCCATTTGGTAGATCGTCAACATCCATTGCGCTGATCCAATCTTCCCCTTTATCGCATTTGACGTCCCAATCTTGAATGACTGCTTGGTATCCGTATACGCGATGCACGAAAACCGTTCCAACAGTATGCATTATCTTGAGTAGATTCTTATCTTCTTCCGAATCCGTTGCGGCCACCCGCCTCTTCTGTGATCGACCTAACCGATCTCGGGCGAGTAAGTCGTTGGCCAACGTTTCCAACTCCGCCAAGCGCATCTTTTCCAATTGACTTAATTCAGCTTCAGTCCTTCTTTTCAATCCGGACCGGATACTCAAAATACTACTTGGTAAATAATGTTGCGCGGTAACGATCGACAATGCAGTTCCGTTTCGATCTGCTTCATCTCCCAATTCTGTCATGGCGTTAGCTGCTGCAAACATTGACAGAACGGCTTTGGTTTCTGGACTTTGATCGCCATCTGTATACCTTCCCGCCGTTGCAAGGTATGCTTCCGAATCGTCCTGCCTTTTGAGCCGTTTAGAAGTTTCTGCGGGGTAATTAAGCGGGGAAACAAGGTACGACTGCCGATCTTCCGCATGCAGGAACGTTCTGCGTGGGTTAAATACGTTGTCGTCTGCTAGGATTGTCTCTTCGAAGATTTGATCGACTCTATTTTCTCCGCCTTTCTCAGCTAATGCTAGAGTCTCTGATCCTATATCTAAATCAGCCATCAAATGAGCGCCGTGAAGACCGTTGAAAATGTTGCGGGAAGCACGAAGACAAAGTTCCAACGGAGTGGAAGCACTTACGATCGCATGATCCGGACTTAAAGAGTTCATCCGAAATAAAACTTGTAAATTTTCCAATTCATATAAAAGTCCATCATCAGCGGCACTGATCCAAAATTTGTGATTAAGGTACTGAACAACGGCAAGCAATCTACCAGGCGTATTCGTTGGCAATGCGTTCAATCCTAGCCTGTTCGCCAACGAACAAAATACCACAACGAGCGTCAACGGCAGGCTTTCCCTTCCCGATTCGTCTAAACATAGATGTATAAAACTGTTATCGAGCCTGTGAAATTTGTGTTCCCGAGCACCTCTATAGCCTCGAATCTGCATGAACTTGCAGATTCCCTGTGCATATAGTCGTGAGCCACTGGTGTCAAGACTGATACCTTCTTTTGCAAGATATAATGAGCATGCAACTGCCAGCATATCTAGTTCGTTGGCTATCTCGTATCCCTCTCCGCCTCGGAACATAGAAAGATAACATAAGCCGTTCTCGAACACTTTAGCAATCGAAACGGAGGCTTCATTGATTCGGGAAGCTTGCACTGCACGTATCCTAGTCCAAGAAAATGGACCTTCTGTAACTTCATTAGATCTACTCATCCCGCGCATATGATTCAGCCCACATACAGCCTGTTGATGTTGAATGTACTGAAGTAGCTGCTTCCCGAAGTATAGAAGGGTCAAATGATGGGTTTTGGAACGTTTGGTGCCTTGCAATCGTAACTTGTATGCAGATGGAAATTCTTGCTCTATTCCCGCTTCGTTGATCAACAGATTTGAATCGGGATCGGACCTCCGTTGAACTGTTATGAGGGCGTGCAATATGTCTTTGATGTCGTCACCATACTGTTCATATATATCAATCATCTCTTGAAGCCATCCGAAAGACCGGAAACATTGAGCTTGAATGCGTTTCAGTACTTCGCCATCTATAAGCATACGCTCGCAGAATAGCTTGTAGAAGTCTGGCGGAGAATTAAGGTTTGCCGGTTCCTGAGATGAAGTGGATAGAAACTTCGGGAATGGTGTACCTGCATGTTCTAGAATCGAATCATGTGTATCGTTTTCCCGCTCCCGCTCCCGCTCAAAATCTTCTCTCCATATCCGAGTTGCTGTTTTATATAGAAATGAAATTCTTTTAGCATCCCGCCAATTTGACGTTCCGCGAATCTGGGACTTTCTGGAATCCTCCTCTTGCCAAAAGGAAAGGTAATACGGCTCCCATAGTGATGACGCTGTGGCCACACCTCGCAACGAGCGATTAGATTGTGCCACACTACTTAAATCTGTTGGCGTTAGTTGCTTGAAGATACTTACGAGTATCTCGTTAGGTAATTGACCGATATTGTTCATGATAAAAGTAGAATGTTATCGCCTTACAAGGTCGTGGGAAGAAGTTAAATGTTGTGTGTTTCCGATGATGACAACACTCAACGGAAATTAATACGCTAGTCGTGCATATACTACAGTAGTATCTTTTAAGTGGAGAATTTACACGCCTTTAAAGCAGTGAGGCAGACAAGGTACAATCTTCACCTTAGTCTATCATCCCGCTTGTCTGTTGTATTGAAGGTAATCACGATAACAAGTTCGGTTCATATAAAGGTAAAAAGGACTATATAACATCAGAAAGGCGTACAAGCAGATTTTAAGGCTTCTTTATACACATTTTCAAGCTCGAAATTAGCCTCGTCAGCTGCTTGCGATTCGAACTTATGAATGTAAGGGAAGTTTTGATCGGGAATGTTGTTGTGATGTGCGATCACTTTATATTTATTGGAAGTGTTCCCCTGTTGAGACATTCTTGTATTTCTTGTAGTTTCTAGAAAACTTGTGAGAAAGTTCTCACGCTGGGAATTAGCCTCGTCAGCTGGTTGCGATTCGAGCCTATGAAAGTAAGAGAAATTTCGATCGCGACCGTTGTTGTGATGTGCAATCACTTCGCTTACGTTAGAGGTATTCTCCTGTCGAGAATTTTCTGCGTTTTCTCGAGTTGTTTCAGGAAAAATTTGTGTTTGTCCATATTCGAGATCGTCTGTAGTAAAGCGTTTTATCTCTGGATTTTCTCGAACTTCATGTTGTGGATCTTGACTGGGAAAAACTTTGGGTGGATTTGTGTGCTTAATTAGACGCAATCCGCTCCCATCATTTTGAGCAGCTATACATCGAAAAGTGTAACCGAATTGTCTAGCTCTGAGTAAGTTTTCGATCTGTCTCGATGATAAAGATGCCTTGTGCGTACTGCTTGAAGGTTTATCTCCTGCTTTCAGCATGGATAAAGAAGCTGCGGCAGGATATGCATCTTCATGAGCTATAAGAAAGACTGTTCCATTTGCGGAAATGACCTTATAGATATGTTGATTGGTCTCTTTTTTCTCTGTGATCCAAAAATCTATAGCGGGCCTATTTCTACTAAAATTGTAAGTATTCCTTTCAAAGCAGTCAACAATAACGGCAGCGAAGCCGTCCTTCCAATGTACAATAATTGCACCAATAGGATATGCATCTTTACCTTTGTACCAGCCTTCATGTAGATGTCTTTCCGTGCCTGAGTGAATTTTCGGTTGCATAATATCTGAAGTGTCTTCGTGTTCACCAAAGTTACACAATGATTTCCAATCGATAGAGTGGCCTGTATGCATTATGACACTTTCTGCCACTTTAAAACTCCTAACGGTCTGCGAAAGATCTGGTAAACGTGTAAAGAACCGTAAATGTCTACCGGCACTTGCTAAACGCTTTCCACTTTGAAGGTTTCTTAAAATCGACCTTGCAGGCTGTATAGGGGCTGGATAAACGGATGAAGTAAGATACACTTGCCGGTCATATGTGTTGTAAAACGTCGTCCGAGGATTAAAACCATTATCGTGCCTTAGTAGAGCGTTCTCAAATTGAAGATGAACATAGTCACCGAATGGAACGTCTTGTTCAATATCTGTGACTTCAATTGTATCAGATTTGACGTATGTGCTTCCAGCTTTAGATTCAGATTTGCGGGAACAGCTGCGTTGGACATTGTATATCATTTCAAGACAGCATTCCATGGGTGTCATGGCATAAACCCTTGCCATTTGCGGAAACCTATAAATTAGCTGCCTTAACCCAAATTTTTGCTTTATCTGATGGGTTTGATAAATGACGCCACCCTCCAAAATGCTGAGCCAATAAAAGTTGTTCGAAAATTCTTCCCTTTGTGAATCTGAGTTGTAAATGGCAAGCATTGGTCCTATTGGTGTACTAACGGGAATAGCAGATAAACCAATTCTCCATGAAAGAGAGCTAAAGATAACAGCAAAAATCAAAGCTTGACATTCTCTACCAGATTCATCCAAGGAGAAATGCAAGAACGTTTTGTTCAACTCTAACCTATCTGCTCCGCTTGCACATCGAAAACTGTTTTGCAGCATAAATTTGTATATACCGTTTGCTGTGTCTTTTGAAGTATGCGGAATACCCTCTTTTCGCAGAAAAAGCGAACATGAGACTGCTAGCATGTCCATTTCATTTGCAATTTCATGACCTTCACCTGAATTGAGCATAGACAAGAATGAAAGACCATTCTCTATCCTTTTGGCGGTTTTCAGGTGTAATGGCATTTGATCATCAGGTATTTGCTGGGTAGAGCTAAATTCGGTCCACGAAGGTTTACGATTTTCTTGCACTTCTTCCATTTGCCAAAGCTTTAATCTTAGTCGTTCAATTCCATAAAATGCTTGTTCCTTTCGTAAATATGCTAGCAATTCTTCACTAATTTGCAACAAAACCAAGTGATGACTAATTGATCTGCTTGTTGAGGGCTTTCGTACTTGTAAAGCCGAGGGGAATCCAAGAACGTCTTCAAGGGCAATATCATCGTTGAATTCAATGAAAATCCCTGTACGCTCATCAAACCTCTTTTGAGCAGTAATTAAAGCAACAAGCACATCCTTTACCTCGTTCCCGAACTCCTTCACTACGCCTTGCACTTCTTCAGGCCAAATAGTTGGGTGTAGAGATGCTTCCCTGATTATTTGTAAAACAACTTGATCGATTCGCATACGCTCACAAAACAGTTTATAAAAATCTGGTTGCTCGAGAAATCCGGGTACGATTGACGCTGATCTCGAACAAAGCAACATCGGAAATGGTACATGCTCACAGTCTGTTGTTGTATCACGGTTATTGCGCCAGACTTCTTCGGCGGTTATGCGCAAACAACGAATCCTTTTTATGTTTCTCCAGTCAGAGAGCAAGTTATACTCAGCTCGATCTTGATTTTCCTCCTTCCAAAAGCATAAATAGAATTTCTCCCAAAGATCAGGATTGATTGCCAGCCTATGAAGCTTACGACTACTTTTAACGACCTGACTAAGCTCTTCCGGTAACAGAAGATCTAAGATTCGTAAAATGATAGCGTTTGGAAGTTGAAAGAAACCGCTCTCCCGTTGTCGGTTTTCACTGATTGAAGGCATTGTCGTAATTTGCTCGATTATTTCTGGTGATGATGGAGGTTCCAGATGTGAATATTGTGTCAAGATGTAAGTAGAGTGGAAAGCTCCATTGCAGGCGTGCACAGGCCGGATGCTCTTTAACCTGATTGATGAACAAAGGGACGCAGTAGGACAGCAAGCCTGCATGTCCTAGTGGCTTAAAAGACCTATCAAAGTGCTCATCAACTAGCTACGTCTCAACTGAAGATGACGCAAGCATTTCTCATACATTTTCCGAAGAATAAATGGTAGGTTGATACGACTAAATGACTAATGAGCACACGATTAGGGTTATGATGGACGCGCAAATTGAAATGATATTGACAAGGAACTCAGAAAGGTATAAAATATTGACAATGGCTATGAACTGAAACTCAGAACGGGGTACAGCTTAGCTGAGAAGCCTGTCTGTACACACTGTCCGCTTCGTTTTCAGTATCGTCATCATCATCGTCAAAGCTACTTTTGATACTACATAATTTTATTATGTCGACTTCTTCTTGTCTTTCGGACTTGATCTGCTTTTTATATGCGGCAATCTCATCAGGATAAATGGCTAGCATTTCTTCCCTGAGTTCAAAGCGTAAATGGCTCCCATCTTTTTGCGCAGTCACTCGAGAGAACGTAAGGCTTTCTCTACTTTGTACAACTTTTCGCAATTTCTCAACTTGAGTATACGAAAGACGGGTTGTGCTTGCTGATGTATCATTCTTTAGCGAACTCAGACAAACCGAAGCAGGCTGAATATTAACATGAGCGACATACCGAGTTGTATTATCAGCTGCTACGATCCAATAAAATGGTTGCTTTCGAGGAAGATCTTTTGTAGCGTCATCTTCCATCGAATGGAAAAAGATGGGATTAGGACTTTCATAATCTTTGTTCCAGACGGTAATCACTCCGTGATAGTCTTCTGTCCTGTGAACAAATACTGTACCTACTGGGTGAATTGTATCTAATATATCGTCATCGATATAATCATCAATCGTACTTTGATCTTCAACATCGTCTGTGTGCCCTGAAGAACTTCTAGCAAGCCTTTTAATAGGAGGTAGCTTCTCCTTCTGCTGTTTGATCATCCCTTTCGCTCGTATTACGGCATCTTCTAGTCTGTCTATTGGGGCTTGGCCTCGTAAAAATGGCTTTCTTCTTTCAAAGGCGACAGCCTTGCTAATGAGGGACTGGGGAAGTATTGTTCCAAGAATTGTTAAAGAATGGAAAATGCCTTCTGTATTGGATCTGTTTTCCAGCTCGTTTCTTCCAATTATAAACGTATTTATGCTTTGCGAACGAGATGGTAATTGTGCGCTTGCGGGATTAGACTGTTCAGTCAGCCTTTTTCCCAATCTTTCTGTCTTCGGATAGATTGCGGATACCAGATACATTTGGTCATCACTATGATTGAAGTATGTAGCGCTAGGATTGAAAGGATTATCATCCTTTGCCATAATCAATTCAAAGATTTCGTCAGCATCTTGATTCATGGTGACTTTTTGTTGGTCAATGAGATCTACTGTGTTCAGCGTCATAAATGGTGATATGACTGGTCCAATATCCCTTTCAATATTCCTTGCAGCCGAAAGACAGCAAAAGAGTGTTGAGCAGGTAGAAACTTGTGCGCTTTGTGAATCATCATTACTGACTCGAAATTTACGCTTGAGATCAAGTGAATCATAAATCAGACCACCTTCTTCTACATCAAGCCAAAAATTGGTATCTTGCCCAGAACTTCCGCCCCGTATAGCAATTATGGCACTATCTGGAATGCAAGTACGTAAGGCAAACAACCCCAGACGGCAAGCTATTGCACAATATAACACAGAAAATGTCATAGGGTGAGTTTCCCTTGTTGCTTTGCTTAAGCAGCAATGAATAAAATTCTTATAGACTTTGGTTGTATCATAGACCTTTGCCATGCGAAATTGACGAATTTTCAAGAATTCATAAATTGCAAGAGCAATCTTTTGTTGTTTTTTCGGCCCTTCTGACTGAGTGTCACGATCTGCTAAGAATAATGAGCATGCAACTGCCATTTTGTCTAGTTCGTTGGAGATTTCTTGACCCTCACCTCCACAGATCATTGAAAAGTAGCCAAAAACAGTTTCGATTTGTTTGATTTGGACTACGTCTTGTGGGACTAAATTTGCGTCGTCGTTACTACGTGTAGCACTGATCTCCGTCCATGAAAAAGAGGGTCCCAATATATCATATTCTTGAATAATTGCCCACATCCGATTCAGTCCATAAATTGCTTGTTGCTCTCTTGTAATTTGCAACATCATTTCTCCGAGATGCTGTATTACCATAGAATGCGTTTTCGATCTATAAGTGCTAGGTTTGCGCGACTGTAATGCTGATGGGAAATCAATCATTTTTGAGTTTTGCATATTATCTGACTCTATGAAAATATCTGGATTTCTTCCAACCCTTTTTTGAACTACGATCAATGCGATGAGTATATCTTTCACATCGTCTCCATACGATTGTAGAGTTTCATAGACTTTCTCAAACCAACACGTAGGATTGATGCATTGTTCTTTGATGACTTGTATGACCTTTTCATCAGTACGTATGCGAGCACAAAAAAGTTTATAGAAGTCCAAGCTTCCTTCTTCCTCTACGTGCAACTGTGTGCTTGGACTAAAAGTTAAAAATTCTGGAAATGGAGTTTCCATGGAAGAATTGCTTGTTTTGTGCCTGTTCCAAACGGATTGAGCCGTGTGGTATAAATTCTGAATTCTCCGTTTGTTGCGTAATTGGTTCAATCTAGCGCTTTGAGGGTTTTCTATACGATCTTCTTTCCAGAAGGAAAAATAAAATCTTTCCCATAAGCAAGACGAAGTTGCAGATTTGTATAGCTCACGGCTGCTTTGTACAACTTGACTGAGATCCTCGGGTGTCAGATAGTCGAAAATCGCAATCAAGATTTCTTGCGGTAAAGATGAAATCTTTCTGACGGCTGGTTGCGAGATTTGGTCGGGAGAGCTTCCCATAGCTAGAAATTTGATGTTAGAAAGGTTGGAAGTAGGATGATGATTGTTGTATTGAAAGGTGGCTGTATGTATAATATATAACAATCAAGTCGGATAAATGCTATAATGATTGTCCACTTTATTATTCGCGTCTAAAGAGTGAGTATAAATGACGCGTAGAAGAACAACACTTCATTCAGCCCACAAAATAAGACAAAGGGAGAGAAGAACTGTGCATCCAACACAATCTTTCCTTCTTTAACATCATCATTCGCCGTTACAGTCATGGGCCTATTTGTACTAGCCAGTATTGGCTTATCGATGTACATTTGGTCCATGACATTGTACAACGTCTACAAACCCCTTTCTTCTACTTTGTCAGCTGCTGCTCCATCTGTGCATCCGTTATCATTGTTTGCGGCATTTCAGAGTGCATTCACAACAACAAAGGAACAAAACAATCAGCCACCAAAACGACAAGGTAGAAAACGTAAACAATTAACTTTGGCCGAAGCACAAAGGGAAGAATTACGGGAATCACTCAAGATCTTGTTCATTTGGCTAGCATGTAAGGGTACTGAACCTGCATTCGATTATACATTTGGATATGTTGTCCCATTCTACAATGCCATCAAGGTTCTTTGTCTTTTGGTATTTGCCAGATTTCGAGCACAATTATCCATCCATTTGTTTGATTCGTTCATCATCCCACTTGGTCGTCCAAATACGCCACTGATCAATTCAACAGCATTCACCAACCTCATCTTGCCTTGGCTTCGGTTTATGCTGTCGTTACCTTTTGCTCATCTTTTTGCAGCATTTCGCAATACACTAAATTCACTCTTGTCTTCGTGGGGCAATGAAGGTCAAGTGGAAAATGCAACTTTGGCAGAAGAAGAAAGGGCAAAGATGCAACGTCAAATGCTAGAAGCAGATCGTGTACCACCGCCAAAAATGAAGTCTGGTGCACGCCAAGCATCCACTTCTGGCATTAGAAAAGATGGTCGAAACGGATCAGGTCCTTCACATGGCACGAAAGGCGGTGGTGGTGGTGGTCTCAGCGCAGCAAACAACAGCCTGCGATATCAGAGAAGCATGGATTCGCTGGCTTCCCGAACAACTGCGATCACGAACAGAAATCTCGCTTCAGCTTCACGTCAGCGAAGTGTGTCTTCTCGAATGACACCAGGTACGCAAGAGACATTTCAACAACTGCAATCGCTGCCATCCGTTCCGCGGGATTTGCCTGATTCATCGATCAGAGTGGAGGGAAGGACTGTTTCTGGACCTGCTTCTCACAATCCACCTCTGACATCTTCGCCAATGTCAAACTTTGCGCATATACCAGGTATTGGCAATCCGATGCAACATAATGACTTTGTTCCTCCGCCCAATGGTCGACCTATTTCACATCTTCGGCCTTCTATCGTAGAGAAGATGCCCGGAAGCCTAGCAAACTCTCCAGTGAAGCCGTTTTCCAATCTTGGACAAGAGACGCTTGACGAGAACGTTGCAGGTGATCAGACCATAACAATGAATGCGGTTAATCTGGCTGAGGACATCGTTTTATCTGAGGAAGTGCAACAAGAGAAGCAACTCCCATCTGATTCGGAATCCACCTCGACGGCAGCTTCGAAGAAGAAGGCCCCCTCTAAACGAAAAGTCAGTGAGATCGATGGTGAACTTTCGGAGGGCAGGGAAGCCAAGCTCAAAATATCTCCAGGCAAGAAAGTTAGCCGGGTAGCACCACAAAACAAGCGAGACGCTTCCACCACAACTGCAGCTCCAAAGACTGCAAAAGCAGCAGCGACCAAGAAAGCTGGCGAGTCGGCTACGACGACAAGTTTACCTCGTTCGCGTAGCAAGAGAAATGTAGGGACCACGACAGATGCGAGTGGGGAAGAAGCTAAAGGTACTTCAAGGATTCCAAGAACAAGGAGAGGGGCCACGTAAATGTATACTAGTAACACTGTATCATACCAAAAGCGAAATTTTGCTCATACATTGTACAATTGAAACATTCTAGATAGTAGAAGTCAGTTCTGACATCGCAAAAGGGTCTCGCACCGAGCGGTATTGTTGCTGTTGTTGGGAGAAGAATTCGGTTAGTGAATCTCGCAAATGTTGTCTTGGTAGTTTTTTTACTCACCTGATACCACTGAACGTAATCACGTTTAAGTTGATCAACTTCAGCATGCAAATTTGCGACGTTGGAAGCCATAGACATAAAGATTGCATGTTGGTGCAAGATCGCATCGGAGATAAGTTGAGGACTATGCTCATTTCTCGTATCAATGGTCGCCAGTTGCTTCTCAATCTCCTCAATCGTCGATCTGTATCGTTTGATCCGCGTTCTGAATTCAACAGCAGCTTTGTTGAAAAAGTCACCTGGCCAATTGATCCATTGTTTACCATCAGATCGTCCTTCCTTGTAGTTTCGTGCAATTTCGTATAAAGTTGCCAAATCTGTGCGATCTTTATCAACATGATCAACGATTCCTTTGATCAATTCACCATCCTGTTGCAAGATCAAAAGTGTATTGCTGATATTATTACTCAATTCATTCCATTCGGAAATTCTCTTTTTGATTTCCGTTCCATATTCGCGTGTTTGCAGTTCATCTTTTATACGAATTTGACCATTGATGTACTTTTCCATTTCTTCGAATAACTTCTTTTGATCTTCAGGTAGATCGTTAAATCGCTCTTTTTGATGGTATGCTTGTTTGGCAAAAGGGGAATTGGGATTGATTTGGATCGATGCATTTTGCTGTGCAGCTGATTGTCCAAATTGCGTACTTTGCTGGAATTGCTGTTGTGGATTCTGTTGCGATTGCCCAAATAGCGATGATCCTTGTTGACCACTTTGTGCAGGCGCTGTTGCTCCAAAAGAGAAAGCTTGTTGCTGCTGTGGTTGCTGTTGTTGTGCAGCTGGTTGTGTTGATCCAAAAGAGAATGGTTTGTTGGCACCTGCTGCTGTACTTGAGCCAAACAGTCCTCCTCCTGCTTGCTGTTGTGATTGTTGTTGTGCTTGGTTCTGGCCAAACAAGGATGAGCCGAATCCTGTCTGATTCTGCTGTGCAGGTGGTTTATTGCCAAAGAGACCTCCCGTTGCAGTGTTTTGCTGATTTGTCGAGCTACCAAATAGACCGCCTGTTTGTTGCTGTGGCTGTTGCTGATTCTGTTGTTGCTGTGGCTGACCGAAGGAAAACAAAGAAGATCCTGTCGCTGCCGGCTGTTGCTGCTGCTGCTGTGGTTGTTGGGCTGGTTGATTAGAACCTCCAAAGCTGAATGAAGGTGTTGGCGTTGCAGCATTATTTGTTGTGCTCGTGCTAGCAAAGGGTCTAGCTGTTTGCCCTCCGAGGCTAAAAGATGAACTCCTGCCCTGCATCTTTTCTATCCTGCACAACAAATGATGGTGATGGTCACGAAGAACAACAACAACACGTAAAGAAGGTTTCTTTGTCGGACTTGTCACACTATAAATTTCCCAGCGTCAACCTTCTTCCACCATACGCGTTGCGCTTACAAGCTGTGCTAAAACTCAATCACTCCAATCATTCAGACAGAAAGAAAGAAAACGTTCATATTGTTCGGATACAAAACTATATATAGAAGTAGCTCCACCAAATATGTCATACTCATAGCTTCATGCTGCCCAAATAGTCAAATGCTACTTCTTTGGGCATATTTGTGTATGACATCATTTGTTTGGCAAATTCATCTTTTCCTGATCCAGGTTTGGCATCATAAACCTCTGCGGGTTTCTCACCTGGATCGGCAAGTACTTTCATTGATGCGGACTCGGATTTCGTATTCACAGTGGCCATCTTTGAATCAGCCAGCATATCGAACTCAGAAGAAGAAGTGTCGTTACGATAGTAAAGCGGCGAATAAGGGAAATTACCTTGTACCTTGCCAAACGCTGTTGGGTTAGCACGTTTGAATGCCATTCCTTCCGTATTGAACACGATATCGTCCAACGAATAATGATTAGAATCATCAAAGATCAAATAGAGATACTTGAGTGTTTCAGAGTACAAGAATGGAGGTTGAGGACCTTGAATACCAGTTGATTCATCATTGACGTTATTAATGATTGAATAACCATGACCTGTATCAGCAACTTTCTTGATCGTTTGGAAGATTTTCCATGCCACATCTCTCCACATTTGTTGTCCTGTGATACGCCAAGCATAAAAGATTGATTCCAAGACTTCAGGCGCAACGAACCAATAGCCAACAGTAACAAAGATACCATGCTTTTGATAGAAAGAACGTTTTTGAGGTGAAACGTATTTCCAACCGGCAAAGTTGCCACTTTTGTCTCCATAACCGAATCCGTAAGGTCCAAGTCCTAGAGCTGTTTGGTCATATGTAGCCGCACAACTTTCTGCAAGTTCAAGACCCAATGTTGTGAAATCATCACGATTCAACAATCTACCTCCCATGGCAATATTACCGCCGATAAAGCATGCCAAATGTGAAGAAAGATAAACCGGTGTAGTACGATTAGCATCAAAGTCGGCAACAAAGGTGAAATTGTTCACTCCGGTCTTGTATACCAAATGGGATTGAATTGATTCAACTGCAGTTGTCCAATGTTTGATGTATCGATGATCACGTTGACCCAACAAGATAGGATACTTGAGGAAATATTCCAAACCGCCCGAATCGAAACCACCTCCAAGGGTGATGTATTGACTGTTTGTCGTCAAATTGAACGGGTTCACGCGTGTATAGGGCAAACCAGGATAGTAAGCATTCAAACCCATAATAGCATCAGAAGACCCTTCTGCCAAAGTACGATATTGATCGTCATTGGTCATATTTGACAATATTCCGAATTCAATTGTCAAAGTACCAGCCTCAGCAATGTTCGTATCAGCGTTCAAGTCCATGACCGATTGGTCTCTCATATTCCAAATGCTGACGGGAATTTTTGCATTCTTGAACCAAGATCCTTTGAGACGATCGGCAAGCGTACGAGTTTTGTTGATAAAGAAGCTTTCTTCAGCTCTTTCACCGTTCATTTGATAAGCACTCAAAAGACCACCAATGATACGAATGGTTAATTCAAACAACTTCACTGTTCCCGGTTGTCCATCAACCATGCTTGAATTCGTCGTATAGAATGCTTGATCTTTGACAACTTTTACTGCATTTGCATAGTTTTCCGTTTGAGTTAAATTCATCATAATCATCGAACTTAATGATTCGATGGGCGTTCCACCAAAATCTGCCGTTGCAGGATCATTTGCTCCTGTCAATAGTTTTAAATCGATACAATCTGCCGGATATGCATACTTGACATATTCGTTATAATTGTACAAGAAAGCATCTTTGATCGCTTCACGCTTTTCAATATCGGCACCTGTGTGTGGAATGGAAGCATCGTTATCCCTGCTGTCAAGAGGGGCAGAAAGAGCTGGCGAGAGGAAAACAGTAACAGCAAAAGCTGCACGAAGCAAAGCGAACACGAGCATGATGGATGGTGATGTTATGGAAGGGAGGATGGACGAATGCGTTTCCAAGTCAGCTATTGGGCACTTAAAACCGGAGCGAGAATGTCAGGAGTTAATTCGTGTGAAGAATGAGGAGTGATCGATCGTTACTAGAAATAGATGCAGAAAGACGACAAGGAAATCAGAGCTGATGCGGACCCTTTCGTCCGTAAATTTCTGGAAAGAATGGCGGAATGGCGGAGCCGTTTTCCAAATTTGAACATTGCTGTGCTGCTTCATTCCAGTCCTGAATAAGGGAGAAACGCTTCATTTCAGTCCTGAATTAAGGAGAAACGCTTCATTTCAGTCCTGGATTAAGGAGAAACGCTTCATTTCAGTCCTGAATTAAGGAGAAACGCTTCATCTCAGTTTTGAATAAAGGAGAAACGCTTCAGTCTTGCCCCTATTGTTCGATCGATTCAATTAGACATCTAGACATCGATTTTGACTCCTTTTCTGAAAAATTGTGATTGATCATGTCGCTCTCTCATATACTTTCTCACTCGTGTACCTTACCTAGCACGGAATTCAGCGTCCGCTTAATCGCAATCGCTTCTTTGTCGCTTTTCAAATATCATTGATATCGATGAGTAATAACAAGCCGATATTATATGCTTCTTCATTCCTTTCTCCCTCTATGTTTGCGGTCCACGGAAGACCGGCTTCTTCTTCTCATGCACTTGTGGTGCTCCTTCAGGAGAACCTGGAATCTTTTTTGCCAATTTCAGCTTGTCGAATACGCACTGGTTTAGTGTTCCTGAAAAAGAGGGAAAGAAGAGTCAAATGTGTCAGTGAATGATCATGACTGATCATAAAGTGCCTGTATACCCACTCTCTGGTTTACGACAAGGATAGAATTCTTGATTGTTCATTTCTAGACATTGCCAATGATTTTCCCATTCTTTTCCGCATGATTCGCCTAACTTTTTGATCAAATCTTGTGCACATCTGGTTACCCTCCTTCCTTCTTTTAGACAATGTGCAGGATTACGATCTTCATTTTTGCAAAGCATGAAATCTTCATTATACTTTTGACAATGTTCACCTAAGAAGAAACTTGCACTCTTTAATGGTGCTGAGGTTACACCTAATTCTTCAACATTTCCCGCTTCTCCCGATAGCGGGGAAGGTTCGACGTATGGTGTAGAAGGGAAACGAACTTCTCGATGACTTGCCATTATGATGAATGTGATGGCTATCAGTAAGATCTTCTTGATGCGATTTAGCCTGCTTTTGCTTGTTGCTATTGGCGTATGTATGCACAATCTCAGTCTAAACACAAACGCGAAGATCCCGGGTATTGGCCAACAAGCAAGAGCGTATTAACAACCAAATACGCGCTTAGGCTTGCTTGTGCAGCCATACACGTGATGAGCAAGGGCGCAAGGTGTTAACCACCAGTTGTGAATGTATGCTCTTTTCCTGATAACGATTATGAGCATGTCATGCTCATCGTGTACACAAATATCGGATCTTTCTTTGCCGCAAAATCATCACACTCATTGTACCTAGAACTTTCCATTTGAACATCCAACCACGGAACATCAGTGTTGACTCATACGAGCACTCTCGCGCTTGCTAAGCGGTAGTCCCTGTCCAACGGTACCGCATCGCTTGCGATCGAGAATAGACTTTCATTTTTAGCCGGAAGGGTACCGTATAGGAGAGATACGAGCCCGCCAGAATATGCGGAATTGATAACAATCGAAAATAATGAACGGAACACGAGGAAATATTCTCCTATAATGAAAGTTGATTATTTGTTATTTTGACGGAAAAGGATTTTGGGCATGAGGCATGCGAGATGAGAATCTACAAGGATTGCCAAGAAGCGCTAGCCGCTCCCGGTCATTTGCAGTGGAAAAACGATATACTGGAAATGGCTATGACTTCATATACCTCCTATTTACCAAATACTCCTAACAGCTTCCTATTTAAACGATCATCATTTCGGCTTGTTCCACACGATCCCCCACTGTCCTTTCCAGAATGCATACTCGCTTACTTATTTCATTTGCATTTCTTGCATTGGTTGCTGATAATGCTTTATGCGCCCCATTATCTACAACAACTCCGAACATAGTCATCGGATCTGGTTCGGCTACTATAGCAAGTGCAGAAGCGGAATACCTTTGCATGCAACTTTCCCAAACATTTCAGCCGCCGTCAGGTATCACGATCAACAATACGTTCACACAATATTTCCCAGAAGGCTCGACTGCTTCTATTGAATTTCTGACTGATTCATACCCTAACGGAACGATTCCGGCTGGCGTAGATAAGCAAACGATTTTAGAAGATGTTGGACCTGATTTGAATGTCAGATCGCAAGCCGGATATGGATATTTTAATAGCTTTGCTTCACAGCAAAATGGAATGCCTGCTTTTTGTCGATTTGTTGCGACAATAATCACGGGCTCAAACACATCCGCTCTAAGTGAAGTATGGCTTCCCCTAGCTTCGAATCCTTTCATACCACTTGCGACACCAGAACAAAAAACAAATCAAAGTTTTCTTTCGATCCTTATTGGCAAGCTAGCGAAACGGAATTGGTCTTGGCAAGTTCGATCTCTGCCGGGTGATTTTGTACTGGGCTATAAAACCGGATGGAACGGTAGGATTGCCGTTCTTGGTAACTCTGGTCAATTGGGTTGGGTTCCGATGGTGACAATGAAGAATTACATGGGCAGGTACATGTTTGTCGTCGCAGGAACAAATTTAGGTCACTTTTCCGATCAAAACGGTGTAGAGTGGGTTTTGGATAATTTTCAGGATACATTGACGGATTTCGCCTCGAGAGCAAATCATCTTACAACCTTGCTTGCCGAAAGCGTCGTTGACCAGTACTACGGTAAAGATTGTATACATGCCGTTCGTAATCCAAAAGATAACAATCGTGTCTACCGATATTACGCAGGAACAAGTGTAGGAGGAGCCCGTGGGTTAAGCGCGGCCCAAATCTATCCGAATGACTATCACGGTATCATTGCCGGAGCACCGGCAAACCAATTTATGAATCTCAATACTGGGCAACTGCATACTGCCTCTCTGCATAACAAGTCATTCATTGGAGAGGGATACTTCTCAAGAAGTGCCTTGTACGGTCCTGTGAAAGACATCATCACCCGTCAGTGCGATGCTCTTGATGGATTGCAAGATGGGATCATTTCTGCTCCAACACTTTGCAAATTTCAGCTGGAGCCTGAACTTCTTTGCGGTACAGGTACGACGTATGGTCAATCGAACGACACCTGCTTGAACCAAACACAAATCAATGCAGTCTATCAACTGTACAATGCAACATACATTGATGGCGAAATCATTTATCCGGCTTATTGGCCTGGCTTGGAGCATTCTGCTTCTAATTTGAGAGGATCAAACGCAAAAGCAAGTGGCTGGCATCAACTTGTCGTGCTGAGGAGGCCAGCATTGAATGATTCATTTAATCCTTTCACCGATATTCGTCTTTCTGATCTCAATGCAGGAATTGCTGCCGATCCGGGAGGTGTTAATGCAGCCGAAACGGATTTGAGCGCATTCATCAGCTCAGGCGGAAAACTGATCATGTATCAAGGCTCATACGATCTTACCGTGAGCCCACAAGCGACAGTAAATCATTTCAACCAAATGAAAGAAAGTACTTCAGCCTCTTTAGGAGAAGCTTTAGTTACTTCTTCGATCAAACTGTATGAAGTGTTTGGTATGAAACATTCGCGCAATGGGATTGGCGCAGCAAATTTTGGCGCTCCTCAACAGAATGATGATGGTCAAAGACCGTACAAGTTTGAATCAGGGTATGATATCACTTTAGCCTTAATTGCTTGGGTAGAAAAGGGAATCGAGCCAAACGGACAAATTGCACTACATTATGGAACGAATACGACCGTCAACACTTCTGCAACAACAAACACCACAGATCCGGATAGATTGCCCCCAGAAAATAGGCAGGATTATAACTTTGGTGTAGTGTTCTCTCGCTTGTTGTGCCCTTATCCAGCAAAGGCAGTTTATCAGGCCGGTGCAAATCCTAATGGCGAAAATGGATATCAAGCTTTCACTTGTGTTTAGTGCAACACCACCGACTCAGAACTACTTTCACGATCGTGACTATGGACGTTTCATTTTATCACGTCTTAAAATATAAAAGCCCTTGCTAATGGTGTAATGTAAGCAGCCATCAATAAATGTATGCTCGTTCCATGAAAGCGGTAAACATGTCTTTGGCGTACTCCCATATATGTTACCTCTTTGCTCAATGTCATCGGAATTATTCTTGCTAGAATCTTTCACCAAACATTCGACCGCAGAAAGTTCCGATCATTGTAAGGGGCATGTGAATTCAACGGTACCGTTCAGTCCACATTCATAATGATGTAGTCTGTGAGGTAGCGCATAGGGGCTCAGTGGTCGAGATATGCAAATGTTGAAAGTTGATTATTGCACAGGGACCGCTAAATAAATAGTATTCTCCTAACATAGAATTATAATTCGTCACTCAGCTGGAGATGGAATTCGCTCATCAAGCATTTGATATTCAATATAGCGTTCAAACGTCATTTATGAACAAGCTGCGAAGAAGCGCTAGCCTCTCAAATTCATGTACCGGAAAAATGTTGGATTGGTATAACGAATCATATCGCCCCTATCTATCATGTGTGCCTGACAGCTTTTTATTTTCATTCTGTCACCATCATTCTGCTTCCATCAAGACGACGCCACCACATCTCAAAGATGCGCACCAGTTTATCTTTTTCATTTGCATTCTGTGCACTTGCTAATGTTGCTTCATGCTTATCCATTCTAGGTAAGCGTAATTCGGCTTTCATCGCAGGAACAGAGGCGGAATCTCTTTGCATTCAACTTTCTCAATCATTCCGAGCTCCGTCAGGAGTCACAATCAATAATACGTGGACTCAATATTTTCCTGAAGGTTCGCCTAATTCTATCGAATTTTTGACTTCTTCTTATCCAAACGGAACAATTCCCGCTGGAGTGAATGTGAAAAAGATTTTAGAAGATCTTAAACCTGATTTTGATGAAAAGTCACAAGGGGAATACGGACGTTTGTCTCAAAATGGTTTGCCAGCTTTCTGTCGATTTGTTACAACCATAATTACAAGCGTAAACACATCCGCTTTGAGCGAAGTTTGGCTTCCTCTTGCTTCGAATTCTTCTGTACCACTTGCTACCCCAGTAGCTTCACATTCGAAGAAACGAAGTTCATCTCGTCAAGTTCGTTCGCTTCCCGGAGAAGAAATACTCGGCTATACACCCGGTTGGAATGGTAGAATTGCCATTATTGGAAATTCAGCTCAATTAGGCTTTGTTTCGATGCCCACTATGAAAAGCTATTTGGGGAGATACATGTTTGTCGTTGCCGGATCAAATCTTGGACACTTTTCCGATAAACTTTCTGTAGATTGGGTTCTGAAAGGAGGATTCATAGATACCTTAACGGATTTTGCTTCAAGGGCAAATCATCTTACAACTTTACTCGCCGAAAGTGTGGTTGATCAGTATTACGGCAAAGATTGTGAGCATGCCGTTCGTAATCCAAAAGATAGCAATCGCGTTTATCGATACTATGTAGGCACAAGCGGAGGAGGTGCACATGGCTTATCAGCTTCACAAGTATACCCGAATGATTATCATGGTATTCTTACTGGTGCACCAACAAACAATTTCATGAATCAAATCGTTGGAATACTTCATACTACTTCTTTGCATAATAAGTCATTCATTGGCGAAGGATATTTCTCGAGAAATGCTTTATACGGTCCTGTTAAGGACATTGTTACTCGTCAATGCGATGCTCTTGATGGCTTGGAAGACGGCATTATCTCTGCGCCTACACTCTGCAAACCACATCTGGAACCAGAATTGCTCTGTGGCACAGGCAAGACATATGGTCAATCGAACGCCACTTGTTTGACCCAAGCACAAATCAATGCAGTTTATCAATTGTATAATGCAACATACCTTGAGGGGGAACAAGTGTATCCAGCCTTTTGGCCCGGCTTGGAAGATTCTGCGGCAAAATTGAAATCATCAAATCCAATGGCAAGTGGTTGGTATCAATTGGTGGTGCAAAGGAAGTCAGCATTGAATGATTCGTTCAACCCATTCACTGACCTTCGTCTGTCTGAGCTAAAGGCAGGAATTGCTGCAGACCCAGGAGGTGTGAATTCGGCCAAAACGGATTTGAGTAAATTCATCGGTGCGGGCGGAAAAATGATCATATATCAAGGATCATACGATCTTATCCGCAGTCCGCAAGCAACAATTGATTATTTTAACGAGATGAAAGCAAACACTACAGCCGTCTTGGGAGAAGATCTGGTTACCTCTTCCATCAAACTGTACGAAGTGTTTGGTATGCAACACTCCCGTAATGGGCCTGGTGCATCAAACTTTGGTGCACCTGAACAAAATGATATTGGACAGAGACCATACAAGTATGAATCAGGCTATGATATCACTTTGGCATTGATCGCTTGGGTCGAAAAGGGAATCGAGCCAAACGGTCAAATTGCATTGAAGTATGAAGTGAATCCTGTTCCGGTCACTTCCGCAAATGTAAGCAAAAGTGATCCGGCAGATCAATTACCCGCACAGAATTTGCAAGATTATAATTATGGTGTTGTGTTCTCTCGATTGCTTTGCCCTTATCCAACAAGAGCTGTATATCAAGATGGTGAAGACGCCGATGACGAGGATGGATATCAAGCTTTCTCTTGTATCTAGTGTGATAGTCGATCTGTAGTCTGAAATGCTATACTGCTTCCTTCTCCTATTTTGGCTAAACTTCTTTCCCCACATTGATGATGATTGGCTTCTTTGATTAGCGTTAAATTTACCTAAACTAAAAACTTTTTAGCTTCAAAATTGTAAACGCTAGAGCAGAAAATTATAAATTGTTTGCTTGTTGGGCATTGAATCAAACAAACAAATAAAAAGCATGGCCCTTATTCTGCTTCTCCGATTCATGCAAAAGCCCGTCAATCAAGTCACCGGTATTCCTTTTAGTTCTTTCCACTTCGGGTGCACCGCTCTTCTATGCATATTCCACCCTCTTAGTCCGGGTTAATGGAAGGGCTGAATTGGAATTGGGGGAATTCGTAATTAAATCCGCTTGGCAATACTAGCTGTATTCCCATATTTGCACGGTTCCCGGTCATCTTGAAAGGGACCACATCATCGTTGTTAATAGTTTTAAAGATGTGTCCTTTTTCTTTCAATCATCTTCCCTCTCACCATCATTAATTCAAAATGTACTTTGCATCATCTTTAAACTTTATAGCACTTTGCGCTCTGGTCACTGCCACCTTTGCTGATGCTGCAATCGTTGCGAAACGAGACCCACCTCCTCCACCTGGTCCTGGCAAGCAACCCCATCCTCATCCTTCGCCACCCGCTGATCCTCCCAGTGGTCCACATCCCAGTCCTCAACGACCGATCACAGATGCAATCATAATGGGTGATAGCTATACAGGTAAGTTTGGTAAATATACACTGTCGAAACACTGCTGATAGGATTTTTACTCTGCCTCACTAAACAGACAGCTGCAATGTGTATCTTCAAAATTATAATGCCACAGGCGGTAATCCAAAATATCCTTTCCCGACTTGTCCACCGCCACCTACCGGAAGAGCAGATCAAGGCAGATCTTGGCCGGAATGGGTTCGGATCGATCAAGGACAAAAAGAGGAACCTGGAAGTCCTCCTGGTGGTGAACCGGTAAATCCATCTCAATGGAACATTGTCAACTTGGCTCAAAGTGGAGCTGTTTGTGATAATTCAATCTTTCCACGAACTGTTCCTGATATTGGTCAACAAACAAAGTTATATCAAACCCACTATAATACCAAACCTGCAGCATCACACATTTATACGCCTGCCGATAGTACACTTTTGATCATGTTTATCGGTACGAATGATGTTACTTACATCGTAAATGGAACAGGAAGTGTTGCACAAGAAACAAGTTGTATTTCCTCAAAGTTAGACACGTTGCACACCTTGGGTTTCAAACGCTTTTTGATGGTACAAAATATCAATTTACAAGATTGTCCACAACTTGCAAATACAAAAAATACATCTTCCGTCGTACATCAAGATAATGATCAACAACAAAAACTCTTCAGTCAACTTACAAAGCAATGGAATGATGGTACTTCTATTGACATTTTCCCCGCTTATGATTTGTTTAGCGCATTCTATGATCATCCATCAGAATATGGTTTCGATAACGTTCATCAAGGTTGCAATACTTGTTCAACTCCAGATAAGTACTTATGGGCAAACTCACTTCATCCTTCTAGCAGAGCTTTCCACATCTTTGCTAAGAAGGTTGTCAAGTTCACCAACGGTGTGAGAGGACAACAGCTCATCAACGGCGCTGAAGGTGTTTGAAACACAAAAGCTCTTTATACATCGATTCATATTGGGTTTGTAATACATTGTTGTCGAAATCCAAAAAGTAGTGATATAAGTTCGCAAAAAACACAGGGAAAGCAGCTCAAGCATTGGAGAGAGCCAGTTTGAATAATTAATGTAGAGCAAAAATGTTTTCCGTATAAGCAAAAAATCATGCAGATAAATTTTTCCAGCTGTAGCAATCCGGCATTAAAAGAAAAACGCAAGAAACATAATCATGCCCTCAAATCATCTCCAGATCCATTGTGTCCTTCTTTGGCCGCAGCCTCCTTGCGACGCATGAGCAAATATCGTTGACGACATTGATGATACGTTCGCGATCCTACCACGCGGGCCACCGATTCCCATCTCTGCCCGAACTCTTTGATCGCCCTTCTCAACCGTTGATCTTCCTCTTCTGACCAACGAACATACGGTAAACGTTTATCTGGGCTTGTATTACCGCCTTTTTGAGGTGTACGTTGTGTAGTACCTACACTTTCATCATCACTGTAGCCTGGATCAACCGCACCACCGTTCATCATATTCACATTCATCATTTGATTCGCTTTTGCCAATCTAGGACCATCTTGCATGTTTGTCACGAACCCTGAACTGATTCTTGGTCCACTTTGTAATGCAAATCTGGCATGATGTGCTGCAGGTGGGCTATAGATTCCATTCCTGCCTGGAGGAATGTTCTGTGACGTCCATCCTTGTGAAGATGACATGGCAACAGGCGATCCACCCGGTCCATATGCGTATGCGCCAGGTTGAGTGTTCAGCCTGTATGCCTCGTGACCCATGGGTGGGGGATGTGCGTATGGATGACCGTATGCTCCTCGTGGATAGTAATGGTTGCCCATCTGAGGCGTTCCATTAGGTCCCATATGATCAACGTGCATTCCGTCATCTGAATCGTCTGATCTACCGCCCATGAAAGCCTCTCCTTCACCCGAATGTGATTGCTCAGAACTTTGTGAAGGTTGTTGACTAGCTGCAGCTTGGTCAGCAAGCAAGTCCAATGCACTCAAAGCAGAAGCTTGACTTGCATTTGGCATTTGTGACGAATGTGGATCAGCTCCCTCTGTATGGGTTCGCAAACGACGAGAAAGGGTAGAAAATGATCCTTTCTCAGGCGAGCTCAGAATGGCAGAATGTCTGCGATCCGCTTCCAAAGCCACACTAGATACACGCCTTCGCTTTGGACTTTCATCAACTGAAGATTGCAAAGATCTGTCCAAATGAGCAAATCTGTTATCTTGCAGAGGGAAGCGTTCATCTTCCATCGTGTCGTTCCTAGCCGTGACATCCGCTGCGTCGCCTTCATCATCCTCTCCACGAAGCTCGCTGTTTCTTCGCTGCTCTTGTTCCTGTTGTTGTCGTAGCTTTTCGCCGGGTGTGAGCACCGTTTGAGCAGCCTGTAAAAGATCATCAATACCGCCAATCGAACGAGCGCTATCAACACGTTGATGAGATCCCCATCGACCGACCGATCCATTACGGCCTGCAAGAGGGGAAGCATTCGGTGCAATGACGCTTTCAGGCGCCATCCTAGAAGATGCACCACTTTGTGTCACAGAATCTAGCATAGCAGATGATTTTGGTGTATGGGCGATCTTTGGCGTGCGTGGTGTTCTTGGAGCAAGAGGATTTGTGGCAGCAGTCGGAGGAGGGGTTGTAGGTCTTCCATTTTCTTCCACTTCCTTGTTCGATCTTGTCTTTTGCAAACGACGAGCGGCAAGAAGGAGATGTTCAGCCTCTGCATCACCCATCATGGCTTGCTTTCTTCTTTTGCTTCGATCACGCTTGTGTGAACGGCCAGGAGTGGTAGGTGTCGCTGTGAGTTGAGATGCAACGGTATTCTTCGAAGGTACACCACGAACCAAAAGTGGTCTCAAACTTTTCAACTCCAATTCCAATCGATCACGTTGAGCTTCTGCATCACGCATTCGGCTCTTGAGATAACGTTTATCTGCCATCAGCTTGTTACGCTCTTTGATAATTGTGGAAAGAGGTGAGCCAGCTGGGGCGTTTTGAGCATCAATCGTAGCAGATGGTCCAGCGCCAGATGAGATTCCCAATCCTGCCAAAGAACTGTCAGAAACACTTTGTGGAAGGTTGCCTCCAGATGAGTTCACCTTTCGTTCTTCAAACGGTTCATCAAGCACATTGACTGGTGTGCTCTGAACAGCGGAAGAGGGAGGCCGTGATGCATTTTCAGCGGTGACATCGACATACGATGTGGATGCATCCTTTCTAGGTGTTTCTATTGAGCCATTCGCATTGCCCGGTGTGCTTTGAACCGTTTGAGCAGCTCTCGCTCTGGCTGCTTGTTGACGAGCGTATGCAGAGGCATGATCTTTCATCTCCTCTTGCCATAGAATTTCCTCTTCTGCACTCATGGCACGCTCACGATCCAATTCTTCATTTCGACTCTCGCTTTTGTTTAATAATTGGCTCAACTTGCGTGCTTGAAGCTTGACACCATCCAACTCAGCTTCCAAGCGAGCTCTCAATTCAAATTCTGCAGCATATGAATGAGCAAATGTTGTTCGCAAAGACGAAAGCATGGCGATCGAACGAAGTCTTGTATTGTGCAATGCTTCTTCGTTGTGATCAATGTATTCATCTTGCTTTTGTGCATGTTTGATGAGCTTCTTCACCATCGATGCCAATTGTCTTTCTTGTGAAACTGAGCTGCCACTAGACTGCATCTCTTCGTCGACATTATCAAGTCCCATACCTGCCAAGCTTTGCATTAGACCGTTCATCTCTTCCTTCCCGACCGATCGGGGTCTGGCTATATCCTCCCCGTCTGCATCACCGTACAAGAGCGATCGGACTTCTTCTGGAGTTGGTTCCAGGGCTGCATGAAATGAGAGACGACCATCCGTTCCTCCAGTCACGGACCCTAGAATCGGAGACGGCGTCCTTGACCTTGATGGAGAATGGGCATGACCATTTTGACGTGGCTGTCTTGATCTTCCTCTCTCTTGATGAGATGTTGTTTCTTCCGTCTGAACTGATTCATCTGCTGTGTGTGGTGCTGCTCCAGAACTTATCCTCTTGACCTTCCGATGATGTGCAACGACAGATGGACTTGCCTCTGCATCTTCACCTCCGTTTCCCATACTGGATGGCGGAGGAGATTGCGATGGATGATGAACGGTTTGAGGAGGAGATGAAGAGGATGGTTCTCCAATACGAATATGATGTTCCGAATTTGTGGATGTTCCTCTTGGCGGTTGAGTTGAATTGGATAATTCGATATGCGAAGTGGGTGGAGTAGGTAAACTGTTGTTCATTCTAGGCGGAGTCAAAGGGGCACGACCGTCGCTAGAGATCTTTTTATCCGTCGCAAACATTAAAGGCGAAAGAAGATACCGAAAGTGTTGATTATATTTGTTATATCGGCACGAATAGCGAGATGTATTCGATAAGTTATATGACTAAAACATCAAGCGTTTCCTTTCTGTTGAAGTGTTGGTGTAAGGTTGTGTAAGGTGTTCCTTTGATGAAAAAGAGGTAACTGAAAGATCGTTCACAAGCTTCTGAAAGGATGATGATGTTGATCAGACGGGATTACCGATGGCTTTGATCAAGAAGAAGAAGAAAGATGTCTCTGCAGTCTAATCCATCCACACATTCTTTCTCTTGATTCGATCAACATAAAAAACGAATATCTACTACGTATGCGGTATGTGTGTGTATTTGCGTGGAGCAGATCCGGTACACTGATTGTGTGCGTGTAATTAAAAGGGAAAAAACTCCTCTGACCGAAAAGAGTGACTGACTGGGGGGCATCAATACAGTGACGCGCGCGCGCCGCGCAAGTATATGACAAAAGAACAAGAAAAAAACAAGGCTAAAAAATTTTTGAACAACACGCAACACGCAACACACCAACACAAAAAACACAAATGGGAAGCCGAGGGCAAATTACATACAAAAAATAAAGTGTATTGTATCAGTTTCAAATTTGTATTCAAGAGGTTCAAGTTTCACATACAATTGAAAATATTTGATCGAAAACTCCCGCGTCTTTTCTCTTCCAGGGCGTAGAATTATACAACAAGGCAAAATTGAGCAATGTCTCACTTTCTTCTTCTTTCCCTACAAACTCCGAACTTTCCTTCCAAACTGTCACGAGCGTGAAAGATGTTTGATCATCACCACATTATAACGACTTGTTTCAATTAATGATGGCTATCAAGTAGCTCTGATTATTGTGTCTCTAGCCCATTAGTAGTATCCGTACTATCATGCATGTACTTGCTTTGATAGTACTGCATGCAGGGACAGTACAGATGCAATTTTGTCGCGCCAGGATGAGAGCGTGCCATGGTCACGTGCTTTTTACCTTTGTTAATTTCACCTCATCCTGAAATATTTCATCATGAAAAGATGTTTATGAGGAGCAATCAACTCGATTACTCAGCCCCTTTGCATGATGAGACCTTAAGCCAATGGGTCTTTGAAATTCAGCCAGAACGAAAGCTAAGCTTTGCTGATAAGGCAAGAGCAATATTGCCAGACATTAGAACCACCAATATCACTACCTCCTGATCGTGATAAGAATTTGATCTTCATATCGGATAGAAACTCCGAACAGTCCGGTCCGGTATTCGGTTTCCCTGACTAAATGGATATCTTTCTCAATCTATTCTTTCACAAACGACTATCTCGCATGATGAATGCTCTTCTCATCTGTTCTATGATATAATCAAATTCGAACAGAATTTGCTCCATTGTTCGCTTTCCAATGATCAATTCTTATGCATTAATTCAATTGCCCCGCTGAGAAGAACGGAGGATTCCCTTGCACAGCATTTGTACATCATCAACATGCAAGATCTTCTTCAAATTGATCTGCCGCTCTCTTTTTCCTTGTTCCAGGCCCGGTTGGTGTGGGTAATGTGCGGCATTTGTACTTAATTGCTTGCACTGAATGGATGGGAGAACATGCAATATGATTACACGCTAACTCTATTTGGCTAATTGATGACCTCAATGTTCAACAATGCATTAGCGTAAAGTTGTGACTTTATGATGAAAAAAAAAAGGAGTAAGTGCCTGATATGACCAGTAAGCCACATATACAAATTAAACATTTCTCCACCCACACACAGTAAAGCTTGTATGTATGCCGGCGTAGGGGGGATATGAGAAAAACAAACGCACGAGCCATCACCGAGGCAGAAGAACACTCTTTCTTTCTTTCTTTCTTCTGAAATGCGCATTCATACATTCATCATAGCATCACATTTTGATGATGATAACAAGGGGTGAAATATGCATTTAGACGGAAACTTCCCTCGCTATTCCGCTGCATTCATATCTGATGTTGATGAGAATATGTTGCTTACATAGTACCCGCGGCACGTTTACATATCCTAAACGGCATCTCAGCAGGATTGAAATGATCCTTCCTTCGTGGCGGTGCATTGACCAATTTCGGAGAAGAAATGCACTTCATCAGTCATTTCATTTCCGGTTCTCATGAGAAAGCACGTCATCTTTTGAATGGTATTGCATTTCAACACTGTCAAAGCGTTCGTGCACGGACAACGTGGAGAAAAGAGACCTCTTCTTCGTAAAGATATATAACCTTGTTGTTTGAAGCAAATCATCATCCCTCATCCCCTTCACAACAACTTGTCTTACTTATCACACACACCTTCACGAACAAATCAACAAAATGTCTAACCTTTTTGACAAAGCTAAGGAATTCGCCAATTCCGATCAAGGCAAGAACTTGATGAACCAATTCTCCGGCGGCGGCGGTAACAACAACAACAACAACAACAACCAAGGTTCCGGTGGCTTCGGTGGATCATCAGGTAACGATGATTCTTACGGATCCGGAAACAACCAAGGCTCTGGCGGCTTCGGCGGAGGCAATGACAACCAAGGTTCCGGTGGTTACGGAGGATCATCAGGCAATGACTCTTACGGATCAGGTGGTGGTAACCAAGGCTCAGGTGGTGGCTTCGGTGGTGGTAACCAAGGCTCTGATTCTTACGGATCTGGCAACCAAGGCTCTGGCGGCTTCGGTGGTGGTAACCAAGGCTCTGACTCCTACGGATCTGGCAACCAAGGATCTGGTGGCTTCGGCGGATCAGGCAATGATGACTCTTACGGATCCGGAGGCGGTGGTGGTGGCTTCGGAGGAGGTAACCAAGGCGGTTACGGCAACCAAGGAGGCCAAGGTGGTGGCTACGGAGGCGATGACAACAGCAATAACTACTAAACGAAGGAAAGAATCAGAAAGGAACGAAAATCTTTTGAGTAACATGTTTCATCGTACAATAATCACACCATAAACTTGGACGGTTCCTTCGATGGACATTTGAAATAAAATGATTTTATTGTTGAAGAATTATTCATTGGTGTGACATATATATTTAAGTCTAAGTTAGATCTCGACGTTTGCTTGTGTGAAATCGTTTCACCTGAGTAATGGTTATTGAAGTTGAACATGACCACTTCTGATCGTTGCAGGTCTGTAGCGTTGCGACAATCCAAGTTGATGCTTTTCGTCATGAGTAATTTTGACAATTCCGAGAATCACTCAGTGCGACACTACGGCCAATGATAGCGTAACATTGAAGTTCAGTTAATCTCTTTACATCTTTTCGTGACAAGGTCTAACCAATTCGGTCTCAATTGTATAAATCCCTCTTCCGAAGTGACGATTCGATAAACATCATTTGGTTCATACGAATCAGGACGTATCTGACCTTCAGTGAAAGCGACCATCTGAATTTGTCGAGAATGGGATGAGAGAAAAAGTAAGTACTTTATCCAAGCTGTCGACATTCCAGCTCATCTTTCACTTACAGCAATGATGTTCTCTGGCGTTGGAATACGACCGGGCATGAGAGGATGTCTAGGATCGGCAACGTGTGCAAATCCATCTGTACGTAGATAAGCTTCATACTCCAACAATCCATCTTGTGGTACGCATTCATTCTTCAAAACATCATGCATGAGTTGAATGAAAGGAGGATGTGGTTCAACCAAATCAGGATTGCGAACTGCGATATCGTAAATTTCTCCAGAACTATCTGGCTGATCTTTGATGAAACCGATTATAGATGCACTCGTAGGCGAAGAAGGAGATTTGGGGAGGAGAGAGATTGCATATTGATTCGATGATGGTAAAGGATGGAAGTAGATTCCGGTAGGATGGCTAGGATCTTTTACCGTTTGACTTGCAAGATTGACGGATCTTGTGGAATGGAAGCTTCTTGTCAATGCTGGAAAGTGTGACATGGGCACGTTGGAGTTACGTGATCTTCCAATTCTTCCTGTTGGGCTATGTAAGGCATTTGATATTGTTGGAATTGCTGCACTTCTGCTCGTGGACGCTTCCACCGAACGAAGAGAGACACCAGCTCTGCGGATTAGACTTTGTGATCTCATATTGACAATGTTGATGATGTTGAAGTGCAAAGAAGACGGGAAGGTTTGCTTATTAATGATTGTCAATCTTCTTATTTGGAAGTGGAGAGATGCACGTGCAAAATATTACCTTCTGGCTGTGGTGTTTAATTTAGAGTTAAAGGTGATTATCGCGTGTTAATAGTCTGTCATGCATTCTTCTCGTCCATAATATCCATCTTCAACTAAACGGGCCTGTCATGGGCAAGCATTACTGCTATTACTGTGATGTTCACCTCACTCACGATTCAACTTCCGTTCGAAAAGCTCACAATACAGGAAGAAATCATCTACAAAACGTAAGGGATTACTATCAATCTTTGGATCCTGCTCAAAATGAAGCAATCTTTGCCGGGGTTTTGCATCAGTATGATCTGATGAGACTACCACATCCACAGCTTGTTTACAATCCCCCTAACACAGGTGGAGGAGGTCATAGAGGAGGATTTGGAGGCGGGGGCAGAGGAAGAGGTGGATTCAATCAAGGTGGATACGGTAGACCTCCGCCAAGGGATAGCGGTGGCTTTGGAGGATATAATCGACCACCTCCCTCACAATATGGGAATGCAAACGGACATAATTATGGCGAGCCACCTACAGGTCCAGGTGGTCAGTATGGTCAACCTCATTCGAATATGAATGGCCGAGGTCCACCGCCGTACATGGGAGGTGGACAACAATCTTATGGTGGACGACCACCTCCAAACTTCAACGGACCACCACCTGGATATGGAGGGAGATGAACACAGCAACAAGATCGAAATACAATTTGTACATTATCAAGAAAGCAATGAAAAAGTGCTTCTGGCACTTCTGTATAATACATATAATGATACACCAATTCAAGCAAGCGACCGACTAGAGTGCCTTGCCATCAGATCTTGTCTTTTTTGTTTTCTTCGCTTTTGAGGTACTGGATTGTGCTGCTGAAGCCATTCGCATAGCCGCTTTTGCTTCATTTCTCTTTTTGTTCTGACCAAAGTGGGTATCATGCAAGTGCATACTTGCCATTCGTTTGGCAGTCATGACAGTGTTTAATTTCTCTAGTACTGTCTCCTCATGCATTTTAACCTCTTCCATCTTTACCTTGATCGTCTCTTCGATATGTTGAAAAAGTTCAATGTCTCTCTCTCCCACAAAATTGACCGCTAAGCCTTGCTTGCCATTACGTGCTGTTCTTCCGACTCTGTGAATATAATCTCGCCATTCACGTGGAAGATCCCAGTTGATCACCAATTCCACATCAGGCACGTCCAAACCACGAGAGCCCAAATCTGTTGTGATCAAGATTGGCACACTTCTTTGGCGGAAGCGAGTTAGTGAGTCCATCCTCTGATGTTGCGTAAGCGTTGAGTGCAGTGCTGCATTTGGTATTCCTAGCTGTTGGAGCATATGTGAGAGCAAAGCCGCCGTTTCACTTCTTGCAACAAAGATGATTGAAAATGGAACCTTTTCCATCTCTTCTTCGTCTTCGTCATCATCTTCATTATTGCCGCCGGATTGTCCGAAAGAGATGGGAGCATTGAGCAGAAGGTGATAGAGATAAGGTTCTCGCATATGAGAAGGCACGAACAAATACTTCTGATCCAATGTTGGCGGCGTAGCTGTACTTTGTTCAATCTTGCAAACGACTGGCTTCCTTGCACCTTCTTCAGGTTCCTTGTTCGCCAAAGCCTCAATCTCGGGCGTGAGCGTTGCAGTAAATAGTAGTGTCTGTCTCGATCTGGCAGGCGGCAGTATGCTGAACAGATAAGATAACTCCGGTCCGAATGTCTCTGTCAAAAGCCTATCTGCTTCATCCAATACCACAAATTTACACCTTTCCAATCCCCACTCTTGATTTCCTCCACTTTTGAGAATGTCCACCAATCTACCTGGAGTTGCGACGATAATATGCGGTCTACTTTTACTCAGCTCGGTTGATTGTTTGATGATATCCAAACCACCCACAACCAGACTGACCCGTAGTCCCATCCGTGCTCCTTCTCCGACAGCGACGAATTGTTCGTATAATTGTAGTGCCAGCTCACGAGTTGGTGTGAGTATGACTGCATATCCACCGACCATATCCAGTGAGAGTCGCTGTAGAATTGGCATGGCAAATGATAGTGTTTTCCCGCTTCCCGTTGGACTTCCTCCGATCAAATCATTTCCTTTCAAGATTAATGGTATAGAAGATTGTTGAATTGGCGTAGGATGTGTGATTCTCAGTGCAGAAAGGGAGCGTACCAGATTACTTGAAAGTCCCATAGACCCAAATGTTTTTGGTTTTGCAGTATCTGCCATGATCACATAAATGTACAAATGATGAGAAGAAGAAGAAGAGAAAAAGTGTTCCAAAGTGAAACGCGTTATTAATCTTTTTCTTTTGTCCATTTTCCGAAACTTTTTTTGTCAAATTTATCCGCACGGACCCCGCCAAGGTAAGAGAAGGATGCTACTTTGAGCTTAACACTTCTTCCTCTTACAAACATGGCATTGGCTGAATAGCCTTTCCATCAACATTCACACAATGCTCAAGCTGTTAAGCTACATCCTCGGTCTCATTACAGCGATCGCACTTATTCTTTGTATTGCATGCGGATTATTCTACGTATGCAGTTGGATAGAAGATCGTCCAGCAAAAAGTCGTAAAATCGGTCAAAGGATCGCTCAAATTTGTGGATTATGTACATTGGCAATCGCAATCACTGATCGAATGCCAAACCTATTTGTCCTGACAAGTCTGGCTTCATTCTGTATCCTGCACCTATCCCTAGACGAACAATGGCACAAGAGACTACCTACTTCGGTACGATTGATCGTTCAAACAGTTGCACCGGTACTGCCACATATCATCCTATTACACAGCTTTCATCCTGCAAGAAACACTAATGGAAACATCATACAGGATATTCCCGATCCCGCATACCACAGCAAACCAAAATTACCCGGAGGCAGATTAGACTGGGATGCATACAATACAGCTCAACCTATCATTCGCACATACGGAGCAGGAGAACAACTCTCATGCTTTGCACTTTGCTGGCTTCCAACAATTTGGTCTTATTTGATCGCAATTGCTGATAGTGCTGCTTTGCCTTTTGCAAATGATAATCCAACAAAATCAAAGAGAAACAATTAATCTCATCATTCATGCCAGCACTCAATGTATCATATCCACATCTATACCCATAATAGTGATGATTGCTCAATGATAGCATGTCTTTGTTGTCAGATTGTATGAAATACAGTATGTTGAACGAGTGTGGTGATAGGTCTAATTGTGTGCGCAATGTACGCAATCGAATGCTTCTTTGATGCCAAGACGATAGGTATGATAATCAGAAAAGATCCTGTGAAAGTGGGTGAGAGGATGTGGTCAGCTTGCTGTCATTCTCTGTGAATTCTGCTTTAAAGACTCACCTCCAGGGTCAATTGACGGGCAATATCCGTATTACCGATCATCTCTGTAAATTCTTCAAAGTCCAATTTACCATCTCCGTTCTTGTCTGCTTCCATTATTGTTTTGTCTACGATCTGTTGAAGCTGTTGATCTTTCAAGTTATTACCGACCATCATTTTAAGCACGAGGAACAATTCACCATTGGAGATCAAACCATCACGATCCATATCGTATACCTTGAAAGCAAATTTGAGCTTTTCTTCTCTACTTCCCTGACTGCTGAATGCGCTCAAACCTTTTACAAACTCTTGAAAATCGACTGTACCTCCTCCATCTTCATCAAAAATGGCTATCATTCTTGACGCTAGAGGATTGTTGGCGATCGCCGGTATTTGTAAAAATTCATCTTTATCGATCGAACCAGATCCATCTCTGTCTAATTTCATAAAACGTTTCTTTAAACGTTGAATTTCTGGTCCCGAGACTGTGGGAGGGAAGGAAAGTTAGCATATGTTCAATAAAGAAACAAGTAGATGATTCTTACAATTTGAGTTTTGTGCAATCTGTGATAGCACCTGTGATTGAGCTTGACCCATGATTGCCAAATTCCTTATCGTATCTAGACTTTGATCTTGTTATATTCTTGACAATCTCTTACACCTTCCAGATCGATTTGGTGGTGAGTAGATCACCTTTCTTGTATGCGGGCGGGGAAGAGGTGCTATCAGAAGACTAATTTCGACCAATCATGCAAAATAACAGATCTCCCTCTTTCTCTGGCAGCAGGGTGTGTATTTTAAGCGTACGCTACACTAAGTGGGTGTTGTTCCCCCCCTTCAAGTACGATAGGATTAACATGAGCATATTATCCTTTACGCCAATCAAAGAAGCAAAGCAACACTTAGGGCTGAAAGTGTGTGCTGCTCTACACGTGTGTATTAACACTCTCTCTCCATCACCAGACGCGCGGCCAAAACCTATCGTGCACGGCTCACACTGCACTAAAATTCCAAATCAAGTCGTCAGCATTTGTGTTGTTCCTACACAACAATAATCATCATCATCAACAACTCATCAAAATGGAGGTCATCGATATGAATCGCCTAAAGCAAGGCGAAGTGAACCTTGGTGTGAGTACAACATCCCACGAAACAAACGAGAAAAAGACACTGACACTTACCCTACACACAGACATCAATCATGGCAGTTGCATATAAAGGAGGAGTGGTACTCGGTGCTGATTCAAGAACAACAACAGGATCATACATTGCCAATCGTGTGACCGATAAACTAACACATATCTCAGATCGGATCTACTGTTGTCGTTCAGGAAGTGCTGCAGATACACAAGCAGTTGCAGACATTGTCACATACTACCTTTCTATGTTTTCCGTTCAACATGATACCCAACCAAAAGTAGACACAGCCGCACATTTGTTCTCAGAGATGATTTATCAAAACAAAGACAGACTAAGCGCAGGTATCATTGTTGCTGGTTGGGATAAACATGCCGGTGGTTCGGTTTGGAACGTTCCATTGGGAGGTGGTGTATTCCAACAGCCTTGGGCGATCGGTGGATCAGGATCAGCATACATTTACGGTTATTGTGATTCGACATGGAAAGAAGGTATGACAAGAGAAGAAACTTTGGAATTCGTAAAGAATGCTCTAAGTTTAGCAATGAGCAGAGATGGATCTTCAGGTGGAACGATCAGAATGGCCGATATCTCGGAAAAAGGTGTTGAACGATTCTTTGTCCCTGGAAATGAGCTACCACAACTCAGCTCAAAGATTGTATAACGTATTCGTCCAATTTGTATTCATCAATGGCATCACTAGAAAGCATTTGGGAGACATTGTTGTGAAGTAAGATTAATAGAATGACATTGCAGAAGCATCATGTTTGTTATATGCTAGCATGACATTTCTTTCTCTGAATCATATATGCTTGTAATCACACTACTATTCCCTCCTCACGATGTGGCTTCGATGACTTCATTCTTGTATTATTTGGAAAGTGCTCGGGAAGATATAATAGTTCTGATTAGGCTGTGTTGCGGATAGGCTTTTGTACTGCTAATAGCGGCCGGCGTGGAGGTATTTCTAACATACAGGCAGGCAGGCAGGCACCGAGGACAGTCGGTTGGCTAAGCTTTAAAAGCAAACGCGTGTGTGTACGTACACAATCCTCGTCTTATGCCCAGTCCTGACCCTGAGGGTTCGTGCCTCCTCTTTATGACGACAGGCAATAATCCAACCTATTCATCCTGCATCCTTTCCACCAAAACACATAAAGACAATCTCAAAAAGCTCAATCTGGAAAGAATTCATCTCGGTGGAAGAACTGATACTTGCAATTACATCGATCAACACAGCATTTAGCAGGACCCGCTATCATGGTTGGCCTACGTGGAATGGAAGATGTGGATAGTTCAGAGGTGAATGCTTCATCTGAATCCCAAACGACAGCTTCTGGCAGTAATACGCATGGCACTGTTAATCAACATCCCGGTTCTTCTCGTCCAGCAAAAGCAGAAACTTCAGGCCTTTCAACCGCATTGGCAGGTCCAGATGGAAAAGTGCCTTTTCGTGTAGGCATTGCTGAAGATCGTAATAAACGATGGAGACGAACGATGGAAGATGCTCATGCGTTTGTGTATGATTTCGGTAGCGTACATGGTCAAGGTTATTTTGGCGTTTTTGATGGTCATGCAGGAAAGCATTCTGCAGAGTGGTGCGGACAACATTTTCACGAATACCTTTTGGATACTTTGGTCAACCATTCCAATCAATCCGTTCCTGATATCTTTAACAAAACATACCATTCTGTCGATCAACAACTTTCACAATTGGCCGATCAACTCGGATCATCTTCGGGTTGCACGGCTGTCACTGTACTTTTACGTTTAGAAGATGAAGATGGAAAGCCTGCAGCACATGCAGAGACTGGCGGAGTTGACAAGACTTCACGCAGTGCATCCTCAAACACAGGCGGTGGTCAGCAAGACGCACCAGATGCAAGCAGTCCAAAATCCAGCTCTTCGGGCATTCTGAGCAGCATTTCAAGAAGAATGAGAAATGATTCAAACACGAGCAAAGAACAAGAAGATAGCAGTAAAAGCAAAGATGCTTCCTCCAAAATTGAAGGCGTAAGTGCAAATGTATCAAAAGATGGTTTGGTAGAAGTAAGCGGAGAAAAGATACGAAGAGTGTTGTACACAGCAAATGTGGGCGATGCTCGAGCTGTTCTTTGCCGAGGTGGTAAAGCTGTTCGATTGACTTACGACCACAAAGGTTCAGATGCTCAAGAAGCAAAAAGAATTATGGATGCAGGTGGTTTTGTGATGAATAATCGTGTCAATGGAGTTTTGGCAGTAACGAGATCATTGGGAGATGCAGCAATGAAAGATTTTGTCGTTGGTGCACCTTATACAACAGAGACTACATTGAGCGATCAAGATTCTTTCTTGATCGTTGCTTGTGATGGTTTATGGGACGTCGCAGATGATCAAGATGCGGTCGATTTGATTCGTGATGAAGAAGATCCTCAAGTCGCAGCAGCAAGATTATTACAACACGCTTTGAGTAATTTCTCAACCGATAATACTTCCGTCATGGTCGTCAGATTCGCCTGCAATGCTGAAGCTGCCAAGAACACTCAACCAGGCTTTTCTGCAAATGTCGCCGGTGGAACTGGACCAGAAGGAGACTTGAAAGAAAAAGAAAGCTAATATTTTGGGTTGACGTTGGAAACCTTTTTTTCCAAGTAGTCATACTTTTATAATCATGGATGGATGTATTAATTTCATACGAGAGGAATCGCAATGCTTAATTGATAAGATTTGCGAGCGATGCACATAGAACACAAGATTATATAGTACAAATAGTAAACAAAAACATCACACATCCTTTTCATGGCCTCGTTGCTCCGTTGCCATAAAGTAACATCAGCACAAAAGTTGCAACTGCTGACAAGCCTGCCATTCCCGCTTTGAAGATCCAAACAAGTTCCGGTCGATCAGTGTTCAAGCCAATTCCAAATATACGACTGGTCAAAAGAGGTACGAAAGCGTACACAGCAGTACACAAGATTTGATTAGCCGCCAAAGCTTTGGATTGATGGCGATCATGGTGTACTTGGAAGGAACCTTCTGTGTTCTCTGTTCCGGCGACACTTCCTTCAACGGTGACAGTGCTTTGGTAAGATGTTTGTCTCTGTATAACATCTGTGGAGCCATAAGGCTTTCGTACAGTCTGCCGTGTGCTTTGATGTTGTTCACGATAACGTAATGCTTCTCGGGTATCTTCTTGTTCGCTCACAGCGTTTACAAGCAAAGCAGTGCGTAGAGATGTTGCACCTGCACCAATTTGTAATCCGACAATTGCAATTGCCACACCGACCCATGGAGGGTATTTTGCTCCATCTCCATCTTTGTTCTTATCATATTGATCGGACCACGATCTGGTGAGTGCCATTAAAGATAGTGAGGCAGTTGCAAGAATGTACGATAAGAGCATGATGACAAGATCCAACTTTCCTCGCCTTTCCGTATCGCTTTCCTTGTTTGGCGATGCGTTCTGAAGCAAAGCGTCCGTCTCATCCTCTCCATCACGTTCTTGAATCTTCTTCCGCGATTGCAACCAAGTCCGAATCTTTGTGACAAGCCATGGGAAGCAAACGGTAAGGTATAGAGCACGGACTCCTTGCAACAAACTGACCAAGTATCCATTCTGAACAACGTCATATTTGAACACTTTGGTGTTGTATAACAAGAGAACCGGAACCATGAATACTTGGAACGACTCTTCCAAGACAACGATGACGGCAAGTACAAACAAACGCCAATCTCGTCCACCAACAGATGATGTCTGGCGAGATCCACCAGCTTGCTTGTACGGTAGGAAGACGGCCAAAGGAGCAAGGAAGTTTAGCTTGTAAATCAATTCCTGCCACCATGCCGATCTGGAGGTCGAATGAGCACCATCAACTGAGCTAAAGTAGGATTCAGTTCCTACACCGCCATCCGTATCTGCATCTGTATCATTATCTGTCTCGTCCGCGTGTCCACTTTGATCCGCCTTTTGTCCATTCTCTTCGCCTTCTCCTATTCTTTCGAAATCGTCGATTAACGTATGATGGCGCCTTTTCTTACTCTCGGGTACGAATACTAGCATATATGCTGTCGTTGCGACGTACACTGCAATACTGGCATAAAAGGGTGCAAAAAACTGTTGCGTTGAAGCTGCTAGCCATCCTCCCAATGTACTGCTGGGGAAAGCACCAAGTTGACCGAATCCGTCGGTAAAAGATAGAGCACCTGCTCTTTGCGATTCTGTTGTTGTATCTACAACATAGTTTTGAAGAGCAATCTTGAGAGGAGCACCTGCGCTTGCTTCCATCACCATCACAGCAATATACAGCACGGTGACACCAACGTAGGTAGGCAAGAGAACACTAATGCGAAAGACACTGGTGGAAATTGCTAACAGGATATGCGTTGCAAGAAGCAATGGCTTCCGACCAAAGTATTCCGATAGCCTGCTGCATCTGTTAAGAAGAATCAAACTTACCAAAGCACCCACCGTAGCCATAGCAGCAGCATATGTCGATGTTGAATCTTCCACCCATACATCTTGACAGACTGGATCAGAGGGTAATTCTGGCGCCGGTGGTAGCATTAGATAAGAATGCATGGAAGGCTTCACCTTCAATTGGTACACACGACACATGAGGTGGGTATACACCTTGAATTGACTTGCTAATGGCATTCCTTGTGCAAGGCTGAACAGCAATGATACCAATGCCATATGGTATGGACTGGCTCTTCCACGTCCCAAAGCCTTTCGAGCCCCATATATTGTTTCTGTTGCATCCCCTCCAAATTCATCATTCTGATCATTATCTTCCTCTGAATCGTCATCAGCTTGATTGCTTGAATGAGAATGCTTTCTCTTCACTTTTGATTTCGAGATTTTGACGTTTGTTTGCGTTGTGGTATTGTCTTCCTCTGATCGAGTTGAATAACTAGAGATTAAGGCTGCTGCTGCTGTAATGGAAGATGATCTTCGTCGAGAAGCACTTGGTCTTCTTCTCCTTCGAGTGGGTGAAGATGGACCAGCAATAGCACCTTGGCTGAATTCTTCATTTTCAGCTTCTTCTTCTGGGCGTAAAGTTGGCGGCTTCAAATTTTTCGTATCGATTGGTGTGATGTTTGATGGTGTGGAGGATGATTGTGTTGTAACTCTTGGTAATGATTTGTTCTTCTTTTTCGGAGAGGTACGTAGAGTTGGACGACCACCAGAAACCATCTTTGCCTTGAAGCTTTAGATTGGCAACAATCGTTGTTGGAAAGCAACGAAGGAATGCTTCTTCCTTAGCAATAGGGTCAACTTTTTTTGATGAGGGGAAAAGTTAGCGGAAAATAAATGAAAGTCTTTTCGCCGCATACGTAACAAACCAACACCTCTGGGCGTACGCTAGCTTGGGATTCTTGCTCAGCCTAGCCAACTGATCGGCACATGCATTACTCTGCCCTGCACAGCACTGCACTGCGCCCTTTTACGGCGTACAGCAACAAACATGATGATGTGGCGCGTGCGTTTAAGCTTTTCGAATTGCATTTCACAAATTTCCCGTCCTCTTCCCCCCTTTCTATCCTTGTCTCATTACCATCAAAAGGATAGACATATCAGCTCTATCCAAGATACAAGAATCACAACTTAAAATGGCAGGCTTTTCTCGTGGTGGCGGAGGTGCTGATCGCTCAGCATATTCAAGCAATCCTTATGCCAGTGGTGGAAGTACTGGAGGTGCAGGATATCGTCCTAGCGGTGGTGCCGGTGGTGCAGGATATGCAAATAGTGGTGCATCAGCATACGGCAGTAGAGGGGCTGGATATGGCGGTGGCGGAGCAGGCTATGGTGGTGCTGGAGGGGGTGGAGGTGGTTATGGTGCTCCTCCACCACCACCTCGAGCTACCGGCGGTCACTCAAGCGGATATCCTAATGAGAAAGCATCTTTTCCCCCACCAGGAGGCGGTGGAAATCACATGATCGTCAAATGCCCTGACAATTACGTCTTGACAAATTGCTTGGTTGTCAATGGGCAAGAATGGGGAAATGCACGATACATCATGATCGATGGCCGGTACGTTTTCACAGCAATCGCTGATAATTCTCGACAAATTCAACCCGGCCAAATCGGTGCTGCCCACTTGCAGAGACAATGGTCCGGCGTAAGCCATGGACAATACGTGCATGCAGAAGAATACGACCCTCAAGCAGAAGGCGGAGGCATATACCTGGCAGGCTTGGATGTCGAATTGAGTTTCCTCAAAGCTGGTATAGAGACTGGAGAACAATACGATGTGGATGAAATGACCAGAAATTTTATCAGATCGCATGAAGGTCACATCTTTACCGTCGGACAGCTTCTCGTGAACGAATTCCACGGCCAGAATTTCAAAGCTATAATCACTGGTGTCAATGTTGTTGAGGGTGATCAGCATGCAGCTCCACGAGGTGCTCGCATCCAAAGAGGTGTTTTGATGGCGCAAACTCAAGTCAGCATCTACAAGGCATCGAACGCGAATATCAAGTTCAAAGCAAGTGGAAAAAGAGCCCCCACAAACGCTATCGTTCAACCAAATTTCAAGTTCGAAGATATGGGCATCGGTGGTTTGGACACTGAATTTTCTGCCATCTTCCGTCGTGCATTTGCATCACGTATTTTCCCCCCAGCACTCGTTGATAAATTGGGCATTCAGCACGTCAAGGGTATTTTGCTTTTCGGTCCTCCAGGTACGGGAAAAACCCTGATGGCCAGACAGATTGGTAAAATGCTGAATGCACGCGAACCAAAGATTGTAAATGGTCCAGAAATTCTGAACAAATTCGTTGGTGCTAGTGAAGAGAACATTCGAAAGCTCTTCGCTGACGCAGAGAAAGAATACAAAGAGAAAGGTGACGAATCAGGCCTACACATTATCATCTTTGATGAATTGGATGCAATCTGTAAGCAACGTGGTTCGACTGGAGGCGGCACTGGTGTGGGTGATTCGGTGGTGAATCAATTATTGTCCAAGATGGATGGTGTAGATCAATTGAACAATATTCTGTTGATCGGAATGACGAACCGAATGGATATGATCGATGAAGCTCTCCTTCGTCCAGGTCGTTTGGAAGTCCATATGGAAATTAACTTACCTGATGAACATGGTCGTCGTCAAATTATCTCTATCCAAACGAATAAGATGCGCACAAATGGAGTCATGGACGATGACGTTGATTTGGATGAACTTGCCGCACTGACCAAGAATTTCAGTGGTGCAGAAATTGCAGGTCTGGTGAAAAGTGCTACCAGTTTCGCATTTAATCGTCACGTCAAAGTCGGAACTATGGCTGGAATTGACGATAATGTTGAAAACATGCGTGTGAACCGAGATGACTTCATGCATGCAATGGATGAAGTACAACCTGCTTTCGGTGTTGCAGAAGAAGAATTGGCTCAAGTTGTGTCGAATGGAATTATGCATTTCGCTCCTCATATCGATGTAATTTTGCGAGATGGACAATTGCGTGTCGAGCAAGTCAGAACATCAAGCCGTACACCATTGGTCACAGCGTTGCTGCATGGTCCACCAGGATCTGGAAAGACTGCCTTGGCTGCTACGATTGCTCTCAACTCACAATTCCCCTTCATTAAGCTCATCTCTCCTGAGAACATGGTGGGTATGGGAGAATCGCAAAAGATTGCATATCTTAACAAGGTGTTCAATGATTCTTACAAGAGTCCATTGAGTATCATTGTTGTTGATAATATCGAAAAGATTGTTGAATGGGTTCCAATTGGACCAAGATTTAGCAATGGAGTTTTACAAGCTTTAAGCGTTCTGCTGGGCAAAAGACCACCCAAAGATCGAAGATTATTAATCCTTGCTACCACATCAAACAAACCGATGTTGTCAGATATGGAAGTTAGCGATGCATTCTTGGCTGATATTCGTGTGCCAAGTATTACATCGTTACGCAGCGTTGATCATGTTTTACGTCAAACGGAATTATTTGCCAATGAAGAAGATCAAGCACGTTGTATTGAATTATTACAAAGTGCAGGATTGGCAGACGAGGAACGTTTGAATATTGGAATTAAGAAACTTTTGTCAGAAATTGAAATGGCAAGATTGGATGATGATCCGGCTGATAAGATTACTGCTGCTTTGACGGCATTTTAGATTGCTATCTGTAATACACATTCACATACGAATAGATCTTATATGAAATCATGCTGTTTTGAATGCGGGAAGCATGACTTGTATTGAATCCAACATAAGCGGAGTGATTAGCGTGATTGCAACCAGGATGCACGGAGCACGCGCTGACTATTTTAAGGGACAACTCTGATTGACATGCTACCTCCTTTCCAATAGTCACCATCATCTTGTGGTCAATTCGGGGAGGTAAAAGATGTCGACTGTCGAAGACTTTATAGAAGGGGAAAATAATGTGAAAGAGGAAGAAAGAGAAGAAGGAGAATCAAATCAAGATGAAGGAAAAGTGATTGCATTGGCCGCCGAACTTGCATCAAGACAAGCGGCAGCCGCTGCAAATCGACAAACATTGTATAAAGCCACATCCGATATAACAACACAAGATGAAGATGAGCCGGAAATTCAACAAAGCCGGAATAACTTATCGCCACAACATTCGCCCACTTTGCGAAGAGCAAGATTATCGTCCAACAAAAGAGCACCACTACGGATATCAGATGATGCACCTCGGATAGATGAAGAGGCAATCAAAAAAATGACTGAAGAAAGGGTGGAAGAGATCGGAGATCAGGACACAAATAATGAACAAGATGGACCTACCAGCCCTTCGTCCGGTAATAATATGGTGCGCTCCTTGTCGAATCGAAGTGGAATTTCTCAGTCAAGCAATGCGGAACCTTCACGAAAAAGAATGACAGTTGTTATGGATGAAGAGATGCCTGATCAAGAAGATGACAATTCTACTGTCACAGGCGACGAAGATGCAGAAAGCATTGATCCGACAGAGCATGGGATAGAATCAAAAATCTCCAATACGGGAGAGGATGGGATACCTGAAATCGGAGAGCGGGATGCAGACGTCGGAGAGGGAGGAGGGACAGAACGAGAAGTTGAAGAACCTATACAAGAGCTTGGGCAGAAAGGAACCGCGGGTATGATAGACCTCAGCCAAAGTCTGGCCACTTTGAGAGCAGGACGACAAGCTGACGAAAGTCAAATAGACGATGACATAGCTCGTGGAGAGCAAAAGTCAACTCACGAAACAGACGAAGAAACGGAGGAAGAAGAGGAGGAAGAGGAAGAGCCGTCGTTGAAATACTCACGTCTAAGAGGTAGCGTTCCCGATATGTTCAAAAGGGATTCTGCAAGTGCTTTGGCTGTTTCGGACAGATTTCTAGCCTTAGGTATGCATAGTGGATCAATATACGTTCTTGACGAGCAAGGCAACTTGATTAAAGGATTCAGAACACATTCTGCCAGCGTACTAGCACTCGATATCGACAGTACAGCGGAATTTGTCGGCAGTGCAGGTATGGATGGTCTGGTTTCGGTTTCCTCTCTCTCCTCCTCAGAAGCATATATTTTTGACTTCAAACGTGTCATGCGTAGCATCAGTCTAGAGCCTTCGTTTGGCCGTCGCAGCACTCGCTCATTTGTATGTGGTGGAATGTCGGGACAATTGGTGATGCGAGAGAAGAGCTGGTTCGGACATCGAGAAGTGATTCTACATGAAGGAGAAGGTCCTATCTGGACAACCAAATGGCGTGGAAATTTCGTAGCATGGACGAATGATAAAGGAGTGCGAATATATGATATCGCAAACAAGCAAAGAATCACCTTTATTTCGCCTCCCGAAGATAAGCCACGAGCAGATTTGTTCCGCTGCACGCTATATTGGCAAGATGACGATACGTTGATCATCGCTTGGGGCGATACAATCAAGGTAGCAAAAATTCGCAGAAAAGATACAAATGGCACAAAAGCCGGAGCATCGGCAATCTTACCAGCTTCTGGTGCCAAAGCAACAGTTGAAATCACTGCCATCTTGCAATTAGACTGCATGATCAGTGGAATAGCACCGCGAGGGAAAGACTTTCTTGTGCTAGCGTACATCACCGATGAGGATTATGGTGAAGATTCTTCGGTGGACTCGCACAGACGAAGAGATGGACAAAGACCGGAACTTCGATTGATAAGCGATGAAGGAGAAGAGCTGAGTAGCGATATCTTGAGCCTTCAAAGCTTTGCAAGATTTCAATGTAACGACTACCTCTTGGTCCCATCGGCAGATGCGGTCTTGAATGGAGCAAACGCAATCGCAAAGACTCAAGCGCACAAACCACTCGATCCGAGCATAGAAGAGCAAGGTAACTACTACTATGTCGTCAGCCCCAAAGACATCGTCATAGCTCGGTCACGAGATCAGAAAGATCATCTAGATTGGCTCATCCAACACAAGTACTATCAAGAAGCACTGGACACTATCCACACCATGGGCATTCCGAAGGCATTATCAATGGGCTTTGATGCTAATGAAATTGGTGGAAAGTACATCACCTACCTCATTCGTGACAAGCAGGACTGGTCAAAGGCTGCATCAATCGTGCCTGGCATTCTGAAAGAAAACGTTCAAGCTTGGGAAGATGTTGTTTTTGCGTTTGCGGAGAAGAACAGCTTGCCCTACTTAATACATCAAATCCCAGTTGAGAAGCCTACACTAAACTCGGTGGTATATGATATGATCCTCGCTCACTTGTTACGACACAACATCGACTCCCTTCTTGAGACGATTCGTACTTGGCCTGTTGAGATTTATAGTACACAGGCAGTCGTGCTGGCCATCGAAGATCGCTTGAACAATCACGGAAGAGAAGGAGACGAAAAAGAAGTGCAAGCTCAACCCAACTCGGATGAACGTTTGTTGATGGAGTGTTTGGCAGAGATTCACTTGAAAAATCGACAACCTGGAAAAGCATTGCCATACTATTTACGCCTTCGTAAACCAGGTGTCTTCGATCTGATTCGAGATCACAACTTGTTCAATGTCATTCAGGATCAAGCTTTGCTTCTCGTCGAATTCGAACAGGACCTTTTGAAGCGATCATTACCTGCAGAGGATAAGCAACAAAGTTTGATCCATCAGAAGTGGCGGTCAATCGAACTTTTGGTCGATCACACACACAGTATACCCATTCACCGTGTTGTGCCTCAACTACAAGAACATCATCTATACCTTTTCCTCTACCTTGATGCCCTTTTTGATCGTGATCCTCAATTGGTGGCCTCTTATTCAGACTTACAAGTTGATCTCTATGCCGAATTCGCTTATCAAAAGTTGATGGCTTACTTGCGTACGATGAGCAGTCACTATTCGTTCGAAAAGGCATACAATACTTGCAAATCACTCGATTACGTGCCCGAGATGGTATTCCTGCTCAGTCGAATTGGTGATAAAAAGACGGCATTGACGTTGATTATCGAACGTTTAGGTGATGTGGAAAGAGCGATTGCATTTGTCAAAGAAGAGAAAGATCCTGAATTGTGGGACAATTTGGTCCATTATTCCGAAGATAAACCGAAGTTCATCCGTGGCTTGCTGGAGAATGTCGGCGGAGAAGTGGATGCTGTCAAATTGATTCGAAGAATCAAAGATGGATTACATATCGAAGGCTTACGTGACGCCCTTATCAAAATTCTGGGTGATTTCAATTTGCAGATTTCACTCTTGGAAGGATGTGCGACGATTTTGACTCACGATGGACGATCGTATGCGCAATTCCTTGATCGTGCCCAGACTGAAGGTTTATATGGTGATGGCGATGTACGATGCAGCACTTGTGGTGAACGACTCTTGTCGCGATCTACTGAAGGTGCGGTTGCAGTCACCGGCCAAGATTCTTCTCCAGCTGGAAATGAAGAAGACGGGCGAACGAATGCCATCTTCTTCCTCTGTAGACATGCTCACCATTTATCATGTTTGATATCAAATCCATCATCGATCCCCAAAAGAAGTACCGCCAAGAAGGGCACGGCAAGCGATACAGGTCTTTTGGTCACAATGACTACAACGAGAGCCGCGGCAACAGGTCAGCTACAATCTGCTGGTGCTTATGGACCGATGCAGAGAGCACATCAACGAAAAGCTCAAGTACAAGAAAAAGTTCTTTATCAAAATCGACTTCGAGTCGTGCTAAAGAAAGGTTGTCCAATCTGTAGAGCAGATCGAGAACAATTTCGACTCTAATAATAAATCATTAACTCACATTTGTATACTATATACCTTATCATTCAATGCACAATCGCAGCTTCTAATACGATTCATTGCGCATACAGTACATTTAATTGTTTTTTTCTTTAAAACCCTCCTGGCATTCCGCTTGCGGCAGCTTTTCTCCTGCTGCTGCGAGTGGCTATCCCTTGTTCTCCTCCATCATTTTCATCTTCACTTGGTTCGGTGGGGGCTTGTGAAGCGCCTCTGCGTTTGCGTGTGCTTTGGTTTGCGGTACTTGCCTTTTTGGTAGGTGAAGCAGAACGTTGTGAACGCTGTCTGACGGGATTGGAACGTGTCTTTGGTGTGGGACTCGTAACATCTTCATGAACGGCATCAGGTTCGACGCTCAATCGTGCACTTCTTCGTAAGGGTGTTGATGCTTTTGGTCGTCCTACCAAGTTACTTGCTGCACTACGACTTTTTCGTATAGCCGTGCTAACTTCTTCCATTTCAGGTACTACATCTTCATCTTCATCGTCTTGTTGCTTCTTCTTTTGAGTTTTTGTGTTTCTTCTTGTGGCTCTTTTAGGGGCTTCTTGAACTTGTTCATCACCTTTCGCTGGCGGATCTTCTTGCATACCAGGGAAGCTGCCCGGTACTGATGTATCGCCATCATCTTCTACATTGTCACGTTCAACCCGGCTTACGCTCCTTGGAATTCGTTGTCTCGAATTGAGCGTTCGACCTCCTCTCCTTCTGATAGGCTCTTGTACTTCTTGCTCGGTGTTACCCTTCCCTCGCAAGTCATTATCTCGCTCTTGACTGGCTCGACCTGAACCAATTTCATATCGAGCTTCGTATCTCCTGATAGGCTTACTGGACATCAAAGTAGAATGTGCAGCTCTATTTGACCCACTGACAACACGGAAAGGAGACATGCTATTGGTAGTGATCGATCTTCGTAGAATTTCATCTACAGAGCCTTGATTTCGTTGCATTTCTTCCTCCAACTCTTGTGCCAATCTGGACAAAGGACCTGTAGCTTCTTGAGTCTCGCTCATCACACTTGTCTGTCCAACATCTGGGCCGATAGTATCTGCTTGATCTGAGAAGGATTGATCCATCTCGTTCTGCGTATCTTTTTGCTGTGATAGCAGCTGATAAGGTTTTGCACTCGATAAAGGCATAGAGAGACTAACATCTCCGGGCATAGGGGTAGCATTGATTCTGGAAGGCGTGCCCTGACGGGAGTGAATGGACTTCCTTAGCGATTCAGATCGTCGAATGCTTGGGCTTCCAACGAAGGACTGCGAGCGTGGGCTACCGATGTCCATATTGCTGGCACCTCCAAGCGATACGTTTCCTGCTCTTGGACTTCCTCCAAGTGCTGATACTCTACTGCGCAAGCGTGCCGGGCTTGACCGAACGACCTCTGTCAAGAGAGGATCAATCGAACGTTCACTTCCTGGTTCGGCCGGTGATCTTAACGATGGAGATGCAGTCAAAGCTGTCAATCTTTGAGTCGATGGTCCTGCAATCGTTGGCCTTTCGCTTCTGATCGACTGAATGGTACTGTCTGCCATTGGAGTAACACGTTCCCAAGAGCCTTCTAAGCCATGTACCTCTTCTTCCTCTTCTGCTGGTGCTTCGGCAAAATCGTCGCCTAGCTCTAACATCATTCTCTCAATACGTGTAAGAACAGAGTATGCTGCTTTTACTAGAGCTTGTCTCTTTTCCCGCAAACTTCGAGCCTTCTGACGATCTTTTTCTGATCCTGAAGCATCCTGGTTTACTTGCATCAATCCAAGCGAAGAGTTTACCTTGCGATCCAAGATGATAGCATCGATGTACTGTCCTGAATTGATGTATCGCACAAGGAGTGTATCAATCGCGGTTGCATGGGCAAGGGCTGATAGTTGAATATTGGGCGGAGGATTGACGATAATATCAGCAAGCATTTGTTCTTCAGGTATGGTCAAAGGCAATGCAATCAATGCTTTTACGGAAGTTGGTTTTGGTTGAAGTGTAAAACAAAATTCCACAATTCTTGCCACACAAAGAGCCATCTTTTTCTCCTCTTCTTCTCCACCTTCCATCGTGATCATACTTCTGCAGTATAACCATGCCGCACGTATGTTTTGCGTCCAACAAATACTGACTGTGATGGCTTCAGCAATGTCAGGCACTTCACTTTCGAGAAGGTCGAGGTTGATCAATTTGAGGAATGAGGTAAACGCAAATGCTTTCTCTTGTGCATCTCTTTCGTTGTTGGATGCAGACGGTAGCGGTGACAACACACGAGCAATACGTTGCACGAAATCAGGTTGTTCAAGGTAAGATATACCTAAACGAAATTGCCCGTTATCCAAATGCCAATAGCCTTTCATACCTTCGCGTACACTTCTTGGAAATGCCATCTGTTTGGCAAACGGGATACTCGCTTGAACGCCATGATATGCATCCAAGTCTAGAATGAGGTAATAGATCAGTGCTGTCCTGCGAACACGATCAAAGTTGGATGAAGAAATACGTTCAATAAGCTCGCATAATCCCACTTTACCTTCTTGCGGTGGATAAAAAGGTGATGCACCATTGCCATCTCCATCATCAAGTGAGCCCGTCTGCAAAGCAAGATTCAACAAATTATCAAAAAATAACGAGCCTTGACAATTTGGCGAAGATCTCCTAGTTTGAATTTGTTGAACGAGTGTTTGATCGTATCCTTGCGTTGGATAATCGGAAAAGTAATGATCGTATATATGTTCTGCTTCTGATGGCCTTGGACCGTCTACGAAGACGAATGGCTCCGAGACAGATCCCATCTTTGTTGCAGATCTGGTCGTGGTCAAGAATGCAATCCAAATTCAGAACCAACACTTTCTAAAGATTCTTGATTATCCACGCCTTTCTATCTCACGTGTTACGCGTGTTAATTCTGCTTGTCTGCAGCTTAATACTCCTACGCTGGCTTTGGACTGCTCATTGTTACAGGAGCATGGATCACGAACAGGAGAACTCATTGCTGAGCACTTTTACATCAGACGGTCACACAATGTAGGGGGCGAAGAAGAAATAAAATTGGAAAACATAAGTCATAGATACAAGACAAGCAAAGAACAGATATGAAATACTGTCTGGCAAACAATACATCATAAAGTGTAATGCTCATAATGCATCCTCATAATGGGTCAAGAAGAAAGAATCGCAAGAAAATAGAAAGGAACAAAAGCTGGTCGCTGGTCACATTTACCAGATACGACGTTCGAGCATCAAATCACTCTCAGGTGCCAAACCGACCAAAGCACGCAAGAAGTTGGTCACAGCGGCACGTTGACGGGTGAGAGAGTTGACGACATCAGTACCTGGCTTGGCCAAAGGTGCCTTTAAGCTGTAAGACAACAAAGACAAGATCGAATACAAGCCCGAGTATTGTTCAGCATTGCTTTGAGCAACATTGTCTGGCTTAGCATAACTGATACGGGTCATGAATTCTGCCAAGATGGCCAAATCCAAAATGATGGGGGAAGCCAATGTAGAATCAGCACATTGGTTCACAGTGTAAATGGTGTTACGGCCACCCATTGCCAATTCAGATGTGAAATCATCAATGGCAACCTTTTGATCACCAACTGGAGGCATGTATTTGATCACGACACAGTGGGCTGGCTTGTCAACGGTAACCTTGCCATCCTTTCCTTGTTTGCGGGGGAAGAGCAAGTGAGATGCATCGACTGCGTCATCAATAACGGAACTCTTGGAGATTTCCTTGGAACGGAATTGAGCAGGTGCGTTGAGGTTATGACCATCGTTGTTACCCAAATGGTTGTAACTTGCCACGCTCAAAGGCTTGATACCGGCATTGACCAAGAAGTCAATAACAGCAGTCTTGTAACGTGTTTGACCAGTCTTGAGATCATCACCGGCAATGAAGGCCTTGTGACGTTCGGCCAATTCAACTGCACCAGGAACAAAAGTGTTTTGGGGAGCACCATTGACGAATGGAACACCTTCCAAGATACATGAGACAGCGAAAACGGTACTTGGTGAGACTTCAGAGTGAGATGACTTGATGGAAGCCAACAAGTTATCAGCTGTGTCGTTCACACCTGGGATGATATCTGCGTAACGTTCAGTGTTGGCAGTCCAAACAACAATAACTTGATCCAAACCGTTTTGTTGCTTGAATGAACGAATGTCGTTACGCAAGTGCTCGACATGGGCCCACTTGTCTTGACCAGGGATCAAGTTGTCAGCACGTTCGCTTTGGTTGGCAGCGATGAAGTCTGGGTAGTAGATTGAGGGCAAAGGCGTCAAATCGGAAACGTATGGCTTGACTTTTTGTTGCAAGTCGTATTCCAAAACTTTGGCACGGACCATTGCATCGTCCAAAGGCATGCTGCTAATGTCCCAACCGCCCAAGACAAAGTCATTGGGGTGAACCATTGGCAAGACGTTGCTGAAAGGAACATTGACATCCTTACCAGTCTTGGTGTCCATACCCAAACGAATTGTGGAAGCACGGACAACTGAGCCGTAGTAGTTGGCGTTTTGAACACCTTCCTTGGTGTGCCAGCTCAAGTTGTGACGGTTGGCCATGACCATGGCAGCGATTGTGGAACCGTTGTTACCACCCAAACCGACAAGCATCAAACCAGTCTTGGGGACCTTGGTTTGGGTCTTGAACATGTAAGTTTCAGATGTGGGTGTAGCAATGAATTCCTTCTTGCCATCCTTTTCGACAGTCTCAACATGAGTGTTCAAGTATTCATAACGAGATGTGATACTTTCAGGACCATATTGAACGTTGGCGGAATTGACGCGAACGGTTTCGTTTTCTTCATGACGTGCCGCTGTTGGGTTAACAGGCAATTGAGCAGATGCTGCGGCGACGCCATTGCCGTTCACACTTCCATTGTGTGCATAAGGAGTTGCAGCGACGGGAGCCATTGTTGCAATTAGGGGATTAATATGATGAATCGGTAAAATAAAGTTAAGACTTTGGTAAAAGAGAATTAATGGTCTGCTATACCGGATGGGCAAGTGTGCTTCGTGCCCCGGTGCAAGTTATCTACATTTGATGAAGAGAGGAGAGTTGGGATCAGTAACAGTTTTCCGAGGATCCCATCATATGAGAATGGGAGATGTTGTATAGCAAAGCGCGCGCGCAAGCTGTTGATTGTTTGATACTTACGACACGAGCAAAGTTGATTGGCGAACACGGTGGGCAACCGAGATAGATAAGATGTAATAGAGCTTAGCAAAGACAACGTACGAACGAGAAAGTGTACGTTGTGCGATGGAAAATCAAAAGAATTTGAGAGTGAGTTGGTTATCAATTGAATGATGTAGGAAAGAGAAGAAGAATGCAAAAAAGAGGGAAAAGTACTTTTTTATATTTATTTTAGAGATAAAGTGGGTAACAAGCCTACGCGTAGAAACAAATAATTGAACCGGAGTAGGGTATCAGACCTGTCGGAGTATCAATTGAGAATTCGATAATAAATCTCAAAAGGCTACAGACTGACCTGGTAGGGAGTAGGCGCGGGTGTTGCAGTTCCGTAAGTATGAAAGCAGTCTTGCAGAAAATAACTTCCACTGCTTGCGTACCCCCCAAAAAATAACATTGCAGGCAAAAGAGCGCAATATCTTGTAGGATACATCGGGCAACAATCTCGCGGTACAGTAAGCCCGGTTAAAACAAAAAAAGGATCGACATGTTCCTTTTTTGTGGCTCCTTCCTACCAGCATCGGAATAATTTACATGTTTTTTTCTAGAAGGAGAGATATCATATTGTGTGAACAAGAGAACTCCTTGCCGCGGTCTTGTCAGGTAGGCTTTACGATGTGATTTCTCTCTCTGTTTTCAATCCATGGACTTTTCATTCTTTTCAATGCGGGTTCCCCATGGAGTCTACCCTAGTTTTACTGTGAAAAAGAGAAGATAAGAGCAATATCTTGGCGTACGAAGAAAGCGCGTTGAAAACAAGAGCAGCAAAGCGAGAAGAACTTTCTTGTAAATAACCTTGCTTGTGTGCCTTAACGCTAAAGAACAACCAAGCAAGCAATTTACAGGGACCGAAAGTTAAAGCCGAGGAAGAATTCAAAGTGAGGATGTATCAGTGAGGCTTAAGGGCGGAAGCTGACATGCATGTGGTCAATAGGGCAAGGTCCCTAGTTGCAGCTCGGTAAATTGGAAAAGAATGCAAGCCAGAAATCTGCTTGAATTCGCTTACATAAGACTCATACTAGGTTGATAAATCCGAACAACATCTTTTAGCTGCCTCAAGCGTGCAAACGTGACGGCCTGGCGTGTTCGATCTGTAAATTAAGGCACAGGAAGGCTCAAGTGTCAAGCACGGTGACCTGTATGACCGTGCGACAATTTAAATGTGAATCTATCTGGGGTTAGTGGAGGTGGGAAGAACAACTTAAGCCATTCAACCATCATCATTAACAATCACAATGGATGAAGGTAAACAACCCTTGAGTCAGGCTGAACAAAAGCAAATGCAAGCCGAACAACAAATACAACAAGCAGAGGCAGAAACAGGCACTACAAATGTGCCACGACAATTGAACGATGGACAAGAACCACAAGTTTTAGATCCAAGATTCGATAGAGATGATTTAAGACAAGGTAAACCACCTCCAGCCGTACGTAAACGTCATGCATTACGTATCAGACGTAAACGTAAAGAAAAGGGAAAACCTCTAACAAAAGAAGAAAAAGCAAAAGCAACACAAGGATCCGCTCAAACAGAAGTTGCAGAGGATGAAGCAGATATGACTGATGAAGAAGTAGAGCTTACAGACATTGAAAGTGGTGGTGCTGATGACGATGACTCAAACGACAAGAAACCTGGACTGGTCAGCAAGATTTTGGGAAAGAGCTAGATGTATATCACACAATCGTACTCTGTTTTGCTGCAACTGAAATAGATAGCATGTGGATTGAAATTGCATAGTATACATTGTGTAAGATGGGGAAAGACAGAACGAGGATTAAAGTGCATAGCCACTACGATGTGGTAAACGTTCTGCATACAAAGTTTCGGTGATGGATTGTAGGGTGTATTGCGAACCAATTGAATCAACAGTTGACATTCGTTGAAGTGAACGGTTGCGTAAATGGTGTGCAGGTATAGAGGGAGTGAACATCATATTCGGCATCTTATCAAAATTAATCTTTTCCTCTGCTGAAGGAGTAAAAGAATGCACGCGATGATGTCTAGGATGTGATTGCATCTGAATCACAGTTGCACCATCAGAATCAGGCATTTCATCACAAACCGATTTGCCTTTCTTGACTGAGTCTTGCATTCCATGTTGACTTTCATTGAAATCTGGCAAGGGCAATTCATCGATAAAGAAGCTGATCAACAGCCCAATAAAAGCAGCAGGGCAAAAGACATAAATGCTAGTTCGAATAGCAGACATGAATGCGTTCTGAGCAGGAAGTTGGAATTGTTCAGGTAACTTTTGCAAATTCGTAGTGAAACCCAAAGCGGTTGTTCCATTCAAGCCAAATTCTGCTAATCCTTGAATTTGTGAGAGCTTGGTATTGACGACGCTAATGAAAACATTTGTTCCTAATGCTATTCCCCAAACGCTTCCAAAGCTTCTGCAAAATGCAAAAGTGGCGGTTGCATGTGCTAATTCTTCAACGGGTAAACTTGCTTGAATTGGCGGTAAAGTAAGAGTGAACAAAGCACCAACACCAAAACCCGGAACGAGTTGAAAGAGAACCCATTGATATGTTGGCGTATTTGAATCCAAGAGACATAACAATCCACATCCGGCCAAAGTGATTGACCACCAAATCCAAATTTGCATTCTATACTTGCCGGAATTTGCCATTAAAATACCTGCTAAAATTGCGGAAAATGGACCGGGAGCAGTTGCTGGAAAGATTTGAACGGCCGAATGTAAAGGAGAGGCAGATTTGACAGATTGAAAATAGATTGGTAAAAGGTAAATCAATCCATAAGTAAGCAGGCCATGAACGAATGTCATCAAAAAGCAAGTCGCTGCAGTTCGATTTGCGAACAACCTTTTTGGCAAGACTGGATCAGGAGAGAATCGATTGGGAATAAATTCGATTGCGAAGAATAGAATCATCCCAAGCCAGCCGGTAGTGAATGGTACCCAGATACGCCAGGAAGACCATGGATGCGTGATTCCTCCTTCGGTCAAAGCGACCAAGATTGCTACTACAGAAGCCAATAAGATCAAATTTGCACCGATATCCATTCGATGAATCTTGGCCCAGAAAGGCATAGTAGGCGTTTTGAGCTTCATAGTTGGTATGATGAGAGCCAAGGCTACTACACCGATTGGCAAATTGATCCAGAATACCAACCTCCAATTGTGTTCACTAAAGAACCCTCCTAAGACTGGTGCAATAAAAGTTGAAACAGCAAATATTAGACTGACCAAACCGACAAAGATTCCACGTTCGCGCAAAGTTGTCAAATCGGATAGAACGATTTCTGCTATTGTTTGAATTCCACCGCCTCCGACTCCTTGAACACCTCTACCAATAACCAAGATGAGCATCGTTTCAGCTTTTGCAGCAAGGGCACTTCCTCCCATGAACAATAAAACTGCTATCACAATCGCAATCCTTCTTCCGACCACATCCGACAAACCGCCCATGAAAGGTTGAAAAGCGGTAGTTGTCAATAAGAAGGATGATGTAACCCAAGAGCCGGAGATATTTGAAGCAGGTAGTTCTTCAACAATTGTTGGAAGAGTTGTACTGATAATTGTCATGTCCACAGCTGTTAAGCAAGTCACTGCCATTAGAGACCCAAATATTAGCCAAAATCGAATCGGTTTATGAAAAGGATTGGGAGCTGCTGCTTTGTCGGGGTTGGTTGAAGTTAGATCTTCGCGTGAACTTTGATAGAGTGTATTATCGTCATTATCCGTCATGAAAGAGGATGCTTTGCCATCGTTAAACTCTGACGATTCGTTGGGATCAGGTAACATTACGGGTATTTGAACGTCCTTTGAGGATGATGATGAATAGTGATTCTGTTCATCTTCCAGCATCATCAAAGATCCGGATGGTCTGGCAGGCCTACTAGGAGGCAGCATGTTTGGATCCATGCTCTTGCCATAGGATATATGGTCATGAATGAGAGAGGGAATTATTGTATCAAACACATGATCAAATTTGCTATGCTTCGGTCTGCCGAAACATATAAATATATCCGAGTTCAACTTTACTTGCCCATTTTGGAGTTCATGTGGACCCTCTCTATACACCAGTTGTTTGATATCACGTTTGACATGTATGTATGACAATATTTCAAGTATGGAGTAGTAATTGATGCATCTGGTGCAATTTCACTCCTTATCATCCAAGAAACCAAATCGATCATAATCCTTAGCGTTAACCTAGCGCGGTCTTTGGTATGCGAGTCGCAGTAGGCGCATTAAGTGCCCAAAAGATAAAAATAAGTTAAAGCATACAATTGAATACAACCTTGGCATAATACGCGCGCGCCTTCAAAGGGGGGCATCCTCTCTCAAATTTGTGCATTCATTCGCTTCTTTTCCCATCATCATCTCCTGTCCTGCACATATACAACATCACGCTAAAACAAAAGATCTCATCTTTGTTCTCACGTTACACAGACGTATTCCTTTGCAATTGACATCATGATCGAAGTTTTGATCACAGTTCTCATCTGGCTTCCTCTTCCGTTCCCATAACTGCATGCGAACTGCTTATTCGCATGACAGCTGACAGTAATACTAGCCGTCGGCAAAGTAGAAAGAATGGACTGCCAAAAATAAAAAACATCTTCATTTGACCTGGAAACGGAGAGTATGTGCACTTTGATAGCATACCGAACCCCTCTTCATTCGCACTGCTGGATGGCACATTGCATAGCATAGCATCAGTACTTCGCAGATTGCATGGGCATGTCTAAGAAATGGCAAGTTATCGATTTGCTGGGTCCTGCGTACGTAGCAAATAAACAGCCAATCGAGACCATTGACAGCTAATACATAATAATTCGCCGTTGATGAATTAATAATAAATCTTCGACATCTCTTACTCTTTGACAACCATCTCTCCCATCTCTTTTTCTCACAAAATCCACGGCAGGACCGTGATCATTCCCCTCACCCACTCACTCAAAAAGATATGAACTACGTATACAACGTTGCCAAAAAAACAGGATGGGAAGCATATGGACGACCACTTCTTAAATCAATAGGACTCTATAATAATGATGATCTTTCCTACGGCAGAACATCGATCCCATTCTCAGGAATGGAAAAGCGTCTATATAATCAAGACGATATCGATGTTTGGTACGGAAAGGTGATTATGCCAAACGGAAAAGATTGGTGTTGGTATCAAGTGTGGCAACACAAATCTTTCTTGAATAGTGAAAATCAAGCAGATATTCTTTTCGTTCATGGTACAGGCGTACATTCAGGCACTCTTGCCGGTCATGCCCGTCGTTATCTAGAAGCAGGATTTCGCTTGATCGTACCTGATCTCGTCAGCCACGGCTATTCGAGCGGCTTGCATGTCTATCAACGCAAGATGAGCGCATACACGGAAGGATTGCATGAAGTATTACATGATGTCGCACGAAGGGATGATGCAAGACTAGGCAGAAGTTCCGACAAATCACAAGCACACAGACATAAAACATTTATGCTCGGTCTGTCATTCGGGGGCACAGTGGCAATGCACTACGCTATGGATTACCCTGGCTCAAAAAGAGGAAGCAAAGAAGTGGAAGACGGCGAGATCCCCATCGATGGTTTGGTTGTGGTTGGTCCAATTTTGGGCTATTCTCCTCTCAACATCGTAATGCCAATCTACTTGACATACATAATCTTGGCTTTGAATGCCTTGGGAGCTGGTTGTATGGAACTCACGGTGCCACATAAAAAGTGCCTGGACAAAGATCCAAAAGTATATGCAGCACTGATCGATGAAGATAAGCGAAGTCATCAAGGTGCTTTCCGTGTTGGGCATTTGCTTTGCATTAATGATGCCGTGATCGATCTTCATCGTCAAGCCCACAATATCCAACATCCAATCTTTATACAGCAAGGTGGACAAGACCGCGTCGCATGCCCTCAAAAGACGTTCAAATGGGTAGAGAGTATCCCCTCCGACGACAAAAAGATGACTGTTTACCCAGTCTGTCAGCATGTCATTTATCGAAAGGCAAAAACAGAAGAAGAAGATTTGGCAGGCAGAGTGGCTTGCATCGAAGATAATCTGGCATGGATGATGCAAAGATGCTCTCTTGGTCAAAAATCTCCACAAAACAACCTCCGTATCTTCTCACCAACCTCACACACTTTACTCTTACCATCTGCAAACTTTTCCTTGGATCAATCAAGGCCACAAACACCTCTTTCGGCAATAACCGACCGTAGCTTCTCATTTGAAGATTCAATCTTTTCATCTGGTTCCTCAACCCCTTCTTTATCCGACAAATCATGGGAATCAGATGTCACTATTGACGATATGGATGAAGCTTCTTCTAGTTCTTCAGTTGAGGAAGAACAAAATGAAGAATTTGTTTTTGATCATCCTTTGATGTCAAGAACCCATTCTACAACTCTACCAGCTCTGATGAAAATGTGTCAAGATCGTGTTTACCGGCAACGGTGGACGCTCTCACCCGTTCTACGTCCTTTTGACGTAAATGTTTACCCAAATTGGACAGACCAACAACGTCAAGACGCATATGATCGGGCAATGAAACTTAATCCTTGGGATTCTTTCTCTCGTTAAAAAATACAAACCATTCATTCACATTCACCTTCATTCAATTCTTTGCATTGCATTTCAATTTTGTTTCTCATTGATCCTGTTTAATATTTCATCTCATTCATTACTACAATTTACATCATCAAATTGAGTGTTTCCATAGAGTAGACTACTTTTTAGCATCATTGAGCGCCTTTAAGGTCCTTGCAATGGTTTTATCACTACATTGAACACCTACTTCTCTCCTTATCCAACCGTAGGACTTGCCTTTATTCTTTTCTGCGGCTTCCCGCACCTTTACAATATCACGCTTGCTAAGTTTCCTAAATTCTGGCCTTGTCTTTGGTCTAGCACCGCAAAATTGTCCATCATTCTCCTTTATACGTTTGACAGTGTTAGCAACAGTACTTTTAGGTATGCCCAATATAGCAGAAATTGCTGCTAGCGACTTCCCTGAGGTTTTATATGCGCCCCAGATTTCTGCTCTTTTTGATTCGGATAGATCTTTATGAGCTCCCATTTTTGGTGATGATGGGAAAGAGAAAGGTTTGCTATCATATTCTACTCATCAGTCACTGACCTGCATGTGCCTAATCAAGTCTGGCATGCCACGCCATTTCATGTCATGGTCGAAATGGCGTGTCACTGGGATACGCGCTCTTTATTTGTCACGTGGTCAACGCCATTCAAAATTTCAAGCATAGGGTGTATTCTATTCCATACAGCTCCTCATTTCTCTCTTGAACTGTCATCATTTCACATTTGCTCGCAAATATGTCGGCGGCAACATTGTCCTCACTGTTGCCCACGCCACGCTATTCGTCAGTGGCGGAGGATGATGCTGAACAATCAAACAAGGGTCAATCTCAGAACGAAGAGGTGGCGGCCGGTCCATCAAATTCATCAGCTCTAAGTACAAGGATACCCACTTATGGCAATCGAGCAGGATGGAGGCCAAAGACAGCAGAAGATTTCGGCAATGGAGGAGCGTATCCTGAATGTCATATTGCACAGTATCCACGGGATATGGGAAGGAAAGGAAAGTCAAACGGACGTAGTGGAGGTTCATTAACATTGCAAGTGGATGGCGAAGGAAATGTACGATATGATGCAATCGTTCATCAAGGCAGAAGTGAAGGGCAGCTAGTTCAGTCACAGCATAAAGACTTAATTCCCCTACGTGAACGTGGTGACGAGAAAGATGCTCGACGTGATATGCAAAGACCGTCAGAAGAAGACGTTCGTGCCACAACCGAACGAACAAGAGCAGCATTAGAAAAGCTCACGCAAGGAAAGATAAAGAGTGCATCATCAAGAGCAGGAGCGGGACAAAAGCCTGGAGAGAGTACATACCTTCGTTATACACCTGGACATCAACAAGGCAACGCGGACGGATCCAATCAAAGGATTATCAAAATGACTGAACAAGCAGAAGATCCATTGGCACCGCCCAGATGGAAATTTAAAAAGATTCCACAAGGACCTCCAAGTCCTCCTGCTCCCGTTTTGAGAAGTCCTCCGCGCAAAGCGACGGTTCAAGAACAAAAGGATTGGATGATTCCACCTTGCATTTCGAATTGGAAGAACAATAAAGGATACACCATTCCGCTCGATAAACGATTGGCAGCTGATGGAAGAGGATTGCAAGATATTCAAATTAATGACGGGTTTGCCAAATTCAGTGAAGCTCTCAATTCGGCAGACAGGCATGCACGCGAAGAAGTACGTCAACGTGCTCTGATGCAACAAAAGCTGTCAGCTAAAGAAAAAGCAGCAAGAGAAGATCATTTACGTCAATTAGCACAACGTGCAAGAGATGAACGTAGTGGAATGAGTAGCGTTGCACCTTCGACAGTTGGGGATGATGATTCTAGCAGATTGGGTGCAGACTTTGATAGAGGTAGTCGCAGTGGTAGTACAAGTGCTGGACTGGGAGCTGCAATGGCAGGATACGGAAGCGACAGCGATGACAGTGATTCGGAAGATGAAGAAGCTGCTCGTGAACGGGATAGATTACGTGAAGAACGTAAACGAGAACGCGAACGTGAGATGCGAATGTCGAATATGGGAACGGAGCAAAGGGCAAGATTGTTGGCGAGAGAGGAAAATCGTGACATAAGTGAAAAAGTTGCTCTTGGTTTGGCAAAACCAACATCCTCGTCCGACCAAATCGATTCGCGATTATTCAATCAAGAACAACTTTCTGGTACATTTGGAGATGATGAAAGCTACAATGCATACGATAAACCACTATTCTCTGGAGCAGAAGCAGCTGCTGCAATGTATCGAAGACCTGCTGGAAAAGGCGGTGCAGATGATATTTATGCAAATGCTGATGCAGTAGAAGAGGAAACGATGAAGAATGATCGTTTCGGATTGGGTAAAACAAAGGGATTTCAAGGCTCAGAATTTCAAGAACAACGATCAGGACCCGTTCAATTTGAAAAAGATACATCTGATCCATTCTCCATCGATCAATTCTTGGATGAAGCTAAACGTGGTACGAAAAGAAGTGGAATGGAAGATCCAAATGCTAGCAAGAGACGGCGTGAAGGATCATTCGATGATTAACCATAAACCACTTATATTATATCTATAGAATTTTATTGCTTGCAATGATTGATATACATGAATGATGATAGAGAAAGAGATTGAAGATGAGAAACGATCAAGCGGCGATTTGAGTGCAAAGAGTAGGCAATCCTGTACCGCCACGAATTGGTCTTCCAACAACGATGTTAGAAGATGGACTTGACATATCATCCTTCTCACCAAACAGGGCTGCTTGTGAAAGGAAAGCCATTGTGGTCTCATAAGAAGCTTTTTGTAGTGGTGATGATAGATCTGTCATACCCGAACGTGAGAAGGGAAGGTAGCCACCTGTAAAGGTTTGGTAATCACTGATCAAGTGTAAATGGCGAGGTGAAACATTAATACCGTATGTATCGAAAATTGCACGCATTTCCGAAACGATTGCATTACGTGCGGCTTCGACACCATACGTATGCAATAATGCGCCGATATCGTTTGTATAGATTTTGTCCATATCAATGATTCCATGTCCAAAGTCCCACATGCCTGTCAAATTGATACCTTCAGCGGTCAACCGCGGGTCTGCATTTGGATCAGATTTAGCAGCATCTTCTGCTGGACACAAGATTCTATCAATCTTGGGAACTTCATGAACCACACTTGAACGACAAGCACGTTCGACGACATTAATCAGCAAAAGCTTGTCGGCCGAATTGGGCAGTTGCAATTCCAAACGAGCCCATTTGTGTCGCTTGTTATCGAATTGGAAAGAAGTGATGTAACGACTGGAATCCTGCAATTTGGCATCTAATTCTTGCACTTGGTTCTCAATGTCTTCATCCACGGCAATAGCGCTGCTACGCTTCTTCTTGCGACCAGATCCTTCTCCCTCAAATGCAGCATCAATACTTTCTTCAGTGTCCAATGCTGGCATTTCGTCATCATCGCTGTCGCTTTCTTCATCACCTTCTTCGTAGGCTTGCTTTGCACCCGCTTTCCTTCTTCGCTTGGATTCTTCTGTGTCACCTTCAGCAGCGTCATCACTCTCGTCTTCTTCTTCATCAGAATCATCTCCAGCGAAGCCCATACGTGTCTTTGCTTCAGCTCCCTTCTTCTTTCCCGCAGAGCGCTTATCTGCTTTGAGTTCAGATTCTGCTTCATTTGTATCGTCTTCTTGGTTTTCCGCAGCTGCATCTGTTTGTGCATCAGAGAATCTCTGACCATGTCCAATGGACTCCAATTGCAATTTACGATCGCGATCCATACGTCTCAGATCGGCCAAGATTTCTTCTTCGAGAATTGGCGCAAAGGTCATTTCCATTCCGCGCAAAATGTCAGCAACATCAACGTTGTACTCTTCCCTGCATTCAGAAATGGGGAAGAAGTTCAGTTGAATAGTGTACGACTTGACACGCTTGAAATCGGTTGACATCGTCTTTGCAGAAATGCGTTCGTGAACAATGGCGTTCTCGATGACTTGAGAGAGCAATAGACGGCTGCCATCCTTGCAGAATAGTTTCTTTCGTGCGAACTCGACTCCTTGCATAACAGGTAGTTTCATGATGGGCGTTCTGATCTTTTGAGAAGCAATGATAATTTCGTTCAAACGGGGAATACCTAATGTCACATTGGCAGCACCATGTCCTGCCAAGTGGAAGGTGTTGAGCGTCATTTGCGTCGAGGGTTCACCAATACTTTGCGCTGCTACCAAACCGACACCCTCGCCTGGTTCTGCTAAGCCACGATGGTACAAAACTTGATTCATCAGTCTGAACAGATCGCTTTGAACTTTTGGTCGAATGCTTGGAATCTTCGCTACCTTCTTTCCCTCTTCTGTTGCCTTTTCGCCTTTGCTTTTCTTGGTCTTCTGTTCCAACAATCCATTTGGATTCTTGTCAATATAGGACTGCACCTTGTTCGCAAATGTTTCTGATGTACTTCCAAGGTATCTGGCGGGATTGTATACGCTCGTTGCTGGAGCATACTTGTGGGGCTTCTTGAGTGCTTTCTTGGCATACGAATTTGCCTCGTTTTCGTCAATAACACCTCCCAACTGAGCAGGATTGTATCTTCGCATGAAGCTGGAAAAGTTTTCTGCTGTGAAGTCCATCTCATCAAGGTATTTAGACTTCGTCACATCCAGACCGTCTTCACCATACAAGAATTGAATGATGGTACCATCTGAGTTGCGCACTGTATTATCATAATGAACAGTGATACCTTCCAAATGTTTGATCAATCTACGTTGCAGATAACCTGATCTGGATGTTTTGACGGCCGTATCGATCAAACCTTCACGACCTGACATGCAATGGAAATAGTACTCTTGAGGTCGGATACCAGTCAAGAATCTACCTGCAACAAATCCACCAGCACGCAAAGAGGTATCGAAAGGTTTGAAAGAGGGTAAAGTCTTTCCGCTCACCATCACAGGTACACGTCTACCTTCCAATTCTTGTGCTCCCAAAAGGGCTGAAATTTGACTGAAATTGACCAAAGATCCTTTTGCACCGGAAGAGACCATCATTTCGAAATTGTTCTCTGGGAACACACGATATTGACCCTTGGGTAATACTTCATTGATCACATCCGTTCTCAAACTACGAGCGGCTCCCAACATGCCTGAATCTAAAGCGGCTGCTTTCCCGTCATCTCGTAATACTTCTTCTAGACGAATATGGAGATTGTGAGTATCGTCACTATCCTTGGGTAGACCGACAACCTGCAAAGCAGCTTCACGTCCAGCTTTGGTGGCAGCTTTAAGCTTCTCTCTTCGCTCTGCATCACCTTTTTCGCTCAAGAGTAAATCGTCCATTCGGCATGTGAAAGCGTTGACCTGCAACCATTTTGTGAACAATCGAGATAGAACACTGAGCAATTTACCGGCCATATCAGGTCCATACATTTCATATACTGCATGAACCAAACCATAAGCGCTAGCACCGAATTGAGCTTTATCCAAGATACCCGTAAGCAATTCACCATCTCGGAACAAAACTGTGCCTTCTTCTTCGTTTCCTTTTCCCCATAAGGAACCATTTACTTTACTCTTCGATTTCAAGTTAAGACCTTCTGCTTTGGATGGTTTGATGTTCAAAAGAACAGTTGAGATGACTTGTTTACCTGTCCATCTTGGCTTTGGCTTGTAAATAGCAGGCGGAAGAGTGAGCACTCTGCCATTGCCTGAATAATCATTCTCAGGTCGAAGAGCACCATACAATATTTGTTGATATTCCTCGCGGGTATAAAGGGTAGCCTTGCTGGTCATCCATACACCTGCGATAACGTGATCTTGAATGAGACCACGAAGAGGGTTACCACTAGTAGGAATCAAGTATTGATTATCTGTATTGCAGATATTGTACGATTCAGCGCGTGCAGCTTGACTTTGTGGAAAGTGCATGTTCATTTCATCACCATCGAAATCGGCATTGTAAGAATTGCAATTGGCATAGTGCATTCGAATCGTACGTTCGCCCTTCAAAACACGTGCACGATGGGCCATCATTGAGGCCTTGTGCAAAGTGGGTTGACGATTGAGAATAAGGATATCGCCATCCACCAAATGACGCAAGACTTGTTTGTTTGCAGGCGGTGTGGCGGCCGTTCTTCCTAATCCACCAAAAGTTCCTCTGCTCTGTCGAGATGTATGCTCTTGTGGTGTGAGAAGTTGATTGGCAAGTGCTGTTCTCTGTTCGACGGTCAGGCGACCGAGTAAGGTCTCGATTCCGTTCTCGTTACGAATAGCTACAGCACCGGGATATTTGTTCGGTCCATTGATGACTAGCCTTCGCATTCTTTCGATATTGTGAACGGTGACAGGTTCATTGAAAGTCAGCTTTTGTGCAAACACGGGCGGAACACCAATTTCGTTTGTTTCAATGTTGACATCGGGAGAGATGACTGAACGAGCTGCAAAATTGACACGTTTACCCATCATATGCTGTCTGAATAGACCAGTCTTCTTTTCCAAAAGTTGTTTGATACCTGGAGTTGGTACGATATTTCCCACTTTCGGTCCTTTATCGGCATCCATGAAACAGTTTACATCTTGTTGAAGTTGGATCAATGCACCCATTAGAGCATCTGATGCTTGATTTCGTTCCTTTGCCGATACATTCACTGCTTCTTTGGCTACCAGAAGACCCAAAGCACCACTCAATCTGCTCATTTCGATACATGTTCGTAATATCTTTGTCAATAATTCGTTCTGTGCGTTTTCAATCGTTTGATCGCCCATCACAGCAGCCGGTCGGAATCTTGTAGGTGTGACTGAAAGAACATCCACGAAGAATGTATCTGCATCAGCAATTCCATGTCTTCCAAAAAGCAAGCTGCAAATTGCTGGCTCGTTCTCGAACAAAAGACGTAGATTTGCTCTGCACTCCACCGGCGGCATCACTCTTGTATTATGGTTGACATTCTTGCTGGCCTTTTTCGACGCTTTCATTTTCTCTTCGTCAAAGGCATTTCCTGCAGGTGTTCCTCTGTTGCTTTGTTTGGCCTTTCTGTTGTTGGACGAGGAAGTGAGCAAGATTGGATCAGGTCTAATCGCACCGATGGCCTCGTTGAACAATTTTGCTTGATCCGTCAATCCCATTTCGACAATTTTCACATGTCCATCTTTACGCATCGTTGGACTGACTGCTTTGCAATGTGGGCATTTCTTCTTTCCTCCAGCTGCTGGTGCGGTGAACTTTGTGAATTGTGAAACGGTTGTCATTCTAGCAGAATAGACTGCTCCGGTCGTATCATTTGCTCTTCGTGCTCCATTTTTGACAGCTTGGGTCAATATTGAACGCACTTGACCTTCTATGCGCTTTCTGAACTGGAATGCAGATTCTGTGGATAGTCCAGCTGATGCCTTGTCTGCCACACCTTCTTCTTCTGCTTCCATATCCATCAAATCTTCTCCTGTCACATTGGAAGCTGATTCTAGCAGTCTTGGAGCTTCTAATGCTATCTCAGCAGCCTCTTGTACCAATCCGTAATCCAATAGCTTCAATCTAGCAATGAAAAGAGTCATTGGTATAACGGGTACGTTGAAATGATGACAGTATAAACACATTCCACGTAAAAGCGAGAAAACTTGCTTCATGAACAAAGGATGAAAGACTGGCGAAGGTAATTGAATGTGACCAAAATGACCTGGACAAGAGAATGAATTTTGATGACAAGTCATACAAATATCATCCCTTCTCATTGGACCTAAAGCTGGATCGTATAAACCTCCAACGTTTGGATTATTTGTCGTATCCAATAATTCCGGATTAACGATTTGTTTAACGGAAACATTTTTAATCTCTTCTGATGTAAGGAATGCTAATGAAGCGCTCCCTATATGGGATGCAAATGGACGGGTAACGTCCATGATTGCATCCAACTATCACCTTTTGAGATCAAACTTGGAGGTATGATGATGGAATAAAAAAAAGTAGAATGAATTGCTGCAACTTTTTTTTGGATTCAGTGGCTGGTCTAACTACACCGTTGAAGTGCCCAAAGTGTCGCGCGATTTCATTCTTCTTAATTTGGTCTAAAAAATTTGACCAAAAAAATTACACGTGAGCAGGGAAGACACACATGCATGAGCAAGAACATCTTAATGACAGAGAGGACTTCATCCAATGATCGCGATGAGTATCTATATCGCATATGATGATATATGTTCAAAACATGTCTGTTTGTCTTAGTAAGCAACGGTTTGAAACACGATTGAATGTAAAAGTGAATGAACTCATCATGTGGAACAAATGATGTATTATTTGCAAAGTACGCTGTCTGTAAAAATACGTAATAAAGGTCTGATGATTGATGATAAAATTACGAGGATCCATATATGATAGATAGATAAAATGAGGCAAAAATACAGATTAATTTCGAGAACGAAAGATGAAAGAAAAAGCTGTTGTAATTTTTCTAATCAACTCGCATCGGACTACCGGGAACAAAATTTGTCGGATGAGAATTTCCATGATCCAGCATTTGTTCAATACTTCCATCTGGATTTCCACGATTTCTTCTTCCTAATAGGGTGGCATTACCCATATTCAATTCAAATTGTTTCTTGTTACGAGCCGCTGAGCCGCGATCACGGGTGCCAGCCCTTCCATCGTAAAGTGCAGCTTCGGCCATCTTTCTATCAGCGCCACCGCGACCGGGATACTGTTGAGCAGCAGTTTGTTGTTGTTGAGCGGATGATGAATTGGAAGAAGAAGTAGATGAACTCTGTTGATGTCTCTGCTGTTGCTGTTGATGATATTCTCTTTCACTTCTTGGAGGCGAAACTGTTTCACCGCGTTTCCTTGCAGCAGATTGAATTTGTTCAACATCCTCTTCGTCTTCATCATCTTCATTCAGAGCGATTCCTCTCAAATTCTCTTGTCCGCCAGCACCTCGTCTATGTGCACCTTCTTCCTCCATACGATGAACGGCATATGTCACATCGAATGCTTCCTTTAATTGATTGATACCTGGACTCATCATCGCCTGTCTTGCACTATTGCCCTTCTTCATACTTTGTAGTAGAGGACTATCAAGTGGCATTTCACTTGCTTTTGCCAGTGCAATATCGGCTGAATTGAGATCAGGAACGGGATCTTTGACAGTGCACCACGGATGCGCCAAGAATTCATCAATGGTGAACCGTTTGGAAGTATCAACACATAGCAAATGTGTGATCAAATCTTTTGCCGAACCAGAAATGTCATCCCACCAAGGACTGAGGAAGGTGTAGTATCCTTTTGCGACCTTTTCCGTTAAGACAGATATACTCTCATCGTAAAAAGGTGGGAAACCACACAAGAGTGTATATAGCACACATCCTAGTGCCCACATATCGACCGATTTGGAATACCTTTCATCTTTAACGATTTCTGGTGCAGTATATCCAACCGTACCACAAGGTGTCATTGTACTTTCTTCCCAAACGACTTTGCTCAATCCAAAATCGGCAATCTTGACTTTACCAATTCCACCACCGCCGATGTCGGGCATGAATTCTCCTTCATCTTCTTTATCTTCGTCATAAGGTCTTGCTTTATCTATTTTGGAGGGAATGATCTTGATTGATTCGAAGAGTAGATTCTCTGGCTTGATATCTCTGTGAACGATTCCGCGCTCTTCATGTAGGTACCGAATACCGTTTGCCACCTGCAAAATCACATGTCTTGCCAAGGCCTCGCTAAAGTATGTCAACTTAACGATCTGATGGAACAGTTCACCGCCCTCTAGTAACTCCAATACGAGATAGTAGTGATCTCTTGATTCGGAGAATTCCAACAATTTGACGATCCCATCGTGCTTCAAGGTGCGCATAATTTGTACTTCTTTTAACACGTTTGCTCTCTGTTAGGGAAAAGGGAAAAAGTGGAAGGAAGGCAAATCCATTCCAATTGCACCGTTGTATTATTCAAAATGGGAAATGAATGCAAGGAGCATGGAAAGAGGCAAAGGAGAATGAAGGAGAGGGGAGAATAATTCTGGTCAGAAAAGTTGCTCTGGGCTTATGATTGCTGGGACATCGACAAGAAATGCTAGAGCGAGTACTAGGAAGCATCAAGATGTGGACTTAGAGCGTGGGTTACACACCATCATGAAGCATGCGAGGTATCTTTATCCCCTTGGACATTGGAAGACGAATCAAGATAAAAGCAAAGAAGAAACAGGGATCGCAACCACTACTGACCTCGGTGACACGATTCTTCTTCCTGAACTGTGGGTCCAGGTGTTCGTGTTCCTACCGAGTGAGACAGTAGAGGTCGTCGGAGAAGTAAAGAGAGACGATGGAAAAAACAACGGTGCAAAACGGCGTCGATTGAGAGGAAGTTCGAGGAAGCGTAAAAGCAAAAAGTTAGCCGGAACTGGCCATAATCGCGTTGACAGTCGGAGTGTGTGAAACGAGTCAAAACAAATTGACAAGGTAATTCATCGTTCGCAAGATATCAGAGAAGCTGGTCGTCATCCTCTCCTCAACTCGCAGGATAACAAACAAATCCCGCCGTACTGAAAATAGTCTCACGACAGGAAATAGAGAATGAAAGGTCGAAAAGAATGACTCACCTGATTGCTATTCAGCTCGTACTTCCGCACAACTTTGATGGCGACCTTTTGTCCGCTTTTACGATAGCGAGCTTTGTACACATTGGAGAATGCACCATCTCCCATTTTGCAAATTAGTTGAAAGCGTTCTGATAATCCGGGATAATTTGGCATCTTTTCTGAAGCAACCCTTTCTTCTTCCACAATCTTTTCTGCTTCTTTTGTAAACATTTGCGCTTCAGTTGAAAGTAAAGGCGTTCCAGCTGCACCTGTTGAGCCAAGATCTTGATTGCCTGTGGACACATGGGCTTGACTTGCTGATGCATTTTCAGCTGCCGCCATTCCAGGTGCTGATGGACCTGCTTGATGTCCTTTGGCTAGAGTAGATGAATCGTAATTCGTCTTTGCATCCGCTGGCGCTCCTTTCTCGTCAACCTGATAGCCTGATTCTGTCAAATTGGGCGCAGAGAATCCGGCTGCTGACCGTGAATTAGGCATTCCAAGCTGGATAGCGGAGAAGGAATGACGAGTTCGTGGCAAGGAAAATGAGCCGAAAGGATAAGGGGAATAAGGTGGAGAGTGAATCATGTCAGTTGTGCCGTACATTATTGAGAGTATGGATGCGCGGAAGAAAGAAACCAGATAACATTTCCAAGAAGGTAAAATGCCTCAAAATGAACCAAAACGCCAAAAGCGGTCTCCGCTATGCCTCCGCCGTCGCTGCCGTTCAATTTCGGATGCTTTTTATTCAATTGCAAAACCCGAAACAAAGTCATCATAGTCACCGTTCCCTCAGAATGCATATGAGGTATGTCAAGATCGACAGCTTTAAGGCGTATGAGGAAGACCTACAAAACACAGCACGCCCCTCTCGGTTGGAGGTCTGAGCAGAAGTTTTCACAAGTGCCAAGAAAAGAACATGCCATATTTGCGACTTCCATTTGCGATCATCTGATCGAAATCCAAAATGTACGTCATTTCACGAGATACTCACCTCATTTGATGCCGATTGTTGTTGTGGTTGCTGTTGTGTTGGTAGAGGAGGTAATGTTTGTTGTTGTTTATTTGATAAATGAGCTCCTGAAGACGAAGCGCTCAGATCCGTTCCATTTCCTTCACGAGCAGTCTTTCCGTGTCTGATAAAATTCTTGAAATTATCTAGCACAGCCATGGTAAATTATTGTTCCGTGATTCGATCTGGGCAAACTTGGACGTCGTATTTGTCGCTAGATGAATATGTGAGGGTCGATATCAATTTATATGAACTGTGAAGGACTCCTATCTCGTTCGATCAAATGGAGGTCGATCTTTGCTGTGGTCGGATGGTGATGAATCAATCCACTTCGCTTCTTATGACTGGGTTTTTCTGAAAGGATGATATACTCCTGGAAACGGGACGATGTATGCGCAATATTTGTAGTCTTGTTGTACAATTGTCGAAAAGCTGATCGAGCTGCAAATTCAGAAGAGATCTTTGTGCTTTGAGCAATACTTCATCCACTTCGCCCACAGGTCACCCTATTAGTCGTATTCGTTCTGGTAAGTGATAAGCGCGATGGTTATATGATGATGATGGTGTTAAGGTAGCTTTGATGAAAGCCAATCCTTACTTGACTTGATGAATGGAAGTGACTTTCCTTTGGAGTGTATGCAAGCCTGAAACCCCAAGATGTCGGCAAGTAAATGCAGTGTTGATGAAGTGTAACTGCCTTTGCATCCAGATTTGAATGGTGATGGTCCACTAATGTTTTCTCTCGATGCAGGTATTGAAGGCTATGATAGCGTAACCCTTGACAGGGCTCGAAAGGGTTATTGTATAAGTGGAGAAAAAAAAGAGATCAAAGCTACATGTTTATAACAATAAGATGTCAATGAAATCATCAATACGTAGTCTTGCGTTTAAAGTGTCAGGAACATACTCCCGTACTACGTCAACCAGAGAATGAAAATCGATCATAACTTGTCTTACGGCCGCAAGAGCAAAAGATCAGTCTAATGCGGGATTCTTGAAAGTGTGATAGAACGCTGTTCAATTGCCAAAACTCCACTTCTAATTCAAATCTCTTGCGCGCGCTGCCTCCCAAAAAGGGTTAAGGACATTGCTTTCCGCTTTGAGCAGAGTAAGATTCACGTGGTCAACGTCTGAAGAGGTTCGAGAAGGCGTACTTTTCCTCAGGACGTGTGAACAGCAGCTAGCGCGAAGAGATTAACAGATTGACACTCATTTGCATTCTTCCTTTTCTGAACAAACCATCACATCATCTACAAGCTTTCGATCGTCGATATGGTCATCTCGGGTGATGCTTCGCCAGAAGTATTGGCGGATGACTCAAGCTGGCTAGATACCTTACCGGATCATCCAATCTTCACAGCTCCCACCAATCACTCTGCAAAAGGGAAGACGCAAGATGATTTCTTGGCTGAGCGTACATGCATGGCAATACGCAATGTAGACGTCCTGGTATCGCACGGTAGAGAATTGCGAATGGCAAGCTTATTAGATTCCAAATACAGATCATCCAATGGCACCTCTTCTTCAACACACTTGAACCAGTCATCATATAAACACCTGATTTCACCTGCCTTGGACTTTGATATCGAACGTCTAATTATCAACCCTACAGGCAAACTTCTCGCTGCTGTTGGCTCGCATAAGGTCGCAGTTGTATTCTTGCCACGACCGGGTGGCCTAAGCAAAGGGGCGTCGGTCAGGGAAACCACAAGTGCACCATCTCAGCCGACTGGCTTACGGGTCAAAGCAGCAATCGTAGGCTCGTTTTATCATCATGATCGAATCGGTGGAAAGATGCGTTTAGCGGACGTACGATGGCATCCATGGGGTGAAATGGGAAGTTCTCTAATGATCATGACGAAAGACGGTATATTACGAGAGTATAACGTCTCTCTAGATGTGGAAGAGCCAGCTCAAACAGTCTCTCTACTTCCTGGACAAGCAAACTTGAATGATCATTTTCTTTCAAAATTCAAACGTATGAGCTCACGTTCACGATCACAAACTCCTGCCGCTGCTGCTGCTCTAGCGCGATCGAGGCGTAGCACTTCACGACTAGCTTTCGATGATGATGGGTCTGCATCTGATAATGGTCAATTAGATGACGACCTTGCAGATGAAAGCTTTCATACAGCGTCTGGCTCCATTCGTACTGTGGGAGGACAGGGAAGAACAGCCGTAGCATTCACTCTTGGAATTGATATGCGAAATCTATCTGATGCGAATGGTATGGACACTTTATTCTTGGATCAAGAAACCGGCATCAGTCCTGATTGGACTCCACTTACCATCTTTACACTCTGCACGAACGGCGACATTTATGCTCTTTGCCCATTTATGCCAAAGAATGCATCCATACCATCCTCTTACTTGCATTCGCTGTCTTCTTATGTGAAGCTATCAAGACCAGATTCCGTCTTTTCCGGATCGGGAGATGAAGGCGATCTACAAATTCGTTTCGTGACCTCGCTTTTGAAACAGGCCAGCTCTCAACATCAATCTCACCAATTCAGCGCCTCACCTCAAAGGGCAAGATCAGCTACACCAATGAATCTTGACACCTCGAGAGCTGGAACGGTGGAGCCGGAAGACTCCACAGGAGATTTAGGGCTGGTCAGTGTACAAGCACCAAGTTCAATGGTCATTCCAGCTCAGCCTCAACCACAAGGACCATTCTTGCTGGCGCCTGCACCGCATGAACTAAGCGAAGAGAGGGAATCGCGAGGCGCAGATCTCTTCTATACCCGGATTGCGAGTAAAGGCGAAGGAGTTGGTATTATAGGTATCGCTTCCGATGATGGCCGGATCGATCTATGCCTCTCAATCGAATCAATTTTGCCGAAATGGGCAAGCTCTAAGAAAAACTCGAAGAGCAATCGCAAATCCGCGCCAGTCAAGTCTGGACGTTATGCACTTTCAGATTCAGATTCAGATGAAACCAACTCAGATGAGGGGGAGGGAAACGCGGAACGACTGCCAATGTTATTTGTCTATGAATCGATCGACTTGGGAATCTTGAGCGCTTTGAAAGACGTGCAAGATTTCGAACATGCTTTGCGCTCCAATCCTGTTCGATTCGTTTTGGATCCTCTGTACTCCGACTTTATCTACGTTCATCACCTTACTGGCGCACATGTCATCGGTATAAGCCGGTGGAGCAATCAAATCGCGCAGGCACTGAATTCGGACAGCAGTACCACCGATGTGGCTTCTTCGCTTGAGCGACTTTTGCATCACAAGATTCCGTCAGACGTTGCATGTATTGTGAATACTGTTCCTACTGCAGGTATATTGTCTTACGAAGCGGCACTCAATCCGATTTGCAGTGTTTGCATCGTTAGCGATATTTACCTTTGCTATTCCTTTTTGGCATTGGCACATTCTGGAAAATTGGTTGCTCGTGAGTCGAATCTTCGGGTTGAAGATACTTTCCAAGACGCCGAAGAGGGCTTTGGCGGGGACGTTTCAAGAGCTTTTGGCAATGACTTGAAACTGGAAGATCTTTCTCAGGAGCAATCCAAGAAATACTTCACATCACTTTTGGGAGAAGATCCTTTTACGATTCCAGAACCATTTACATCGCTTCGTAATTTACCCGTCCAACCTCGCTTTGCACTGGGTGACAGCATGAAAGGGGAAAAGGGCAAAAGTGAGGTTCGCGTTTCGCCAGAGAGTTTACGTACACTCGCAACTACCGTTCAATCATTACGAGGACAAATGAGAGAAATTGTAAAGGGCGGTAATATCGTTCAATCGAGACTGGAGCTTCAATTAGAGGAATTGAAAAGGCAATTGAACAAGCTAGATGTTGTAGCAAAGTGGATTGAAAAGAGAAAGGGAGAGAAACAAAACGGCGGTAAATCAACAACGATCGAAGATCGAATGCAACGTATCCTTGAGCGTCAAACATCTCTAGAGCGCAAAAGCGATCGACTTTTACAAAAATTGATGGAAAGTCATTCTCCTGGATTGAGCGTGTATGAGCAACGTTGGTTGAGCGAGATGACCAAAATGAAAAAAGAGCTTGGTGAAAAGATCAAGACAAGTTCAAAAGATGCAGATGATGATGACGATGAAGGATCGACAGATCTAAGTGCACATATTCAAGCTTTGAGACATAAGTTGGATACTCTCAAGCCTGATCTTGAGCATTCATCCGCTTCACTTCGACATCAATTCGAGCTGGCATCATCTAGATCGTTTGGCGTCAATCAATTACAAGAAATTGAAGTGAAGATAGCACGAGAGCAAGAATTATTGACAGTCAGCAAAGACAAGATCTCCAACCTCAACGCACTTGTTCAACGTCAAATCCGGGCAAATTCCCGAGCGATTGTATAATATCACACTTTTATCAAATCAATGATGAGATCAATGAAATCTTATTCCAGACATTTTGAGAAAATTCGGACGATAAAAATAAAAACGAAACTATGAGATGAGAGAGGAAGAATAAAATGATGTAATGAGTGTGAGTGTGTATAATAAGGGATTTTCTTGTTTCTGTATCAGAATGGGGGTATCTTGAAAAGCAGTGATATCGTACCAAAAACTTCTGTCCGAGCAATATGAGAGCATACATGCGAGTAGTAGTCATCTATTTTGAGTCACGCCATTGAACAGCAGAAGCTGCTTTACCGGATCCACGAGGCGGATTCGTTACCATAAGTAATTTTCTCGTTCCATGTTTGGTTTCTTCAATCACTTCTTCAACGATTGCGGCAGGATGTGGCTCAGAACTTTGTTGCTTCTTTTGGGTCAAAGATCTGGCAAGACCACCTGCAGAACCACCCAATTTCCAAAAGGGTGTCTTGCCATCTTGTTGACCTTCTTCTGTACTTTGTGGTTGTTGTTTGTCCAAGCTTGCACGAGCTTCATTGGCAGGCTTCTTGCCCTTCTCAATTGGAGCTGGTTTCTTTTCGAGCGATTTTCTGGAAGCTTTGGCAGGAGTGGGAGGAGGAACGTCTTTTTGATCACCCGTTTCAATTGCAGCAAGGATTTCAGGTGGAATTTGAGCATCGAGTGCGCTGCCATCAGCATCGCTTGGTTGCGCAGCCTTTTCTTTCGAAAGTGAGACTCTCGACTGCGGCGTCCATTTGGCTTGTTCTTCTTCTTGCTTCTTTGGAGGAGGAACTGGTAACGACTTATTCTCATCCGACTTCTTTCCTCCGAAGCCCAAGAATGCCAAGCCGCTCTTACGCTTGGAGCTCTTGGCATCCATCGAAGATCGTGGAGCAGGTTCAGTCTCACTTGCTTCAACTGTTTCGCCTGATGGTTGACCATCAGTTTTCTGAGACTTTTCATGTGCGGGAAGTGGAATGGGAATAGGAAGAGGTGCAGTCGTTTTCGATGCCTCCTTTTCTCTTGCTTTTTCGGCTTTCTTTGCAACTTCTTCGGCTTTTTGCCTTTCTTTCTTGACACGTTCTAGTTCTGCGTGAGCTTTTTCGGCTTCTTCATGTGCTTTCTTGGCTTCTTGACGTGCTTTTTCGGCTTCTGCAACAGCCTTTTCAGCAGCTCTTTGAGCTTTTCGAGCCTCTTCTCTGATCACTTTATCATCAGAAGATTGCTTTGCAATGAGAGCTGAAGCATTTGCTGACTTGTCTGCTTCATTTTCTTCTGCATTGGACTTGCCTTTCTTCGTCGTCTTTCTTCTGATCAAGCCGAAGAAGCCGGAACCTTCTTCTTTTCCTTCGCCATCTTCTTTCTGCTTCTCGGCTGATTTGTTCTCCGATGCATCCTTCTCTGCAATGTCGGCCTTTGGCGGAGCAGCTTCGGTTTCCTTGCTCTTATCGTCATCCTTGTGACTTTTTGAAGCAAGGGCAAGCGCAGGTGCTGCCAAGACAGCAGCACCGGAAGCAAGTGCAATGTCCTCATGCTTCTCCTTTGAGGCTTCAGGTTCTTTCGTTTGCTCGGCAATCCGTTCACTCTTAGCAGGCAAGATTGGAGTTTCTTCTTTGCTTTCTTGGACAGGCTCAATCTCTTTTGTAGCGGTAGAAGCGCCCTTGGTGTGATCGGCATGATCTTCAGAAGACTTCTTACGCAAACCGAATAGACCAGACTTGCTGCTCTTCCTTTTTGCTCCCTTGGGTTCATCTGTCACTTCTTCGCCGGCCGGAGCAGCAGAGAAGGAAGAGCCCTTGTCATGAGTCTTTTCGTGCTTCTTTGCACTGACCAATGGACCAAGTAGAGCAGATACGCCGCTGTGCTTCGACTCTTCACCGGCAGCCTTGGTTCTTTCTTCTTCGATCTCATGAGGAGCGCGCGTGTCTATTTGACCACCAGAGGGAGAACCAGAAAAGCTTGGGCCAGCAGGATGATCGTCTTTAGATGATTTGGCTGTCTCAGAAGGCTGTTCAGGTTCAGAAGACGAAGGTTGTTGAGAGCGTCTGCCGGAAGATGCAAAGATGGTAGAGAAACGAGATTTTCGCTTTTCAGAAGTAGCGTCTGAGCTCTCCTTGCGAGTTTCTTTCGCTGCCTTTTTCTCTTGCTTCTCCTTCTCTTTTTGTGCTTCATCTTCATCTTCCTTTTTCTCCTTTTCGTCCTTGTGAGAAAGAGCAGCAGCAGCAGTTGTCAAACCAGCAGCACCAGCAATACCAGCCAGGATGCCTTTTTCGCCATCATCTGTCTTTTCACCTTCTGCTTCATTTTGCTTCTGTTCATCTTCCCTCCTTTGATTTCCTGCTAAGACTGCAGCTTCCTTTTGCTTCTTCTCCTCTTCCTTCTTTTTCTTCTCTGCTTCTTTCTCGGCCTCTTTTTGCTTCTTCTCTTCTTCCTTCTTTTGCTTCTCCGCTACGATTGCTGCCTCCTTTTGCTTCTTCTCCTCTTCCTTCTTTCTCTTCTCTGCCTCCTTTTCGGCCTCTTTTTGTCTCTTCTCTGCTTCCTTCTCGGCCTCTTTTTGCTTCTTCTCTTCTTCCTTCTTTTGCTTCTCCGCTACGATCGCTGCCTCCTTTTGCTTCTTCTCCTCTTCCTTCTTTCTCTTCTCTGCCTCCTTTTCGGCCTCCTTTCGTTTCTTCTCTGCTTCCTTCTCGGCCTCTTTTTGTCTCTTCTCTGCTTCCTTCTCGGCCTCTTTTTGCTTCTTCTCTTCTTCCTTTCTCTGCTTGTCAGCTAAGATTGATGCTTCCTTTTGCTTCTTCTCCTCTTCCTCTTCTGCTTCTTTTCGTTTCTTCTCCTCTTCCTTTTGCTGTTTCTCGGCTTCCTTTTCAGCCTCCTTTCGCTTTTTCTCTTCCTCGTCCTCCTTCTCATCTTTGTGAGAAAGAGCAGCAGCAGCAGTTGTCAAACCAGCAGCACCGGCAATGCCAGCCAAGATGCCTTTTTCGCCATCCTTCGATGTTTCGTCTTTTGCTTCTTTATCTGTAGCATCGTTCTGGACCGCACTTGAGCTCTCCGGCACAGGCTGCTGAGAAGTTGTTGCAGCTGTCACAGGTTCTTTCAAAGGCTCGTCAATCGTTTGCGGTGCCGTTACAGCACCTTCAGTAGAGGATATCAGACCTTCATCTGGTTTCGATTCAGCCTGGGCTGGAACTGCGGTCAGGACTGGCTCTGCTTTTGGTTCGTCAACATTTGATTCAACTTCCTTTCCTTTCGGCTCAGAGGGTTCTTCAGTGGCTTGTGGTTTCTTCTCTTGTGCACTAAGGAGGATGGATCCTGCACCAATAGTAGCACCTGCTCCAACTGCCCCCGCTAAGCCTTTGTCGAATGCATCATCTTTTTGCGTGACTGATTCGTACGATAAAGGTTCTTGTGCCTGTGACTTACCAATTTCAGGTAAGACTGGAGCGTCTTTGGAGACATTGGAAGGACGTGAATCCTCTTGAGTAGGAACAGCAGGCGCGTTGGTCGTAGCAACAATGGGTTTAGGCTCATCTCTAGCTTCCTTCTTGTCGTCATCCTTGTTTTTGCCATCAGAAGTACTCTTGCGTCCAAAGATTGAGGCGAATCTACGAGGTTTGTTCTCTTTCGACTTTGCTTCCTCAGCAGGCTCAGTCTTTGACTCCTCATTCTTTTCTTTTGCTGCAAGTGGGACAGCGGTTGCAATCACAGGGGCAGCAGCAAGGGCGGCAGCCTCTTCTCCCTTCATGTTTTCGGGTGATGATTCTTCTGCTTTTGGCTGCACCTCGATTGGCGCAACGACCGCATCTTTCTTGTCTGCCACTGCTGCAGATTTCGCCTTTTCATCAGCCTTCGACTTTCCTTTCTCGCCTTTAGCTGACTTTTCATTCTCATCCTTCTTGGCTTTCTCCTTCATTGCCAACATAGCAGCCGGTGCGGCAGCAGCAGAATCTTTCTTGTCCAAACCAATCTTGCCCTTACGTGCATCTTTTGCCAATTTGGTCATTAATGTATTCGTAGTTTGCAATCCAGCTAAATAGCCTTCATCTTTACCCTTACCAGGCGTAAAGGTAGCGTGAGCAAAGTCAATCAAACGAACATCGACTAGACGATCAACGTGATCACTTGTAGAATAGCTTGAAAGTTGCGAAATTTCAATTTGATCATCCTTTTGTTTGAGTGAACGACCTGCACGCGGGAATGACTTGTTGACTCTCTTTGTCAAGACCTCTGGATCACCTTCATATACGATCAACATACTTCCTCCTCGGACGCGCCATTCGAGCTTCTTGATGATGTCATTCAATTCCTTCAAAGCAGGAAGAATACCATCGCTGATGATGTGCTCTACAGCTTTGACAGGTAAACGAACCCTTTCAGCAGGAGTACTATTGAACTGTGAAACAACTTCAGCATCTGCTTCGCTGCCTAAACCAAAGAATGAACGCAAACCAATCTCAAGTTGGTCAACCTTGATACCTTTGCCAAAGGCTTTATCGACTTTGATCGTTTGAGAAGTGATGCTATCCCAAATTTGCCATCCGGTCAAACGAATGCCGGTAGTGCCACTTGTGGTGTTCTTTGAAGATTCTTCCATTCGAGTACGCTTTTCGACAGAAGATGATTCATCCCAGAATTGTTTTCCAAGCTTGAGGTCCAACACGTTTGCATGCTTGTACCCGCGAGTGAGGTTCTCAATGATGACAGCTCTAGTCGCAGCGGTATTATTTCCTTCATCAATATCGACAGTACCATGATACGTTGGCAAGAAGACCGAAAGACGTTTCAACAATGCCAACTGTGACTTGCTGGTACCTGTAGGCTGCTTGAGCAATGCTGCTTGGTAAAAGTCTGCTTCTGCAGGTAAGCAAGGCTTAACGACCAAATCCCCACTTTGCGTGGTATAGACGGCAGCATCATGTCCAGCAACTTGATTGGTATGGCTTAACAATTCACTCTTGGAGATTGTCTTGGGAGTTGGAACGATGGCAGAAGAAGGCTGAGCAGGTTCGGTAGCAGGTTTGGCGTTCTCGCTATCCTTTTTGATGGCTTCGACTGCAGCTGGGGCGGCCGCGGCTGCAACGATTGGAGCGGCATCTTTTTTAGTGGAAGTAGTTTGACCTGATTTGTTCTCAAGTGCTTTGATTTGATCTTCCAATTTTCGTCTCTTTTCCTCCGATTCTGCTCTCGCATTTGCTTGTTTTGCCAGAACGGCTTGCAGTTCTTCATCCTCTTTCTGACGTTTGGCATCCTCCTTCTTTCTACGTGCATCTTCCTTTTCTTTCTGCTTTTGTTCTTTTGCCAATCGTTTTGCTTCTGCTTTTGACTCTTTTGCTTTGGCTTTTTCTAGCTCTTTCTTTTCCTTTTCCAGCTTCTTCTCATCTTGTTCATTGATGGATTTTACTGGAACTGGAACTGGAGCAGGAGCAGTCGGTGCGTTTGCTGGTTCAGCTGCCTGTGCTGCTGATCCCTGTTCTTTTGATGTTGATCCATTGTGGGGGATATGTTCTTTCAAAGCCTCCACCACAGCATCAGCATTGGGCTTAGCGCCTGGCAAAATATCCTTCACTGCAGCCAATACAGCGTGTCCATGACCTTCTTGATCTTGTGCAGGACCTTGGATGGATCCATGAACGACTGGTCCTTGTGTATCGCTGACGTTTGGTACCATTGAGTGATGAATAGGAACTTCATCTGTGCTACTTTGAATTTCACGCACGGCATTAGCAGCAGCTTCTCCTGCTTGTGAAGGGCTCATACCTCCTCCGATGAACAAGTTCACTCCACCTGCATCGGCGGTAGTACTATGAGGAATTGGTTGCGCTGGCTGTAATGGAGTGGAAGTTACAGATGATGCATCTGTAGTAGGAATGACAATAGGATGTGCTCCACTTTCTCCATCATTGACAGATGTTGGCGAGGCTGCAAAGAGTGAGCGTTCTTCTGGTGTGGAAAGAGCTTTGACACTTTTATCAACTTTGCTATCATCGACAACTGTGACAGTTTGAGCTTGAGGTACTTTTTTGATCTTACTGCTTAGCCATTTGGTCAAGCCAGCTCCCCCAGCTGAAGAATCGGTAGCTTCCAAAGTGCTTGCTCTCTTTGCATTCTCAATTCTTGTAAGAGGTGTTTGACCATCTTCCGTATCGAGTGGAGTGGCAGGCGTGTGTGGAGTCGGCGCCCTTTCTACTGCTTCCAATTCCCCACCTTTTCCCCACCAGCTTTGCGTGACACTTTTGCTGCGTTTTGCATCTTTGAGTGCCACAGGTCGCAATGTTTCATCGTTGTGTCCTTCTGCGGCTGCTGCGGCTTCCTCTCCATTCGCATTTCCTTTGAGCCAAGCACGATAATGACCTTCAGGATCTACTTCTGGTGTTCTTGCGCCATCTCCATATGCAGGATTACCTGGTTTGAGTGCTTGAGAGTTCGATCCGCTACTTTGATTATGGTCTGTGGTGATGGCGACAAATTGATCATTATCTTCATCATCATCGTCATCTTCATCGCCAATTTTGTATCCTTTCACGTTGGAAGATTTTTGTTTTCCGAAACCCAAAGTGCTGCTAGTAGGACGCTTTTCGTGCATACGCGAACGGTAATTATCATCATCGTAGTCTTCATCGTCATCATCATTCCATTCTGTGCCTGCAATTTTTGTATCCCGTGCAACTCGTAAGCCTTGACCGGTGACAGCCTCCGTTTCATGTCCGATAGAAGCTAAGACAACATCAGCGTCAGCTGTTGGAGCGTCTAAAAGTCGCAATTCGACAGGTGAGAACCACAAAGGAACGATCCAGTAACGGAATGGAATCAAGAGAACGATGATAACCGGGAATCCAATAGCAGCAATCGTTTGACTGATTGCAATCGTGAGCGCGAAAAAGATCCATTGAATACCAACATACAAGGCAACTTTTGATCTTCTCACTTTGAGTAGAGGATCGTTATGTGTTGACATTCTACGATCTTGGAACACTGCCAGTGTACGTGTTGTGATTCCGTTTCCTTCAATACTACTCCAGCCTACAAGGATAAACACTCCGGCGAATAATGCTCTGGGCATTGTACCCAAAACCACCAATAAAGGACGAGTCATTGTACCGATGGTCAATAGACCGACGATCAAGTGACCAACACGATTCTCGACTACTCGGGTATTGGTAATGTGCTGACGAGTGTACTGTTTGCCTTTGACACCGATCAATGGCTTTTCTTCTTCATCGTTCTTTGGCTTATCGACTTGCTTGTACACAGAAAGCGAATCGGTGCTCCATGGACATTGCGGAACCAAACCATTGGGAGCAGGTAAACCAAGAATACCTGAAACGAACGTAGTGATACCCAAAAGGAAGAAATCCCAATGGAAACCGGCGGGTCTTTTGACAGGGAATGTACGTGATTGTGCCATGACTGAGCTAACGTTGTGATCGAAGTAGAAGAGAATCATGATCAAGAAGCCCAAAGGTGCACCAACAAAGACCCAACGCAATTCGATATTCCAGAAATCGATAAACCAAGATCGATCCATGGTCGGGAAAAACGACTTTGTGATTGGCAAGCGTTCAAGAGGAACACGACGTAGGCTGTAATCGGGGAAATTGCTGAAGCCGGTCCAGAAGATAATTCCAGCAGTAAAGGCAAATGAAGAAACGAAATAACGTATCTTGAACGGTAAAAAGGATGTTTGACCAACCTTTGATACCAAGTATACACTAACAGTAAAGAGAATAGCAATCGTTACACTGAGCCATCCGGTTGCGTTATCGAGCGGAGCCGGTTTATATTCAAGAATGAGTAGTTCGATACCTTTTTGGATATACACAATTCCCACGTAGAAGCCGAAAGTTTGACTTGTCATATCCGTAATAAAGCGGGTAAAGTCGCAAACGTTAAAGATTGAAACGATGAAGTGGAATCCAGCAGCCCAGATTAGTGACCAAGCCTGTACACGTAAATAGTCCATTTGATCTAAGCCATAGTATTGCACTACGATATCGTATTGGGTATAATTGACCAAGTTGATCAAACCTGTCACACCGACAAATGTTAGAGGTTGAATAGAAAAGATTGGAAAAACGATTGCTGCCAATGCAGAGGCGAGAATAACTTCATTGATACCATAAGCGCCGTTCGTACGATGATTCATATCCAAGACATAGGATATTGCTGGCATCAGATTGATAAAGTACATTCTGATCACGTATTGACCAACTGTCCACCAATTTCGGGGAGCAAAAGCTGATGTCCAATCCGTGAGGAGAAACGGTAGCCGTCTGAGAAGGTCGTAATACATTCCTCTAAACGGTATGAGTTCATACCACCAAGAACGTTCACTCCAAGGTTTATCGCCTGCAAAAATTGGGTATGGTTTCTCTTTATATCCTAGTTTGTGATCGTATTCGTTTTCCTCTTCGCTACCTTGTATTGTTTCATCCACGCGTGGTTCTCCTGGAGCTGCTTCATATGCACCTGGGCTATGATCGATGGCACCGTCTGAATGTTTTGGATGATTTGTTGTATCTTTTTCATCTTCTATTCTTGTAGCTTTATCTGTTGTTGCATGAATGCCTGGTGCTGGTGATACATTTGACATTCTGTTTCCGGCCAAAGTGGAATCTGTCATGTCGGGTTCCGCCATCTTGTGACTGACTGAATCCCTGATTGTCTTTGATCAATGTTAATGTTCACTTTCCAATGCCGTTCTTTGGGTATGATTCCTGAAAACAGGAAGTGAAGAAAGGCAAGCCGTGATTGGGATGGTGAATAGGTAAAATGATGGTGAAACGGAAAAAGGAGTAAAATTTTGTGGGAGAGCACATTCAACACACAAATGCAAGCAGCTGCAGTGTAATTCCCTTTAATTGGTTGTTTAGCCGCTTTTACTAACCACGTTGAGAATGCAACACTTCAAGCCATAATACGTCACTTTGCACAATTGACAGATCTTTTGCCTGATCTTTGTTGATCGGAAAAAGGAAGTGCTCCTGTACCCAAACGCGCTTCTTGGCAATTAAAAGTGTATTTCCTTCTTAGCTGCGTGGAATAATTTAATGGAAAAAAGGAAAACACGCATATTCCCCTAGATTGCTTTTCGCTAGACTGACGGTATTGCTTGCTTGCTTGCTTACTTCATTCAGCATTATAAAGTGGGTACTATTCAATTCTTTCGAGTCATCTTATCACTGGAAAAAATGATGGCTGTGATGTATAAATGCATCAATCATGCTATGAAAGACATAATCTGAAATAATATGATAATATAGTAATTAATAAGAATGCTTGTATCGTACTTTCTCCATTCTTTTTTCATGGCGATTCGAAACGAGAAATTAAACCACGTGCACGATCGGATACATCCCTTTCAGGATCATCCACCAATTCCTTCAATCGTTTATCAAATCCAAACGATTTGAGACATAATGCCGCTTCCAAAGCGATATGAGGCGTTCTTGTCGGTTGTGTAAGATTAAAGGCTGCCCAAATACCCGCTACACGAATTTGAGCACGAGGATGATTAAGGAAATAAACCATTGCATCCAACAAATTTGGCTTTCCAATAATTAACTTTCGATGATCATCACTTCCTGATGCTAAATTCACAATCACAAATGCGGCTTGTTCTATCGCATTATCGTTCCTCCTTTGCCAAATTACCTCCTCGATCATATTGATTAATTCATCACCTCCACCAAATGCGAGCAGAGTAGCCTCTATATCCTCTTCCCTAGAATTGCACAAATTGCGGACGATATTCAATGCTTGTTCTTGTATATCGTCGTCGTTTGAAAGACACATTTGACGCAAAAGCTTACTTCCTAAAGCCTGCATCACTTCACCTTTGATGTTTGTTTCACTTGAATACAATAAGTTCTTGATGGCCCATAATGCGTTCAATTTCGTACTGCCATCCATCGAATCATCTTTCACCATTTCAACAAGCTTTGCAATGCCTCCACCATCCAATAAAACTTGCTTCATTGGACTAAATTTGAGTACAAGGTTACAAATAGAAGCAATAGCTTCCAATCGTACTTCTTGATCTTCATGATCATCTTGCAATATTGCTAAAAGTCGATCAGCCACACCCGCATCCACCAAAGAGGTTCGTAAGATACTGATACTTCTGCTCAAAGCTCGAACAAGTCGACAAGCTGCAATCCTTATACCAATTTGCGGAGCGGATAAGGAGGCCACTACGAGCGGCAAAAGGGAAGGAGTGGTATGATCGACGAACTTACGTCTGGTATCGTCACCTTGGAAGCATAAAGCTGCCAATGCCGTCAAAGTTGCTTCTCTTAATCGATCAGCAAGTCCTTCACGTATACCCTCAGCAGAACTCGTGCTCAAATTTGCCGGGGAAGTATAGCTGTTCGCCTTGCTATTGGCCAAAAGTTGACCCAACTTTTCAATGCATTCATACGAATCACATGCTAGTGCTTGCAAATCAGCATCATCCGCCACCAGACGTGCAAAAGCAAAAATTGCAGCAATTTGTACTTCTCCGGCAACATTCATCAATTCGACCAAAACCGACAAAACGCATTCATTGGTACGTGGTGTGAACGGGTGAACTTTGATGATATGTGCCAAGCATGAGAAAGCTGCTAAACGAACGTTTGCCGATGGATCTTTGCGTAAATCCAATAACATGGACGTAGGAATACGACCAGAAGGAGTGGTACAAGAGAAAAGCTTTCTGCTCGTCTCCTTGTTCTCTTTTGAGAGATCCGTCAACGCCCATAAGGAAGCTTCTTGTGTTTTAGCATAACCACATTCCACACCTTCCAATAAAACACTCAGAACTCCATCGTCGGGTGAGAAAGATGGGTCCGCTGCCATCATTGCTGTTTTTCGCTGAGCCTCCTTCAAGCGATGTAGCCGTACAGCATCTTCTTGTTCTTTCTCGTCCATATTGCGTCCATCGATACTCTTACCGCGTTTTACAAAAGAGCCTTGAATCTCATCGATTTCCACTTCCTTTTGCTCCACTCGCCCGCGTGCCTCGCTCTCTTCCTCTTCGTCCACTTCTTTTGTGCTATACAGAGTACTATTCGAAGGCCACCAATAACGACTTTGTGCTGCAGTAAAATCCAAGATTGCTTTCCTACGTCGAGCAATCACCTCTGTTGGCAATCTTGAGCTGTTGTCTTTACCAGAGTCACCTTCCTGGCTTACTACTGCCAAACAAGACGAAAGGATTCCAGCGACCATTTCTACGATTGATAAGATTCGTACTTTGCCGCTAGATATAGGAGTTGAAAGGACAGGATCAGATGAATGTGGCAGTCTACTCCCTATGTCCGATGATAATGACATTCGGCTAGAGCTACGTGAGATGTTCACATCATGTGACATACTGCTTCCACGTACGATAGTAGCCGGACTGCTTGGACGAGTGGAAATACGATCTTGTGACGAAGAATCTTGTTTGGTTTTCGTTGCGAAAGGCAATTTGGCTACAAACAAAGCGCCGAGCCATAAGTGCAAATTGTCAGGATGGAATGTGGTTGCGATTGCTTTTCGTGCGAGGATCATGAGCTCTTGACGATGTGAAGTATGTACTTGATCGTCTTTACTAGTAGCCCCTAGGTTGGAATTGGATCTGGACATCATCTTTGCATCTCCGTCCGAATCAAATCCAGCATCTGCCATATGCCATCCTACAACCTCACGAGCACTCTTTCCGGAAGCATTGATGCGAGTCTGAGAAAAGTGATTTGACGTTGTTCGGTTTCCTAAGCCTAAACCACGCTCCCATCTTGTTCCTGGTGCCACCTCATCGGATAAAGCCATTAGGAGTGCACGCAAGGCACGCAATAAGAGCTCTAGAAGCTTGAGCTGATCCTTCAAGAGATCCGAGATAGATTTGGAGTTGAACTCTTCTACCGATCGGGAAGATAAAGTGTCTGACATTCGATTTACCAAACTGTTTAATGATCGAAAGATTGCTTCAGTTGCGCCTGCTCTACATAGTGAAAGTAGCGTTGGAGGTGGAGCAGCATGAGCTAAAGAGCAAATGATCGAAGCCACAAGTCCTAGCACTTCATCATTTGTTTCATCATTGGAAAGCAAATTTACCAATCCAGGAACGGTACCTTGGGCTACAATTTCGGACTTGCGTGTCCTACTTCCAATCACTGCATTTCGTAAAGATCGTAATTTGGACACATCATGCAAAGCCAATGAAGGATTTGGATGGATTTGTCGAAAAGCCGTGGCTGTCATTGCCGGAGCTTATCCGAAAGTTGAGTTTTTGATGGAAGTGATGGTTCGATATTGTGGTGTTGGATATGATAGGAGGTATGAAAGGTGAAATTTGAATTCTTTAGGCTGACATTGGCGCGTGCTTTTTCTTAGGCGGGCGGAAAGGTCAGCGCTAATACTTATACTATGCGGGGGGAACAAACACCGCGGGGTATTTCAACACCATCATCATTGATGCATTCATGACATGATACAAGTGTACGATCCATGTATATAGACACACCGTGTCTAATGAGATATCTCGATTCTTCAATGCGGATTCAGTTTCATTCTTGAATCGATATCGCTCAATCGTTCCAGTGCTGATCTTGTTCTCACTTTCTGCCTCTTGACCTGACAAAAGTTTGCTTTGAATGCTTTTTCAACGACACTAGGTACAAAATTAAGAGATTTGCTGATGAAATGACGATCTTGCTTAGAATCTTTGGTGATCGAGAGGAGGTATCGGAAGGTATGCTTCACTCCGAGGTCTCTGAAAACTTTTGCGAAGCCCTTTTTCGATCACTGAGAAAGCAAGTCTTGGTCCTATCCGAGCCCTTCATATGCATATTGAAGAAGTTGCTTTACAAGTAATGGCAATGAATGATTCCGATGCTTAATACGCAGTTCAGTCCTCAGTCTTACCGTAATAGCACTGCATTTTGTGCTATTAGAGCAGTGCCGCGTCACGCCGATCATTTGCGCGGCTTATTTATAGATCGTCGCATAGCATGGTCAATCTCGGCTACACGACCATTTCAAAACCATAACTGAGAATAGATCAATGATTGAGTTACTTGCTGAACAAGAGAGAGTAGATGGACTTGTCCGTCCAGAAATGACGTGATGTCTGGTAAAGATTGTCTGTATGCGCATTGAAAGGATAGAGCGGGGCACGAATACGTGACATTAATTTCGGATCACGTCCTCTTTGCCTTTTCTTTTCTTTCCTTTTCTTTTTGACGCCTTTTCTTTCGGGCCGCATTGATCGCATTTGTGACGGAAATAGAGGGGCTGTGTGAAGTTAAGCAGGAACAGGATGCACTGCTGCAAATCATTTCCATAAAATTAACTATTATACGCAATGACCCACTTTAAGGCACTTTTGATTCCGTACTCTGATCATCTTGACAGGATTCAACAAGAATAACGATTTCATATTTAACAGAAGAGTAAGTTGATCGACAAACACTTTTTCACATTCAGAGCTCACATCCAGATTATTCATTCTCTAGCAATGTCACTTTTACACGACCACGACCATGGAGAAGAGTGCATGTACTCATTCAGCGTGCCAATCAACGTTGGTCATCACGAGCCAGATTGCCCAAGTTACTTTGCACATCCTCACATGCATTGTGACTGTGATGACGATGATGAAGAAAGCGGCGATGATGGAAGCTCAGTCTTGTCCGATTGCGAATGTGAGAATTGCGAATTAAAAGCAGCAAATCGTATCATGCGCTTACATTCTAATCAAACGGGCAAAGGGAACGGACAGACAAAGAAACAATTTGAAGCTTTGCAAATATCGATCAAGAAATTCATCGATGAAGAATCAAAAAAGCAAGCAAATCAGAACTCAGCAATGGATCAAGTCGCACGACAAGAGAGTAATGTGAAATTACTTGAAGCCAAATTAAAAAGTCAAGAATTGGAACTTTGCATTCTCAGACTGAATGCCAAGGAGATCACATTCAATTCTCAGATGATCAAAAATGCCATGAGACTCAGCAGTGCAGGCTTTCCACATAGACCAACTACAGAGTCTATGAAGAAGAATGAACAGGACACACGTACGGTGAACGTTTAAGCATTGCTCAGCAAAGAGCAAAATCGGTGCCATTTTCATTCTCGACAAGGTTTCTGTAGAACACTTTTCTCGATTCGCAATATCCGTTCCTATTTTCTATTGTGGTTTGTATAATGTTCCTTTTGACTTCCCTCAAGCCTGTAGTATATTTGTCAATTTCGTTTCAATCTGATATCTTTACGCAATCACCCATCACAAGCTGGTGTCCAGCTGCATTATCGGTAAGCATGTCTTTCTTGTAGAGAGGCGTGAGGCTCACAGTGCTGGTGCAGGCGGTGTAAGTTGTTACACGTGATCTGATAAACAGCGTTGCAAGCTACGCGAAGAGATGGACATTGACAGTGCAAAAAAAACATTTTCTAAGTTGGCACATGAGCAGTGTCATTTTCTTGTCTCGTGCACTATTTGAGAACAAAGCGCTGGGAACACCTCATCACCATTTCATCCACATTGGAAGAAGATTAACCTCTCACCTCAACCTTCCTGATTCAACGCATATAATCGCTGCTTTGAGTTTATCGACATCTTTAGCATTTAATAAGAGAGGGCGAAAAGAACGAATCACACAAACACACACACACACACACACACACACAAACATCATACATAATGTCGAGCGCAACAGCAGCACCTGCTGTGCAAAGACGAGGTGGCACGGGACCAAGAAGAGGTGGAAGATTTGGAGGTGGTAAAAGTACCGGTGGTAATGCAGCAAGCGCTGCAGCAGCACAACCAGATGACACAGAAGCCGTTAGGAATCTACGTGCAAAGTATGCCGATCAATTGGCTTTATTAAGAGAAATGTTTTCTGATTGGACAGATGAAGACCTTTTGTTCGCTTTGTCGGATGCAGGTGGTGAAGTTGAATTGGCCGTAGGACGTATCAGTGAAGGTCACGCAGAGCAATTCAATTCGGTCAAATCGAAAAAGCAAGTAAAGAAAGAAAATCTATCTTCTGCCACTCCAACTAGCTTTAACGGCACAACAGGATCTGCCAATGGAACGGCTACTATCATCCAATCCTCGCGTGGCGGTCGTGGTGGCGCAAATGCTGCCCGCGGTGGTCGTGGTGGAGGTGCAATTCGAGGTGGACGTGGAGGCAGTCGTGGTGGTGCTACCCGTGGTGGACCAAGTGCCATTCCCTCAACTGAGCAAGCCAATGTAGGACAAGCGTCTGCTGACCCATCAACTAGTACAGCTACCACAAAAGCTCCAACCTTTGCAGACACTGTTGCTGCAACGAAACAGAATGGTGCAAGCGCATGGGGTGATGATACGGAAGGACTTGATTTCCAAGCCGATAAACCGACCACAGCCGCTCCAAAGGAACAGCAATCCTCCACAGAAGCTGCCGCTGCTTCAGCCGCTGCCGTTGATGAAACTTCTGAAGATGCAAAGAGCTCCAACCCGATCTCAAATGCAATCCAAAAGGTCTCCGCAAAACTCGTTCCTAAAGGATCCAAATTGAGTTGGGCCCAAGTAGCACGACCTGCTGAACCAGTCAAAGAGCAACCTCAACCACCAAAGGAGGCACCCACCGCACCAGCTGCTCAAAGAGCCCAAAATGCAAAACCTGTTCCAGCTGAGAGCACAAGTGCAACACAGGCAGCATCAAAGGCACCCGAGAAGAGCGAGATCTCACATCCAATCGCCGCTGCTCCAATCATCCCTGCGCAAGAAGAGCCAGCCTTGGAATCAGCCCCAATCGCAGAAGAGCCAATCGCACCTTCTTCTACCGCTGTTGAAGCAGACCCTGTCAGCTCTACTGTACCATCAGCCTCTGCCGTAGAGGCTGCTCCTGTATCGGGTCGTCCAGCTGCTGGTCGTTCTGCTCCAAGTCAACGTGCTATGCAACGTGCAAAACAAGATGCTCCAGTTGTTATGCCTGGCGGCAATGCACAATTCGACAGCTTAGGAAAGCGATTTGGTGGATTGAGCTTCTTGGGAGGTGATGAAGCCGACTCGGAAGCACAACCACAAGCTGTTGCTCCCGGTACTGAACAAGCTTCCGCTGCTGCTGCTCCGACAGCTGCCGCATCTGCACCTACTCATCAAGATGCATTTGCACAAGCAACCTCTCCTCAACAATTTGCCGAGAAGGAATCACTCAATGCACATCAGTACGGCTATCAGCAAGGTCTTCAACAACATCACCAAGCTCATCAAGCTGCCGTTGCCCAAGCGCAAACCCAACATCAATCTGTTGCCAACTTGTCTCAGCAGCAAAACACTCAAGTGCCACAACAAGACTCCCAAATCAGTCAATATCAACAAAACCCTACCGGTTACGGCGTCCAGGGTCAACAACAATCACAACAACAAGCCCAAACACAAACACCACAAGCCGGACAACAAAGTGCACAACAAGCATACGGAGATTATTCTTCCATGTATGGCGGTTTGGATGCACAACGTTTGGCAGGCTATTATGGTAATTATGATTCCAATGCCGCTTCTCGTGGTAACGAAGACCGCTCTGCTTTGAGCAACAATCAGCAAATCGGACAACAACAACCTACAGCTGCATCTCAAACTGATTCATCGAGTGTAGGTGGAGCTCCTCAAGTTGCACCCCCTCAACAGCAGCAACAACAGCAGGCACAACAACAGTTCCCCAACATGATGCCTTACTATTACCCTCACTACTATTTGCCAAACCAATTCCAACACTTTGGTCAACCTGCAGCTGGTTACGGTCAATACGCTTTGTACGGTGGTCAACCACAACATCCTACTAAGCCTACCACCCCTGCAAGCTTGCAATCTCCTTACGCTCAAAATTTGCCTCACAGTGATGTTTCCGCCAGTTATCCATACGGCAATACAGCTAATGTTGGTCAATACAACCAATCACCTGCCAACACATCCACTTTGGCATCGTCAACCTATGGCGATTACGGCCGTGGAGCACCAAACAGTGTTGCAACGGATTACACGAAATTGTATGGAACCAACAATGCATCCAACACCAATGTGAGCAACAATACAGGTTCTAGTATTCCAGGTTTAAGCGGATTTTTGGGCCAACAAGCTTCAAACGGTGCTGGCTCCCAAAACAAAACTCAAACTAGCAATAGCACAGCCAATTCAAACAATCTGGACAATGCTTACCGACAATATGATAGCAGCAAGCTTGCCAATCCATCTCCTGCCCGTCAAGGATCATCGGTTGGTTTAGGAGGCAATCAAAGTGGACAAGTTCAATCTGGCTTGCAAAACCAACAAAGTCAAGCTCAACCACATCAGCAACAATCGCAAAGTCAACAACCACAACAACAACAGCATTATTATCAACAATACAATGCTTACGCTGGTCATCAACAACCAAACAATGCATCAGCCAATTATGCATCATATCCTTACCGCCAATACTGGGGTCAATAAAGCAGAAAGGTAAAAGGAGTAGAAATGTTGTGAAGTGCTTTTTTCATACTTATCACACATTTACGTTCTCATCTGTTATCTCTATTCTTTGATGTCATATCGATTGCGAGAACAATGCTCATCGTCAATCACATAAAAAAGATGCCATTTACATTCATGATTTGTTTGTTACGGTGAGAGAACCATGTTTAGTCTTGAGATAATAGATCAGATAAAGATAGGATATTGATGAAATGGCGTCATTACCGCTCTGTCGGGAATATGACCGATCACCGAGAAAGAATGCAATAAAAGAATGTTTTTCATTTATGTCAAAAGGTGATCGATGACGGAAAATTCGACAAATCCGACCAATAAATGTATAATGTTAAGCAGAACGTGTTGAAGATCAGTGCTTGCATAAATGAATAATAAATTCACATGCTCAAGCCCACGAAACGCAAACAAACACATATTTCCGAAGCGGAATACAATGATCGGTGATTGATGATCCTAAATTGATATGATAGCAATGCGGGCGTAGCCTTTTTAAGGCAGATCCGATCATCGGTTGCTGCAAGGGGTACATAACCGAGATGGTACACAGGTAGGCAAGCAAGCAAGCACAAGTCCAACAAAACTTGACGCGTCGTTACGCGTTATACAATGGCGAATCCATATGGATCAATCCAATGCCAAGAGAGTAGCCCGTTCTTCCTTTTGAAACGGATAGGGTTATCATGCCATCAAGTCTGAAGTGCAAATAGATCAAAATCACTTCTTATCTTGCTATGTGTGTAAGTAATCTCTCGATCCTCTCAAACATATCTCTAACCGGTCATACTGATCGATACCATAGACTATATCCTTCATCCCCACACTTACTTTCCGAGTTTATGTTCACATGCATTCTTTCTTTATAATCAAAAAAGATGCGGGAGTATATGTATGGAAAGAATACATCCGTGTGCCTGAATAGAGGTGTGTGTGGAGCCGAAATCTGATGTGAATATAATGCAAGACATCAAACAACACTATTTTCTTCATTGTATGAATCCCTCCAATTGACGTCAGTCTCGTGTGAGTGAGGCGGCGTACAAGTTCGTAATAGCGCAATGCAACCTGGCGCGCACACAAATGGGGTGTATTTATTATCTTCTTTTCTTTGCGTGGGAGAATGAATTTTATTGAATACAATGCTACTAGTAATCTTTTAGCCTAAATCGGAACTTTGATCAGCGGGCGCCACACAATCTTTGTCATTTTAACCCATTGGATGGGCATCTTTTTTAAGCGATTATCTGTTCCCGTGTTTTTCTTCCTCCTTTCATACTTCTCACGCCCATCTTTTTAGGTGTCCCACGGAGTTTGAAATAAACGCCAAATTACTTCTTTATTTTTGGTCCGACTCGATAATAATCTTCCCGTAATCAGCCCACTAAAATGACGGATGAGTGGATAAAAGGGTTTGAATTCCCACACAAACACGATATTGCTTCTTGCAGCCTGCTTAAGCGCACAAAGTTTTTCAAAAGCCTCATGCTTCCAAATTGAACCTGTTCTTTTAAACTCAGAAGAGAGAATTCTGTTTTGTTCTGTACTGTACTGGCACCGATCAGGGGCATACGCGCAGCGCCGTGATGCCGTTAGGTACGCACCTAAATTGGCAATTGTCCAAACGCGAATGGCTTGAGTACGTGCGTTGATGCATAGATTAATGAAGATCCTTTCCTTTTTGTAATGGGCAACAACAGTCGGATAAACAATATGCACAAACGTACGTGCGCGTTAAAGTGCTGGCAAAAAAAAAGCCGTTGTTCCATTTCGGTTGATTGACACTTTTTTTTGACCATATCTTGACCTGCTGCAAATCCCTACTTGCATCTATCGCATCTGGCTAGTGCTTTTTTCTCTCTTTTGACATCCTGCACTTGGGCCTATACACTATTTCACTTGAACTTTATTTTAGTGTGTAATCTTGCTCTTTTGTCTAGATTTTGATTAAAACACAACTGCCTCTAAAATTAATCCCTTTGTTCTTTTTTAATTTCTTAAAAAAAGATTTCCACAACTTTAATTTATAGAGAAATCATTTCTTGATTGAAGGAGGTAAATTAAAAAACGGAACCCTTCGTGTATTCGGATAGCGGGGCTTTTCGTTTTTCATTGACCGCAATCTCTCACAAAGCGCAACACTAGCAATGCATATAATCCTGGCTGCATGCAGCTAGACCGGCACACACACATGGAAGTTCCCATAAGTATTCATATATGAAAAAGGTACATTACATTATGCACAGGCTAATGCGAGTGTACACGGTCTTTCATTAGTATGAATTGGACAGACTCTCTTTTCTCCTTTCTTAAAAACGGTCAATAAGCTTTAATGCACTTTTTAACACGATCGGCGTACACATATTGTAGCAAAGAAAAGAACCAAAAGCTTCACCGAGTTTACATTCTTACTAAAATCGTGTGAGCAAAGACCCCGGTCGAATGCATGTGTGGAAAGACAGATGAATTGCTTCATTCGAGCCCGATCTGAGTTTTAGCATTCTTTTCCCGTTTTCAAATAGGAAAGTTTCTTCAAATGGCGAAGTTGATCATGCAGTAAGACTGTCTCCCTCTTATTCACATTTCAAGCGAATCTCCTTCTTCCGTCTTCAAACCCTTCCTCCGTTCGTTCTCACATACTACATATTGTGTTATTTGGCATCCGACTTTACAGACTAAAAAGTAGTAACGAGACCGACGTGCTGCAAGCAGGCAAGAAGGCAAGAAGGCAAGCACGAAAGCGTACACGCACACGCACACGCATTTATTCTGTTTTCTACTACAAACCCTCTTGGCATAAGCAAAATCGGGAAAAACAAAAATTCCTCGCATGCATAGGCTCCCTAAAAATAGAGACAACAGTAACGCTTTTCCATCCTATCCTCTTTTCTTGGTCTTCAACCTGACCTAAATCGGAACCATAATCGATTCTAATCGTCAATAGCGTCAAAACCCCTCGCTTACGATTTTGTACAACTCTATCAGCCAAAGAGAACACCTTATCGGTCCTACAAAGTGGAACAAGGATATGACACTGGTTTGAAGTTTATTGCATTATACCCTTCTCTATTGTTTTCCTTTTACTTTGCTTCACTTATACTGCACTTCTACTTTGCCAACGACAATCTTGTGTTGGTTGTGTTTGTTATTCAAACTTTATCAAAAACCTTCCTTGTCAACAAACAAGATCAACTCCTTGCTGCTTTTGCTTTTGTTTCCTTCATCCCTCCTTACCGTTGTATGATCTTCAACTTTAACGTCCATCTCATACCCTCAAACAAACCTTGGCATCACTCTGCATTCAAGTATTCATAACGACTTTTCGACTGCAACCATTCTTGCACTAGACGACTACATCTTCCATTACAAGTTTCCCAATTATCGAATTACACAATATCTCTCTTACTCTAGATGGCAATAATGGATCATTCAATGCACTCTCACCCTGAATCGGGAGAAGAGGGAGCTTTTGACAGCTCTGCTTTTCTCTTGCACCAAGGTCAAGAAATGAACTTTGGAGATATGCATACCCACTCTACACCAAAGATGGGAGATCAAGAAAGACAAAGTCATTCTCCGCCAGGAAATTTAAGCCTTTCACAATTGACAGGAATGCCAGGTTTATCTGATTCCATGTCTTCTGCCCATCAACATCCACCACCGTCACATTCTTGGCAACATCAGAATGGATCAGATGTATTCCTAGATTCAGAACGTGATTCTGACATGAACCAAAATAGTCTCGGCCTTTTGGGCGGTAGCTTCCCAAACACATCTGTTTCATCAACTCCTTCAACGATTCAAGCATCCTCTCATGGACATCATCACCATCATTCTTCCTCCTCTGCATCTTTCCCTTCTCCCTTTACTGCTGCTTCAATGGCCAACGGAACGACATTGCTACAAAACAGTCATCCCGGTCACCAGTCGAATTGGCAGCATATGATGGGTAACGATATGCAATTCAATGGAATGGAAGGAGGGGCAACATTGCATCGTCAACAATCTATTTCAAACTTGTCTGATGCCTCAAGTTCTTCAATATATAACGATGGTGCAAGCTTTGGCAGTCAAAGTGCATTTGATCCAACTTCCCCAATTCGTTCCTCTTTTACACCTTCGCAATCGCCTATGGGAATGTCTCACTCGCTCTCCTCTTTGGCAGGATTGGCAATCGGTACGCCCCATCAACAAGCAATGAACCCATCTGCATTGGAAGAATACGTTTCTGGTCCAGGCTCGCAATTTGCTCACCATGAGCACTTGTTATCTCTTTCGGGAACTCATCCAACTTCCGTTCCTTCAAGTGCCTCAACACAAAATTTTTCTCTCATGGCACCTCCAATCTCCACTGCGGTCAACTCACGTAGAAGATCGACAGGTGTTGCACATACATTGTACACCGATCAAGTTCGTCAATTGAGGCATGATATGGGCGGAAATACAACATCAGCAGATGATATCACCCCTATGCCGCCATCTTATCAAGTGTTTGCAGGTCAAACATCTGAAAGCGAAGTTTCAAGCTTGGCATCTCAAGGATCTTCAGGTAGAAACACTTCAAATGGTGAACAAAATCGAAGGTTGCCGAGTACGCCGCGTAGTTCTAGAAATTCGGCAAACCTTGGCAACCATGATCAACACCCTGCCACAATGCCACCAACGATGCACAGCTATAATGGTTTCCAAACCCCTCAATCTATGCGACCTCAATCATCACCCGATGATTCTAGCGTCATTGGCAGCTCCATTTCTGGTTCTGCATTCTCTGCTCCACGATTGACGAGGATGGATTCGTTTGATAGTTTCACAACTGGAAGTGCTTATTCTTCTCCATCAAGTGAATCACGAGGAAGCATTGCAATGCAAGGAAGTTACAGTCATGGAATGATTGGCTCTAATGGAAGATCGTTGGAAGCAAGTATTGCAGAGCATGAAGCAAAATTGGCCGCTGCTCAAAATGCAACACATATGCATCAGAACGGAACAGATTCGACTGGAGATCGAACACTTTCACCCTCTTCGGTTAGCACAATGTCAGGCAGCGGAGGTGGTCAATCAGCTTCCATGTCTCGCGTTTCATCAGCTCCTGCACGAGATGGAATCAATGGATTCACATCAATTCCAAGTACTCCTTTACGTTCTTCTTTGGGCTTGCATCATCAATACGAACAACAAGAATCTCCTCTTCCAAGTACACCAATGGGACCGAACAATATGGCAGCCACTGCAGCTGCATTGAATGCAGCAGGATTGTCCGGTTACTCTACTTCTCAAATGCAAGCTATGGCAAGAGATGCAAATACTGCCGCATATGCTGCTCATCATCATCATCGAATGCACGAATTGACGATGAGCGCTCCACAAATGATTTCTTCCCGCAGTACAAGTAGCTTGCCTTCGCCTGGAATGGGAATGAGTATGGGCTTGATGTCACCTGCAGGTGCACCGGCTTCGATGCACAATCCTTTTGGCTCGCCTGAAGGAGGAGACGATATGATTCGTTCTCCTTCAAGCGGAGCTGCAAGGAATGCAACACCAAAGAGCCGTGGCAGAAATGCAGCACCTCCTCCTTTGATCGTTTCTTCTGCTGATAAGCTGCACGTTTGTTATTGTGGAAAGCGATTCAAACGATTGGAACATCTCAAAAGACATAATCGCGTTCATACACAAGAAAGGCCACATCCTTGTCCTGCGCCTGGTTGTAATAAATGGTTCGGCAGGACGGATAATTTGACTCAACATCTCAAAACGCATTATAGAACGTTGGGCAGAACAAGCGAGAGTTTGTTACACATCACTCAAGCTGCTGCTGCTGCAAAAGCCAACGGTCCAGAATCACGCGGCTTGACAGGTAACGGAATGACGGGTATGGCTTTAGATAACGGTCATGAACCTCAAGAAGCAAGACATGATCCACACGCAGCTGCTGCTGCTGCCGCTGCTCAAGCTGTTTCAAAAACAAACATGAAACGCAGAATTACTATCAGCAATGATATGTTGGGCGGACCAATCTCATTATCTTCTCCTGGTTCAAGTGTCGGAAACGGTTCTCGTTCATCTGTGGACATGCTTGGAAAACGTGGATCAGATGGTTTCATCGTACCACAACAACAACAAGGATTGAAACCGTCTGTTTCTCCTCAACCTTCTTCTCTCTCGCCTATGGGATAAAGCATTTTCTCTTGGATATTTATTTCTTCTTCACGGTCACAAATTATACATTCACGGTCATTCAACATTTTCATTCTCTCTCTATTTTTGGATTCTCTACTGTAGCCTACAAACAGCTCTTCATGCTCAGCACTCGATTGCCATTCAAGCACAACAAAACGCATTCATTGCTTCGCTCAACAAAACGCATTTGGATTTCTTTGTTTTTGTTTCTCTTTCAATTTGGTTTTCTCTTCACGCAATTTTTTCGACTTCTAGACGAATGGACTTCTATACAAAAAGAACATTCCATTCCACTTTCATGCTCGTTCTCTTCTACAGAAGAACGGTAATAGGAACAGTAACGAACAATGGTCCTTTTACCGTTTAGTCGTACGAAAGTTCATCTACGATCCTTATTTTGTCATGTTACTTCTTTACAGTTCATTTTTCAATCTATGCACATTTACAATAGTATTGGTTTTAGTTGTGAATGGATGAGAACGTGTTTCGTATACATAAAGAATCGTTCTTTCGCACGAGTCCAGCATACTGGAATTGATCTCCGATTGGTCGATTAATTCAGAAGAACGATTACGATCGCGGCACTAGGAGGTTTTCTTGTTGTTTGAAATGTATGTATGTACATCATAGTTTATACTATGATTGACATCAATCAGTTAAGGTTTACAAACAAACATAATCGTGCATGAGAAATGAGGCCGTTAGCCTATTATAAAAGCAAGCCCCGGCTTGATCGTACATGATGCGAATTCAAGTAAGCAGAAAGAAGAAGAAGCAAGTTCTTCGCCTTAGTCCGACGCAGGGTATCGCAGCTCAGTGCATCGCGCAAGCACGCGGGGACATTTTCGTGTTTCCATACGCAGATGTTCGTTGTATCGAAACAGCAAGAAGAATTGGTGTTGCATTTGCTTTTTCTTCGTGTTGTTCGCTTGCGGTACAAAAAAGAACAAAAAACTTATGACCCCACATAAGACGCGTCGACGCGTTTCTTGAACGCGTCTTTTCACCTCACACGAACAAGTGGGCCCTCTGTTTATTCTTCTCACGCTTACACACCTACGTGCGTTGCCAGCCTAAGGCTTCGGAAAGATTGCGAAAATAAATAAAGAGATGTCGTGATGGCACACTAATCTTTAGCGTTTTAAATTTCTAATACGCATACACACATTGATTGAACTTTAGCATGCACAATGTCGAATTAGCGTGTGTGGCTCAAAGAACACAAAACGATCTGCATTCATCTTTTCTTTTCTTACCTCGGTGAAATCAACAAATTATCCGCAATTTCAATTTCCCACTTCGGTCTTGATCGGGAGAACCGTTGTAGAATGTGTTTCTAGGTACATTGATAGAACAAAGAAGCGGATCCATTCGAAAACCGCTTAAGTTATATTAGCGGATTATCAACAATACGCTTCATGCAATTAAAAAATGACAATGAAAGATCAAAGTCATTGTTTTAGATGATAGACACATGCTTTCCGTGATTTCCTCTTATTGTGTCATTATATGAATATTGCATTTAATGCAGATCTCCATTTCATTTATGCAAATAAAACGTGATAATTAAAACAGGGTCGACAAATGATCTCAATTGTCTAGACTTTGTCTTACGATCATTTACCCACGCCAATGTAAACAATAAGATCAAATTGTACAATTAAATTGTTTTTAAAAAACCACATATACATTGAAGGCACTCTATCTCATCGGCTCAGTCTTCTTCATCTTCGTCTAATTCCAAGTCCTCCTCCAGATCGCTCATTTCTTCGTCTTCTGATGCTTCTTCTTCTCCATCCTGTGAAACCTCAATTTGACTTTGCTTTAATAGAGCCTCTTTGTCCGTTCGGACTTTACGTGCTAAACGCAAGGCTGCCTCAACTGGTAATTCTTGTTTATGATCTGATAAGAATTTGGCCACTTGATCTTGATCCCTTGGTGCAAATTCTACCCCATTCCTGTTCGATCGAATTTGATCAGAATGTCTTTCAATCTTTTCGATCAGGTTACGTAACGTTCCCACAAATTTAGATTGATCTCTTGAATTCTTATTGCTGTTTTGTTGACCTTTTGCCGTTTTGATCGATCTTCGCAGAGCCGATAGAATCGGAATGACCAATTCGGGGAATGCGATACTTCGTGACAAGGTGGCCAAGAACTCCAATAAACGGAAAGATAAATCTTCTGCCAATTGATCAGCGTAGACTTTTGTGCGTAAATGTGATTTGGGTGCTCGAATGAGCAAATCCATTTGTAGAGGTAATGCAGTAGATGCTTTTGATTTACGAGGCATAAATTCGGGAGCGTCTAGCATTTCCAAAAGAATTGGTGCCAAGGGGATATATGTGCCTGTTCTTTGCATCAATCGGAGCAAGGATTGAACGATGTGAAGACGCAATGGGAAATATCTTGAAGTTGGGATAAGACCAATTGCACCAGTGGCAGCCTGTACTAAGGGATAAATCAGTGGCTGCATAATACTTGCTTGACCTTGTTCGGCAACTCTTTCTTTATCGCACGTCGTTGCCAAAACGATCGACCAAAAGTCAATGCAGTGAACGTATTGCCAATTGTACACAGCCTGGTAAGACTCTTGTGTTTTATTCTTCAAACATGCACGCAAATGGATTGCCAATTGTCGAATGAAACCAAATGCTTGCTGATAACTTGCATTCAAATCAATCGAGAAAAGTTCACTTGCCGAATTTTTCATCAAATTGATATTGGCCAAAGAATGTACCGTCATTGCCTTTGATCCACGAACGATACCACGATAAGCGCCATGTAAGCACAACTCCAACAAAGCTTCATCGCCTGCAGCTGCCATCTTTCTTAGCGACAAGAAAGCTGCAATTCGAACATTTTCTTCAGCCGTTGACCATAACTCTAGCAAGATCTTTGCATGCTGACGAGCAACTCTTCTGTTTTGCAAGATGTATGGGATCATCTTTGCGCTTTCATCTACACAGACGTAAAGCAGTTTATGTTCGGGTAACGTTCGCAAGAGACGGTGTAAGCTCAAAAAGAAGCTTTGAACAGATTTTTGAAGGGCGGCAAACTTCTTGCTATTAGATGGCAATTTGTATTTGCCCGAAGGGAGCTGCTTGTATCCGATATGATGTTGCAAAACGACAGGAACGTATTTAAGCGTTGTCATAATTAGCTTGTTGAACACAGCTGCATTGTTGACTGAATATGCGAGATTAGCAGCATCATCAGCGCCCATGTGAGCAGCAGCACGGAAAGCCAATAGCAACTTTCGGAAAGCTCGAAGTGAATGTGTGGTCAAGATACTCTTTTGCCATTGTTTGAGCATATCTGATGTCACATTCTCCGACCTACTTTCGGACACAGCTTTACCCTTGCCCTTCTTGTCAGTCATCTCAACATCTTCTTCATCTTCTGAGCCATCATTTCCCTCCTCTTCTCCACCGAATTGCAGTAGCTCTTGATCGTTCTCTTGTAGATACTTGAAGAACTCCGGATCCCGTTCTGCCAATTTTGCCAAGTCTTGCGCATGATCGCGGCCTTCATCTTCTTCGTCAGAAAGGTCTTCAACATCTTCTAAATCGTCGTCATCGCTATCGTAATCCTCTTCTTCGTCATCCTCATCACTTTCATCTTCGGCCTCCCCTTTTCCAGCTCCTTCCAATCCTTTAAATCCTCCACCCATAAATTCATCAACAGTCATCCTTCCACCTGCTTTTCGGGGCTTAGCAATTTCATCAACATCTTCTGCATCTTCATCAGATCCTGCTTCGACAGTCAGATCTTGTTCTGATGCATGATTGCCGTTCGAAGATCCCTTAAACGCAGTTCTTGCTTCTTTATTTTTCTTCGACCTTTCTATCTGAGCAGATTTTTTCTTGTTCTCTTTTCGATTCTTCAATGAACTGTCAAGTTTATTCTTGATAAACTTTTTCGTCCTCTTTGCTTGTTTTGCCATCTTGTTTGATTTTTGCTAAAAGTGGATGATGAAGAGCAAAAGAACTTTCTTCCAATGAACACAAGATGGTAATGAAATGCAACCTGAGAAGAATTATTGACTGCTAGAGTGCCTCACGTATGAAAAAAAAGTTATCGCGCCAAAAATGTTTAATCTTTTTGAAAAATTCTTATACACGTGACAGGTGATACATTCATGCTGATTAAGTATGATTCTACAATAGAGTACGGCGGTGCCCTCATCCTCTTGTCAATACATGGCCAGCAGCCAGACTTTCGTGACGACTCTGTGTAGGATAGCAGATTATAGTCCTTTAAGCGAAATGCGAGAGTAAGAGAATGACCGCCATCACTTCGACGAGAGGCGCTGCTATCTGTTCTCATCGATATCCTTCCACATGGCCTTCTTCTTCTCATTCTGTGCCTTGCTTGCTTCTCGATTTTTCTGTGTTCGAATCAATCTCTGTGATTATCTTGTCAGCATCGCAAATTAATCTAGCATAACACTCTCCTTCCTTACATACCTCTTCACGCAAGCATGCGTTTAATTCTTCTTTGATCCCATTACAGCCACCCATATATTTGTGCATAAAACCGGCTTGATGACATTGTTGAAGTTGATCGATCAATTCTCCACAATGCACTTGTTTCTCATTGGCTAAATGAGGATGCATTTCTATTCATCTCGTAACACCTTGTGATTGAAGTGATGAAGAAGAAGGTAGAATGAATGCATATATAAGCGCGCTTTTTAGCTCCACTTTAAACTCAACGGTAACCAATTTGCAAAAGAAGACAGATTTCCAATTTACAATCTATTAACACACAAACCCAAACAACAAATTGTACAAATATGCATTATGAATGATAATAAAACATCATCGTACCCTTAAGCGACGCTATTGTATGAATTATGAAGCTCGTTAACACGGTTCCAATTAACGCATTCCCAAAAACGCATCAAGTATTCCTCTTTTCCCCACATACCGTAATCCGGTAGCCAATCTCTTTCATGAACGGAAACACATAGTAGCGGGAATAATTCTTCGCCCAACCCTTCAATATCTGAAGGAGCTGAAGAAGGCAAGAAAAGTCTTCTTGGGGAAGTAGGAGAAGATCCAGCAGTACTTCCACTGTCACCATTAAATTCGGAATCCTTGACAACCTGTGCGCCATTGGTGCTGTTGTTGGTAGAACTTGCGACTGTGTTGCTGGTTGCAAACAAGGCTGGATTACTCTCCTCAAAACGTTGCACGCGATTTTGTACCAATACCGTTCCTGCTCCAAAGGTAGGCACGATACCCATATTTTGGTGACGATCTTGTACCAACCAAACATATCCACTTCCTGACATTCCATATGCGGCAGAAGAGAATGCCAATTTGAATGCTGGTAATGAATCGAAGCTTCTTTCAATAGCGCTTGAGATTGCCCTTGGAGGACTTCCTGGAGGTGAGTCTGCCCAATGCCGCGTTCCTTGTGGTAATTGTTTTGATCGTAATCCGTTCAAGAAGAAACTATTGTTCAATGCCATTGAGGCATAATTGAATGCTTGAATTTGCGAAGGATCTTGTGCAGTTCCGATTACAGTTTCTACAATACTGGAATTCTCCCAGGGCGTTCCGCGAACTTCATCGTTTAATTTGTTCAAAAGTCCAGCATGCCAATCATCCCACAGAAGTCGAACAGTTTGTGAGCTGAACAGAGGTTCACAACCGTCGCCTTCTTTCAAATTTGCAGGCAAGCTAGGCAAGGAATGCAGTTGTCTCCTTGATTGTTGAACGAATCTAGTTGCACTAACCCGACGCAGAGATGAAGAAGAGGAAGATCGTAAAGGGTGAATGCATTGTGCCAATAGGCTTCGAGAGGAGGACGGTATCGAAGCTGCCATCTTTGTTGGTCAGAGAAGCTGATGATGAAAAGGAGAGAGTGACGGCTTTTATATGGTAAGCATGCTAAGCTATAATTAATCCTTTGATTCTTCGCAAGAAGGCATTCATTCGCGCTGCATAATCTAAGGGCGAAGAAAAAAAAGTCAAACGCAAGAATGGGACAACTCACGTGCAAGTGCCTTGAGCTGAGCATTCAATTAGCGCGTTGACCGGTGAAAGCTAAGAGCACCTACCCGGTTCGGCAAATTTAAAGCTTTTGAAATGAAAGCGGTAGTGGAGTCTTCTCTCTAGCGAGCGAAGGAAAACCCCAGATTCTTCTTATACTTTCATCTTTCACCATCACCTCAGGGTTGTTATTGCGGAAGAAGATGACCATACCAACCTCTGGATTATCGCAAGGACGTTTTGTCACTCTGCGATTCGCTGATTCGGATGAAGTACTTTCCCAAGAGTCTACTCCGACTTGGCCATCCAATCAACAAGATGCAGCATTAATCTGGCCAAGAGAATTGTACGAGCAACTATCTGCTTCTTCTTCAACTTCTCTTCCCCGTCTCAACGGAAGACCGTACATCGCAGTCGATCTGCCTCACCAATTCTCGCCTTGTTCATCTTCCAGTCCTCAGCAAAATACTAGATTACCTTCGCTCATTCTACCAATCGCAAATGATGAAAGGGGACAAGCTTCAATTACTTCAAGCACAGAGAATGGAAGAGCATATGAGGCAAACAATCAGTCTGTCATTCTACCTGCTCCTTATAGACGCTTCTTTCCGACAGAATTGTCTTTATTCGAATCTTCTATCGAGGTTGTTGTCCGACCGCATATACCATTGACATTATCACACATAATCTTATCGGCACAATCGAAAAAGTCTTTCGAATATGCCCAATCCTCTCAGACCATTATCGAAGGTCAAATGGATGGAAGATTGGTTAGACAAGATGACCTTCTTAGCTTTGGCGACAGTACATTCCAAGTGGTAATGTGCGAGCCTGTTCTGCAAGGAATAGCTTCGCAAGAGGATACAGAAGTTTTTGTCACGTATGATGGTCAAGCTGAAGACATAAATGAACAGACAGGGATGTCGAACCTGTCTCGCTCAAGTGCAATCAATGGGATACACGACACAAGCAACATCGTAGTGGACGAGCACTTCTTCACCAAAGGTGTTTTGGACAGTCTAGAGAGCAATGTGGATGGCACAGCAGGAGGCAGCCTTTTCACCGATACATCAGGGACTAATTTTCAACCTTTTCCTGTTCAAGATATCGGCGTGATAAAGGATGCATTGCGTTCGTGGTCATCAAGAGCATGGCGTGATATGTCCGGCTTTGATGTTGATAATTGTATCTTGTTGGACGAATCAACTTTTCCTCAATTAGGCTCTTTTGAAGGAGATTGGGCTTTGGTAGAAGTAGAAAATGAAGGGAAGGCAAGAGCTGTAAAGATTCTTTGTGCGCCTAGAGGATTTCAAGCTCAGTTACAGCATCAGGCACAGCAGGGCAAGCTCATTGGAGTGAACCCTTCGTCTCCATTTGCTTTCCTTTCGCCTCTCTTGTTACAAAATTTGTATCATATCGGCCAATTCGATCCGTCTAGGGACACAGCTAAAGCAATTACCCTACGATCATTAGGATCATGGCAAATGACAAACACGACACAGAATCGATCTGATGCTCTGCCCGATTGTCCACTACCTTTACCTTTCGCTGATTCACTAACAATATCACGAATCGCCGGACCTTTGAGCATCAATAGAAAGTATCAAAATCTATTCTTGGGTGCTTTGCGGACCTATTTTGAAGGTGGACGTAGAATTGTTCAACAAGGTGACATTTTTGCCGTTACATTTGATAAGAGCAAGATTCGTTGGGCGGTAGATGATGGGAACGAAGACGATACAGGGGATAAGAACAAGAATAGCACAAACAACGATGAAGAAGCATATGATATCACTTTACCAGCTCCTGGTCACCAGAACTCTTCCCAATCTACTGGAGTGGTTTACTTTTGCGTGAGTGACGTGACGCCTGAGGTGTCCGAGCCAATTTCCAATAACGATGGTCAGCCAATGCAAACCGATCTGTGGATTCATGAGATGGCAAGAACGGGACAATTTGGTTGTGCTGTGGATACTATGTTGACGAAAATGGTTCAATCCGGAGTTACACATTCTCGTGTGATTGATTCACAGCAATGGTTGAGTACAGCTTCCGATACACCCCCTTTGCCGTTCACGCCTTCTCCCTTGACGACAGCAGAGAGTGTATTCGGTCGTTTGTTACTGTTGGTCAAGGCTACCTTATTACCTGATGCAGCCGATTATGGTTTGCATCTAAGTGTCTTACTCAAAGGCGCTAGAGGATGCGGAAAGAGAACGATTGCCAGATGGGTCGCACAGAAGACGGGAGTTCACATAGTAGAATTGAATTGCTACGACTTGATTGCAGATACAGATGCAAGAACGGAAGGTATTCTAAGGGCAAGATTCGAACAGGCTGCTGGATGTGCCCCTGCTATTTTGCTCTTGAGGCACGTAGAAGCATTGGCAAGAAAGAGTCAAGCATTAGAAACAGGCCAAGAGCCAACGATGACTACGGTCTTACAAGATTGCATGACAAGTCTGAAACAGTCATCTTCCCGCAACCATTCAGACGGAGAGGAAGACGCATCGACGAACACACAAGCACCCTCGCCAATCGCGGTGATTGGTACTACGGGAGATGCAGATCGCTGTCCGACGGGTGTCTTGGCATGTTTCCGACACGAGTTAAACTTTGAAGCACCCAATGAAGCAGAGAGACGAGCCATATTGGATACCTGTTTGCGAGATTCAACTTTGAGTGTTGATGTAAGCTTAAAGAGTATGGCAACGCAAACGGCAGCTTTGGTTGCTTCTGATCTTGTGGATCTTGTTGGTCGTGCAAGAATGGCTGCAATTGAAAGGGTGACGAAACAAGAGGGTGAAGCAGACGTGGCAGGCAATACAACAAGCAACAATCACCTTGATCCAAGTATAGTGGAAGCAGGAGTTGCCTTGACAGGTAATGACTTTGATGTTGCTTTGAACAAAGCACGGTTGAGTTATAGCGAAAATATTGGTGCACCAAAAATTCCTAACGTCACTTGGGACGATGTTGGTGGTTTGATCAGCGTAAAGGATGACATTTTGGATACTATTCAATTACCTTTGGAGCATCCTGAATTGTTCAGTGATGGATTAAAGAAAAGAAGTGGTATTCTTTTATATGGTCCACCGGGAACGGGAAAAACATTGCTGGCAAAAGCAGTTGCAACTTCTTGCTCATTAAATTTTTTCAGTGTAAAAGGGCCGGAATTGCTCAACATGTATATCGGTGAATCAGAAGCAAACGTTCGTAGAGTTTTTCAACGTGCTAGAGATGCAAAACCTTGCGTTATCTTTTTTGACGAATTGGATAGTATTGCGCCAAAGCGTGGTAATCAAGGCGATTCAGGAGGTGTGATGGATCGAATCGTGTCACAATTGTTGGCCGAATTGGATGGAATGAGCAGTGGAAGTTCGACAGCAGATGTCTTTGTGATCGGAGCGACAAACAGACCGGATCTCTTAGACCCTGCCCTTTTACGACCGGGAAGATTTGACAGGATGTTGTACCTTGCCGTTTCGCAAACTCATTCGGAACAATTAAACATCTTGCAAGCATTGACGCGAAAGTTTAAACTGGACGAAGATGTTGGCGATCTTTCAGTCATCGCTGAACAATGTCCGATGAACTTAACAGGGGCGGACTTCTATGCACTTTGCAGTGATGCGATGCTGAAGAGTATGACAAGAAAAGCAGAATGGATCGATGGTCAAGTTGCATTGTTAAACGAAGAGATAAAAGACAAGGCAGAGCAAGCAGCCAAAAATGGTGTCCCATTCGAATCTGATCATCCAATCCCGCTTACGCCTCAATATTACCTTGATGAGATCGTATCTCCATCAGATTTGGATGTCAAGGTGTCTAGAGTTGACTTTGAAGCTGCTTTGTCTGAATTAGTGCCAAGTGTTAGCTCACAAGAGATGGAACATTACAGATCTGTACAGCAAAAGTTCTCCAATACAGACTCAAAGAGCGAGACTGAAGGTGAAGCTAGCTCACAAATGCAGAATGGAACATTGCACGAACCAATCGAATATGATGATCGAACGATGGAGAATATTTTAGCAGCTATGAAAAAGTCATCATTAAATGGAAGCGGAAATCGATCTAATGCGAATGGTAATGGGCCCGGAGCAGTAGAGGGATATTCTCTAGGCAATGGAAACAGTCATGCAGACACTACTTCAGCC